>NC_090249.1:33824370-33864370 GCF_037325665.1 Littorina saxatilis
TGTGTGTAGAGCGATTTAGAGAAAACTACTAGACCGATCTTCATGAAATTTTACATGGGAGTTCCTGGGTATGATATCCCCAGATGTTTTTTTTTCATTTTTCGGATAAATGTCTTTGATGACGTCATATCCGGCTTTTCGTGAAAGTTGAGGCGGCACTGTCACGCTCTCATTTTTCAACCAAATTGGTTGAAAGTTTGGTCAAGTAATCTTCGACGAAGTCCGGACTTTGGTATTGCATTTCAGCTTGGAGGCTTAAAATTTAATTGATGAGTTTGCTCATTAAAGTTGTCATTAAAATCGATTTTTCGCAAACAGATTTAAAATTAATTGCATCGTATTCTTCATCACATTCTGAATCTAACAATTTATACATATGTCATGTTTACTCTTAAAATGTGATCACAATTAACGAAAATAGATTAATTAGTCTTACGATTAAAATTTAAGAAATCGACCCAAAAATGATTTCATCTTATTCTTTATCATTTCCTGATTCCAAAAACATATAAATATGATAGGTTGTATTCAAAACAAGCTCAGAAAGTTAACAACAATAGAGAAAAGCGCGCTTTCCTGCTTGGCACAATACGCTACCGCGCTAATCTGGCGTGTCAATATCACTACGTTTTGCACGTGGGAAGTGAGCGATTTCCTTCACGCGGGGATTGACGAAGCTGTACAGTCTTGGTAAAACAATACAGTGCGTTCAGTTTCATTCCGTGAGTTCGACAGCTTGACTAAATGTAGTAATTTCGCCTTACGCGACTTGTTGACTTTGTGTCAATTTAGTTTGAAGGTGATTCAAGATCATCTTTATCTTGTTACGTCGTTATCGTTCTCCAGAAGAAAACGACATCCATGGTAATTATCTACAAGTGCAAGGACAACAAAAAGTCCATAACATGGATGTATATTGTTTCCACGAGGGACAGATAAGCCGATGCCTTTAATCCTGAGGCCCCAGCGGAATATTTTCCAATCAGTGTGAGTGAGCGAACACGGCAAAATGCCTGTCGTATTGGACAATAATGTTGTTATTCTTCTTTCTGCAAATTACCGTAGATTCGTTCGTGGCCATATTTTCGAGTTGTGCATTGTTATATAACGGGAAAAACACGTTTTAACGCAAATTCGCAATGAAATTTGGATCGTTTGCTCCGGAACTGCAACGTCGATATGCCCAAAACAACAAACTCTGGCTCAAAATGCGGAAACGGGCAGGAAGTGTCATATTTTTACATTTAGTCAAGTTTTGACTGAATGTTTTAACATAGTTTTTATTTGAGTTTGAAAGAACTGCTGATAATTTACATTGCACTCCGGCCCAGTTCTTTGTTGTTGTTGGTGCCCTGGTAGATGGATGCTCCTATCCAAGGTTCAAGCCTGGATGCACGGTTGGCCTAGTGGTAAGGCGTCCGTCCCGTAATCGGGAGGTCGTGGGTTCGAACCCCGGCCGGGTCATACCTAAGGCAATCTAGTGGCTGCTCCGCCTGGCGTCTGGCATTATGGGGTTAGTGCTAGGGCTGGTTGGTCCGGTGTCAGAATAATGTGACTGGGTGAGACATGAAGCCTGTGCTGCGACTTCTGTCTTGTGTGTGGCGCACGTTATATGTCAAAGCAGCACCGCCCTGATATGGCCCTTCGTGGTCGGCTGGGTGTTAAGCAAACAAACAAACAAACAAACAAACAAACAAACAAACAAACAAACAAACAAACAAACAAAACAAAAGCCTGGATGCACCTATTGTGACTAGCAAGACGGTCTGCAGGGGGAGGAAGGTACTGTCGAGCCTGTCCTTCTAACGACCACCTCTCAATAACGACATCGTGCCTGCACCGACCACCTCTCAATAACGACATCGTGCCTGCAACGACCACCTCTCAATAACGACATCGTGCCTGCAACGACCACCTCTCAATAACGACCTCGTGCCTGCAACGACCACCTCTCAATAACGACATCGTGCCTGCAACGACCACCTCTCAATAACGACATCGTGCCTGCACCGACCATCTCTCAATAACGACCTTGTGCCTGCAACGACCACCCAATTGATCCGCAACGTGTTTTGTTTTTCTCTGTATGATTCAACTTTCATAGCGACCTTCTGTCATTAACGACCAGCTTTGTTAGGTCCATTGGGTGGTCGTTGCAGACAGGTTCGACTGTACGTTTACAACCTTTTTCTTAATCAGTCCCCCGAAGAATCATAGCAAAATATTTACAGATATTTGCAGAGGTTTCTTTTGCTTGGGACAATGAAACGTCTGTTTCTTGACTGAGCGGTCAAAAGTTGAAAACAAAATAAAGCGTATTACACTTACTCGAGAATGTTATCTACGGAATGACCTGTTTTTCTGTCTTATCCGATCAGAAGCCAGAGGCTGTTCCAGCTTACCCTCTCCCCCCGTCCTTTCATCTTCCACCGCCGTAAAACGTAATTTCCAAAGTACTTTTACGCTTCCTGATGTTATCTGGAAGTTGGAAAAATGCAGTTCTTAAAGTGGTTTTTTTTATATGTTTTTTATACCACATGTTGTTACTACGTGCGCATTTTCTTCGACAAACTGCGGACTTTTCTTTCTACTCTTTGGATTTCTTTTAAGATCCTATGTGGTTTGTAAGTCTTTCACACTTCCGGCTGCTAACAGATGATGTTTCTGATAATATATCAACGGTCAACAAGCTCGTTGTCTGCCTGTCAGATGCTTTCTTTCTCGACCTGTGTGTGTGTCTGTCTGTCTTTCTGTCTGTCTCTTTGTCTGTCTGTCCTCACACACACACACACACACACACACACACACACACACACACACACACACACACACACACTCACGCACACACACACACACACACACACACACACACACACACACACACACACGTACACACACACACACACACACTCACTCACACACACACAGAAACACAGGTCGACAGGCATACAGTCTCGCTCTGTTCTTGTGTCGTTTAATGGAAGTTGTAGGACGATCTCATTTTGGACTTGATCAGGTTATGTTTCATGTGCCTCTTTCTCGCAAATGAAATAAACACAGAATGAAGAAAGTTTGAGAAGGCGAGAGCTGGTATCAAATTTCGAATGCCATTGTTTTTTCGATTCAAAATTTGACCATGATGTTAACATCTATAACCGGGTAGAGAGGGCGAATTTCAAGTACAATGCTTATATCGATTTCCAGCATTAAACCTGTCCGGGTAACGGACACCGTAAGTAAATGGCTGGTGTAATATATTTCAGGGTCTAGGGGGTAATGTTTATGCAGTTGCAAAGTAGTTGGTGGAGTAAGTACCAGCCTACTGTGAATGTTGGTGTTTAACAGTTAGAAATATAGTGGTCGTTAGGTCATCCATCAAACAAGCAATGTACTTCCAACCGACGTCACACAACAATTAGCAAGTCACACACACAGTTGGCCTAGATTATCCTTTTTTTAATATTGTTTTGGGTACAGATATTAATCCCAAAGATGTTTTAATATCCTGGTTGTCTCTGAACGCGTGAAAGACAAAAACCAAAGGAGGCAGCGACAGCCCCCCCCCCCCCCCCCTCAAGAAAAGAAACATAACCACTTCGACTTTTGACGCTCCAAAAGCTGTTTTCATCAAATCAGTACACCCCCGCAAGGCATTCTCTCATCAAATAAAGTAGGTTAGTTTGGAGTGGGATGCTCGTGCGGACGTCGAGGAGTCTACTTTCCGTAGACTCTTTTGTAATCAGCATGTCTAGTCCTTGAAGAAAACTGTGCATTTTTTGCGTTGGTTGTATGTGACGTCTGTTGTAATGAGCATGCGTTGTCATTGACAGGGAATATAGTGCGTTATTGACGAGCAGAGAACTGCGCATTCTTTGCGTCGATTGTCTATGGCGTCTTTTGTAATGAGCCTTCTGTTTCATTAAAAGGAGCGCCGTACCGACCAGAAAACGAGGCATGCTATTTGCGAGGATGATAAGTGTGTGTGTTTTTTACGCCCTCGCGGTGAAACCATTATAATTAGGGGCGTGTTCCCGGGTGTAACCCCGACTTTAGATGATTTAAAAAAAAAAGGTGGCCGCCGCAAAAGGAGCAGAAGGCGCCAGCGCAAAGGAGGGGTGACCTTAGTACATGTACTTCTTCTTCATCGTCTTCTTCTTCATCGTCTTCTTCTTCATCTGCGTTCGATATTCATGGCCGTCATATCTTCAGGTCGGTGGCTGCCATGAAGTCCGCAGTCTTCTGCGGTTCGGCAGCGGGTCCGCGGACCTTGTACATGTACTGATCATGTAGTTTCAGTGTTGGTCTTTTCGTTTCAGGCCGACAGATTGACTGAATTTTTGTATTACGCTTTACGCGACTTGTTTAATGATGGGCAAGACGAACCTAACCCCCCCCCCCCCCCCCCCGGCTAGGCAATTATAAGGTATGGTAAAGTATGTGCAATCAAAAGACAATAAAATTATTGTTGAACTATATTTTATATTCTCTTTCTTTCCGTACACGTATACACACAATTAATGGTCATCTTCGTCATAATCGCACCATACTTTTCACTCCTGATTTGCGTGTATGCGATTAACGGAATAATAGCGATTCCTGTTCGTCAACGAAGTTGGTTAATGAGGCGGCTGGTTTGACACACACACACACACACTCACACAGACACACACACAGACACACACACACAGAACGAGCTTACGGGTCATTGCTCTGTGTGCAGTATTATATTTTTGGTTATCGCGTAATCTTTTCTTGTTGTACATTAATTGTTGTTAGGGTTCACAAGGAACTTAGTCGATAAATATCGACAGGGGGCCGACTAATGGTTTAAATGTGAAATGTGTGTATAATAATGGGTGTGGGTCTGAAATGAAGTTAGGTAGTAGTTAACATTTGTTTTGAATAATTATTGGTATTTTGACAATGTGGGTAGCATGGAAATGTAAGCATTTGAATGTAAGTCTCAGGTACCATTGTACCCAGGAAGAGAGACGAGAGATAGGAGTAGGTTGCAATAGCTTGTGTGGTCTTTGAGTTTTGTTTTTGTAAAGACATTGTTAAAGAAAAAGAAGACAAGTACAGTAATGCAATCTTACCACAGTCACTTCGTTGTTTAGATTGCAATATTTATTGTGAAAACCAACGATTGTACAAAGAACATGTGAGGCAACATTATGTCTATGATGGTGTGAAGAAAATTAGTTATGATTTATACTATTATTATTTAGACTTGAGACTGAATAGCAAAAGGCGAAGTGTATGTTTTGTGGTGTGAATTGAAACAAAATGAAAAGTGTAAATATCTGGGAAATTGTGGTTAAAAGACTTCGTTATTTCTTGATTGTTATTTACTATTATATTGAAGTGAATAGCAAAACGCTGTATTTGAAAACAGCATGGGATTTATATATATATATTTTTTGGTATCAGGTAATGCCCTAGTTTTTACAAATTGTAGCAAAGTCGATTAACTTTACTATGTACGATGTTTGCTTGCAAATTACAACACAAACGCGAAAAACTTAACTATTTGTAGAGTTCTAAGGCATTGCAGACAAAGCAACTGCAAGAAAGTCAGGTTTTAGCAGTGTGAAAATCCGCTGAAAACGGTCTTATATCCCTTCCGTTAACATGGCTTCGTCCGGCCATACATGTAGGCTCTTATGACACTGACCCTGAGCTGACCCTGAAAAGGTTTTCACGGAAAAATTCTCTCGAAGAACCAAACGGGTTCGGTGCATTTGTCAGTCTGTTGAAGGGCCCCATACGGGTTGAAAGAGATAAGGTACTGTCGTGTTTTTTCCCAAACCTAGTGCACTACCGTTCTCACGAGATAAGTTACTTCTGTTTTGTTCCGGTTTTTTTTCCAATTGACACCATGTATGAGAGATGAAACAGAAAAGCCTGTTGTGAAAATGCAAAAATTTGGAGGAAAAAACGAAACAAAACAAAAGTAACTGTTCTCATGACAACGGCAAACAACGACACATGTTCACCGCCCTCAGCTAATTCAAGAAATCACCCCCCTCCTGCTAGGTACACGTGCACTCAAGTTAACCTCTGCTTTGAGACACATGTTCACCGCCCTCAGCTAATTCAAGAAATCACCCCCCTCCTGCTAGAACAGGCGCTTGCATTTGGATGTGTCCACTGATAGTAGGTTTGGTTGTGATCAATCAGAATAATGTGGGAATAAAAATGTATGACAGTTTGGTATGATGACATGCAATTCACATATGCTGAAATGTAATATTATACATGATATAATATTATTATGGCTGTTGCCATGACCATGAACCCTAAGAAAGGTTTAATGTTATGTAAATTAAAATACCAAAATCAAGTTTGGCCTGTAGGTAAAATGTACAATGTATTTTCTGATTTGTGCACAAAAGCTTTTCAACTTCTTTTTTTTTTAACATAACAATGTTTAATGTCACTGTATGTTTGAAAGACCATGGTCACATTTGTAAAACAAATGTTAAATTAGAAAATAAATAACATTTTGGTTCATGATTTTTCCTATACCTGTGCTGAAAATAAGAAATAAAATGTTGGTATATACGTCACTCAGATGCAGTGTAGTATGAATGGTTTGAGTTTGTTGCGGTTGACCCTGCACATTTAGACCTATGATGATACCTTCGTTTTTGTTGAACAATTGTGCCTTCACCCCTCCCATAGGGTGACGTATTTCACAACTTCCTGTGTTACACAAACTCAGTGACTGACCAATTTTGCCTTCACCCCTCCCATAGGGTGACGGATTTCACAACTTTCTACTGATGAACAATGTTGCCTTCACCCCTCCCAAAGGGTGACGGATGTCACAACTTCCTGTGTACACAAACTGATGACGTATTTCACAACAAAATGGCGCTGCCTATGGTCACCCTCGAAACTAACCGTATAAATGGGGGCCTCCTGGCCCCCATAATAACTCACATACAAACATGCACGCACGCCCGTGTGCAAACACAGACACGCACGAGGTCCGCAATACTTCTTAGGCCAAACAAAAATATATGTCGACTCTAAAACCTTTTTTTCATTTCTTAAAAAAACTAAAACTTTTGGCACATTTTGCGAATTATACCGAGACTTGGGGAAGTAACCTCCTTTATAATCGACTAAATTTACAAGATAGAATTTAAAAAAAAAATCGTCTCGTCTTCGCCAAACACGTGACTACAGTATTGTAAGGTCTGTTTATGTCAAGGATGAGTTTACATGTTTCATTAGATAACACGCCCTTAGAGAGAGACCGAGAGAAAGAGAGCCAGAGAAGAGACAGAGAGACAAGCAAAGAGACAGAGACAGAAAAAGACTGACAGAGAACAAGAGAGATTATCACAGACAGTAATACTGAGAAAGACAGAAAGACAGATAGACAGAGAGGAACAGAGAGACAGATAGAGCGAGAAGAGCCGAGAGAGATGCTGAGACAGAGATAAAGAGATTTTTTTTCAAATTTAGGACAAACGCACTAGACCTCAGATCAATTTGTTCATCATATCCTTTAATAGGGGTTCAACGACAATGTTCAACAAAATTCGTTTTCAATCAAGACACCTGGCATGAAATGAACAGAAAAACAAAACTAAACAACAAAACAAGTCGCGTAAGGCGAAAATACAACATTTAGTCAAGCTGTGGAACTCACAGAATGAAACTGAACGCACTGCATTTTGTCACAATGACTGTAGTCCGCCGCTCGTGCAAAAGGCAGTAAAATTGACGAGCCTGTTTCGCGCGGTAGTGGTTGCGCTGAGCTGCATAGCACGCTTTTCTGTACCTCTCTTCGTTTTAACTTTCTGAGCGTGTTTTTAATCCAAACATATCATATCTATATGTTTTTGGAATCAGGAATCCACAAGGAATAAGGTGAAATTGTTTTTAAATCGATTTCGAAAATTTAATTTTAATCATAATTGTTATATTTTTAATTTTCAGAGCTTGTTTTTAATCCGAATATAACATATTTATATGTTTTTGGAATCAGAAAATGATGAAAAATAGGATGAACGTAATTTTAGATCGTTTAATAAAAAAATAATTTTAACTACAATTTTCAGATTTTTAATGACCAAAGTCATTCATTAATTTTTAGGCCTCCAAGCTGAAATGCAATACCAAAGTCCGCGCTTCGTCGAAGATTGCTTGGCCAAAATTTCAATCAATTTTATTGAAAAATGAGAGTGTGACAGTGCCGCCTCAACTTGTACAAAAAGCCGGATATGACGTCATAAGACATTTATCGAAAAAATGAAAATAAGGTCTGGGGATATCATACCCAGGAACGTTCATGTAAAATTTCATAAAGATCGGTCCAGAAGTTTACTCTGAATCGCTCTACACACACACACACACACACACACACACACACACACACATACACTACGACCCTCGTCTCGATTCCCCCTCAAAACTTGACTAAATGTAAAAACATGCAAACAAATTGACTACATCCACGGATTTTCTCTGTGACAAAAGCTCCATAATTATGTTCAAAATATCCGTGGTCCGAAAATCCCTGTGCAGGATGCGCAACAGGCACGTTTCATGATATTGAGGATTGCAGTTTCCCCCTCACACACAATATTCCAAAATAATAAATAGTCAAACAGGGACCAAAAAACAGTTTGCACCAAGAGTTCAACTTTTTATCTATCCAAAACAGTAAAAAAAATTATATGAACATTCGTATTTCCAAGATGATTGGCGTTCCAAGACGCTATATCCTAAAAACCCCAAAACATGCTTTTACAACTTTAGTGCATAATAACTGCCCAAAGGTGCTGTTTAAAGCAACCATTGATAATAATTTTTAACATACTCCTTGAACACATTAAGAAAAATGGTTAACTTGCAAATAAAGGGACAGCATTGATCAGAACAATGGTAAGATAAAGGACGCTACTTATATTTTGTACATTTTTTATCTTTATCGTTTCCTGTAGACCTCAGAAGTTCTAGCCAGCTTAAGAAATCATTCTAAAATCGAAAAACAAACATCTATACATTTTGTACGCAGAGTAGATTGATATTTGACACAGTCACACAGACATACGTGGGCTATGGGGCAACCCTACCCCCTAAATTTGAAAACGGGGTCAATTTCTTAACTGCATGTATTCAGCAAAACAATCCCTAAAAAATTTTTTTTTCACAAATGAACTTATGACTTTAGAAAAGCATTCAAAAATGCATATATACAACGCTTTTTCTTTGGTCCCAATTCAAGGGGGTGTGCAGGTAACACTGTGAACGCTCAAATGAGACTTGGTCACATGTCAAAAAAAGTAATCCCCCCTGTTGTTCATGGTTGGTTGGTGGGATTTTTTTTATCTGAGCCATTGGCAAGCATGAAATGTCATCAACATTAGGAAAGACATAGTATCTCCCATTGTCTTTTGCGCGCAAAGACTTCACACAGATCTCCTCTCGATCTGGCCCATCGGGGAAATGGGTTGACTTGGGGATGATCACCGCCCTGTATCTCTCCACCTTTCCATCCATGCTGACAAAGTCAGCGGTCACAAAGTCCCCAACTTGAATGTCTCACTGTGGGACAAAGAACCTGGTTTTCACGACTGGCACCACATGGTTGGCTGACCACGCGGCATCCAGTGGCGTGTTGTGGGTAGACGTCCATTGGACATAAATTGGGAAGGACGTCGCTGGATCATCTGGTTTGCATACTTTGTTCATGTACAACATTTAGTCAAGCTGTCGAACTAACAGAATGAAACTGAACTCACTGCATTTTTACAGCAACAGCGTATACTCGTAGCATCGTCAGTTCACCGCTCGATGCAAAGGCAGTGAAATTGACAAGAAGAGCGGGGTAGTAGTTGCGCTGAGAAGGATCGATAGCACGCTTTTCTTTATCTCTATTCTTTTTAACTTTCTGAGCGTGTTTTTAATCCAAACATATCACATCTATATGTTTTTGGAATCAGGAACCCACAAGGAATAAGATGAAATTGTTTTTAAATCGATTTCGGAAATTTTGTTTTAATAATAATTTTTATATTTTTAATTTTCAGAGCTTGTTTTTAATCCGAATATAACATATTTATATGTTTTTGGAATCAGAAAATGATGAAGAATAAGATGAATGTAAATTTGTATCGTTTCAGAAACAAATTGTTTTTTTTTTACAATTTTCAGGTTTTCAATGACCAAAGTTATTAATTAATTTTTAAGCCACCAAATTGAAATGCAATACCGAAGTCCGGCCTTCGTCAGAGATTGCTTGGCCAAAATTTCAATCAATTTGATTTAAAAATGAGGGTGTGACAGTGCCGCCTCAACTTTTACAAAAAGCCGGATATGACGTCATCAAAGGTATTTATCGAAAAAAAATAGAAAAAAAATATCCGGGGATATCATTCCCAGGAACTCTCATGTCAAATGTCATAAAGATCGGTCCAGTAGTTTGGTCTGAATCGCTCTACACACACACATACACACGCACAGACAGACACACACACATACACCACGACCCTCGTCTTCATTCCCCCTCTACGTTAAAACATTTAGTCAAAACTTGACTAAATGTAAAAATGATAAAAAATAAATAAAAAAAATGGGATAGCGGCGAAACGGGATTGCGCCAAAATGGGATGCGGTAGTAAGATGACGCTTGGCTTGTGAAATGTCGCCAAAATGGGACGGCGGCAAAACGGGATTGCACGTAAATGGGATATTGCGCGAATTATAAACGAAGGAGTAGGCCCTAAGTTTCTCGTACGAGATGTTTACTGGGAGTAAATATTTGGGGAGTAAAATTTAGTTCCTTGTGGAGTTCTTTTTTCGTACAAGATTTTTACTGGAAGTTTACTCCGGAGTCAATTTTTCGTGGAGTAAAAATTTCGTGTTACACCGGTTCATGACCGTTGTGGTAACGAGCGCACATTGCTGTCTCCATATTGTGTTCCAACGAATCGAAAGTACGATCGCCAAGCCCTTCTGTCATTGAAGGCAACGTTCGATATTTGCGTCTGTCAGCGTCGCCAACGTTCGACAAATTGTACTACTGTTACTCACAAACTTTCAATTTACACAATGAAATGCCAATAACATGCAAACACAACAATGGGAGACGAAGGGAAAACCTACTAGCAAATCCCTCACTTTCCGAATGCAAATGCTGCAAATCCGTATGCGTGCGTCGCTGTGTCGAACGTTGGGTTGCCGAACGTTGCTGACAGACGCAACAAAACTTGATCAAAAGGCACTAAAAACGATTAAATGTTTTACTTACTGGGTATCGCATTCCTCTTTTTCTTCCTGCAGACGATATGAAGCGGTTGAAACGTCGTTTCCGATGAAAGGCTCGGTTATTTCCGTTAAAAACGAAGTTTGCCGAACGTGTGATTCAGTCTACAGACACCGGTCGGATCACAACAAAAATGTTCATTCTTTGCGATTTTGTGATACTGTTGATGATACACCTGCTTTCCAGTGAAGAGCATCAATAAAATGATGTTCACAAGCAAGAATAACAGACAAAAGCACGCGATGTGTAAAGTTAGGCTTTGCTTTGCAAACAAAGCACGTGGTTTTTTTCACTGACAGACACTTTCGGTGGCGATTGAAAATTTTTCCAGAAACGGTTTTATGCTCCCATTTGATATTTTTTCCCTATTTTATCTAGTCAGAGACTAACCTTGTGTATTAATTGAATTAATAACCCCATTATCATAAGTTTTGTGTGATATTTCGTGTCTGCTTGAATCACACTTTGAGATGGGGTCATGTGACAGAAGGAAATGGTGTCTGTCAGGATTCACACGTTCGCTTCGAAAAACTCCCTCAAATAATTGCTCAAACACAAACATTTTAGCTTTTATTTATTTTTTTGTATTGCAAATACCATACTTACTCATGCCAAGCAGAAAAAATGATGAAAATCAACACAGTAAGCAAGTAATTTGAAGGCAAAGTTTACACACATCAAAGAGTCTGATTACCGTGAAACCTGCCAACACACGTTTGATCTTCGCGCAAAAAATTCTCAGCGGGTGAAAATGTACTGATTTTTTAAAGATTGAGGTGTTTTGGGTTGACATGGTTCAATCTATTTACATACAAAGCATTGTTGTGTGAAATTGAAGACATAAACATATTATTCAGCTCACAGTCATGTATTCTTGAATTCAATTTCTGAACATTCCATTCTTAAGGACAGAAATGGCACGAAAATGAAGATTTGTTTCTTTGTAAAGCTTTTCAATGTTTGTTCAAGGTCCTGGATGTTGCCCTAAAATTATATAAAAGGTGATAGGTGCATGAATAATGGATCAAATTTGCGATTTAGGGGGTAAAATATATAGTTTTGGAGAGACAATCGTCTTGAAGAAAAAAGATAGAATTTAAAAGAATGTTTATTTTCACTTTAAACAGGTCCGACCATGCAATCAAAAAGTGTTTTCATCATGAACAGAATTTGTTGCCTGGTATATATCGTAGGCGTATAGTATATTTTGAAATAAAAAGAGTTTTTGTACTTTGACAACATTTCTGAAATCATGGATATTGCACGGAGACATCACTTCTGGCGAAAATACCAAATCAAAAAAGCAAAAAGATCAAGACGATTGCACAGTTAATTTAGAAGATGGGTCGTCTTTTTCAGTACAGTTGATCAAACATGATTTTGAGAAAACTGCGTCCAAAGTTTCACAATGATGTTGAATGTAAAGAAGTCACTTTGCAAATAATCACCGTATTGCAAGGTGAGGATAAAGTACCTCAAAACAAATTTCGGGCCAAAATTCCGTGCCATCCACTGTGGCCTTAAATTGCCACACAATTGGATAGGCAGAGGCCTTGGCATTCACAACCTCAAAATATCCAAGCTAATCAAAAAATTAATTAATCCGCATGTTGTTCAGCACGTTAACTCCATCCGGTACATGTCGTTCAAACCTCATTTTCTTAAAAACAAATCCAGAATACCAGATTTTTGTCTGCCCTCTCACATGTTGCAATACATATAACTTTGCATGTGGAAATGACAAGATATTCTTTCAGGTAAAGACGAACATGTGAAAACAATTGATAAAAAACACGGTTTCCAAAAAATAAAGAAAACATTTAAATGGTTTGATCTGCTCAACCACTGTATACTTTCACATTTTAAGTTCAGCGTATTTTATGAACAATGAATGAAATATATACAGCTAATAAACAAGGAGATTCTCACACAAATAAATAACGCTTCCCTGTCTACTTGAATGTCACATATTTCAATCAAAACAATCAACACACACACACACACACAAACACACACACGCACGCACATACATACATGTACACACACACACCCACACGCACGCACATACATACATGTACACACACACACACACACACACACAAACACACACACGCACGCACATACATACATGTACACACACACACCCACACCCACACACTATTTTTTTCTCTGACAAACATGTCTAGGAAGAAAGACACTTAGTCACCATAGCTACGCACGACAAAACCGTTCATACAGGACACGGACGTATGTACTAACATCGCTAGAATTACCACTACAATTATTGTTGTACGCTAAACGGCTCCCAGCAAAGGGAATTATACGCGATTCGCGAGGGTGAAAAACGACTAACGTGGGGGAAACAACATCGGAAAAGCTGCTGTAATAAGAGACATGATTGCAATTTCGTCACCTGGTTCGCAACTTACAAGATGATTGGATTGTTTATCACCTATTTTCTTTGTAGGTAGTCTTCATTCACACCCCTGACTCTCTTCCCACACTGTGTTAAGAAAATTTTCTTCCCGACGCTTCCGTCATCTGCTTCAGGGGAAATTCAAAGAGGTTGGTGAAGCTATTTATCTCTATAAATGAAGTATTACGAAGTGTTGCACATCGAGATAGGTCAGGTTAGTTCTGTTAGTGTCTATACTTAATGCCAATGGGTTTTTCGGGTTTGTATTTCGCGTATTTTACCCGTGAATCGGCCGAATGACGGACCCGTCGCTGCACAGCGGCAAAGTTTGTCGCTTCGAGCGCAAAATCGTGAGGAAAACGCGTCTTGTAAGTAATGCTAATACATTCTACCAAAACCTAAACATGTCTGCACCAATCCTGCCAAGTGTCGTAGTTGTAGTCCCCCGCAAACAGCTGTAATCGTAAGAAGAATGTGATCATTCCTGCAGATTTGTGTGTCGTGCACCCGATTTGACCGAATTTTAGCGTGTCGTACACCCGCTGTGACGTTTTTCACGTCGTGACGTCCACCCGATGCTCACGTTCTGTGTCGTCTCTCCGATCGTGCACTAACCTTTTGCACATGACCTTTCTCACTTGTTACATTGTGTCACCCCCCATACATAAACACGAATTACATGTATAGCTTTGTTCTTTTGTATTCTGACTGGCATGGAGTCATTTTCAGACACAGTCATGGAGATGACAATAGCCGGATCTTACCACCAATGTGGATAAAGACACCTTGGTAAGTACTCTTAGTCTCGCTTACCTTTCAACCATTGCAAAGGGGTGTTGGGGCAGGAATAAAGTTATCTTCCATCACAGTACAGAACATAGAAGAACAACTGGCTTGAATTTGTTTTTTTAATGCTCTAACAATGTACAAACAAATTAAAAAAACTGAAAACATGAAACTGTATATAGTGAACAAAATAACCATTTATTTATGTAATCTCTGTATCCGCAAGCTGCTTTTGCAGTATAATCATAAACTCACGATGACCACGTCGGAAAATCAGCAACAAAAGGGAATCTGGGGTTTAAAATTCGCAACTTTGTATAGGCATAAAAACTGTATGTACTCTCTATCTGCAAGCTGCTTTTGCAGTACAATCATAAACTGTTGATGAACACTGACGTCGGAAAATCAGCAACAGATTTTTTTGGAGGGGGCGGGGGGGGGGGGGGGGGGAGGTAACATTTGCAACTTTGCATCTAGGCATATGTCACACTTGGGGCAGTATGTGTGTGCATACTCAAGTAGATGCAGACATTGGACAGCCTTTCGCCACATGGCGGCGTAGCTGTTCACGGTGCTTGAAGTGTGCAAAACACACCTTACAAGAACACCCTGCCCGTGTGTGATGGTAACGGACATGGTCACTCAGAAACCTTTTTAGTGCAAAGGTCTTGCCACACTGGGTGCAGGCCACCTCTTTTGGTTTCCCTTTGCACACATGCTTTGAGGGGTACAAGCTTTTTGGACTTGCATATGTAGCAAAGTGCACTTCGCTACCCTAAACACTCTAATCATCGCATAGCGAAACAGCCTTGTGTACAGTACATAGCAGACGATACGATGCTGCGCGCGCACCATTGCCGGCGCAAATTCTAATACAATACCTTTCTTTATATATCTACCTAACTTCTATCTTTCAAAGTCCCTTTTATCTTTGATACGGTCCTAATTATATTTAGGTTTGCATAGAAGTCACTGATTAGGCTGGATGGCTGCATATTATTGTGTTATTTACGATAATGCTTCGAACTGACCAAAGCGTCACTCTGACCTTGACCGGTTTTCATGTATCGTTGAGAGAAATTGATTCTCACAAACTCATCTTTGTCTTTTCAATCATTGTTTTGTCATTTTTGTATCACTATTACATATCCCGTACCTATGTTGCATATGATTTTAGTTTGTTTATAAGGATTTGGTTGTAATGAGTGATGCTTGGTTCCTCTGCAAAGATTGCTAATTTATGCAGACAGGTACTCGCGCAGGAATTTAGCCGATTCCATTTACTTTCGGACTTTACCGCTTCGTACTAAGTCAATGTATAATTTTCCCCCAAGTAACGCATATCATGATGTTTGTCTAGGGTTCTTCTTTTTATCTGTATGATTTATGAGTTTGTCCATTATTCCAGTTTAGAGAGTTTTGTAATTTTCCGCACTGAAGTTGGTTCAGTGCCTTCACTAGGACCATTGTTTTTGCATCCTACTAAATAAATATAAGTTTTTACGAAATGTGATCTATTGCAATAGAAAGATAAAGGTCGTAGCTTTAATTTGATGTATTGTTTGTTAGGATTGGTTATGTATTTGTTTAAATAACGTAGGGTAAAGCAAGTGTAAGAAACACAGATTCCGTGTTTCTGGCCGTATTCAGGCGATTTTTATTCTCGGCGGACGGTGCTTTCTGTGCAGTCCGCGCCGGGGCTATAAGTATAGGCCGGACACCGGCATGAGCATGCATTCGCTCCTAGCAGCTGAACACGACACTACACTTGCTTTGCTGTCTACGGGTTTCGCCTTCGGCCTCTACGTTTCCTTGCATTGTTTTCTTGAATAAAAAGTTGAAACAAGACGCTTGGACTTGGGCTTCGTGCGTGTATCTACGACTACCCCTTCCACTCCTCCACTACATTTGGCGCTGCGCAGCAGGGTACAGAAGCATCAACTGAAAGAAGACAGTACAGGCAAACATGGCGGACGAGGCAAACACCCCCAACCTGCGGCTCTGCAAGCTGAGGCGTTTCACCGGCGAGGGCGACTGCGCCGAGACTTTTATCCAAGAGGCCAAGCTGATCCTGCAGCTACAGACGGTCCCTGTACTTGCTGCAGCGGCATGGATCCTTGGAGCGCTGGACGGAAGGGCTCGACAGGAGGTCATCAGGCGACCAGCAGCTGAGGTCAACACGCCGGCCAAAATTTACGCCATCTTGGAGCAGACGTGGGGCGACCAGCGAGATAGTGTCGCACTGGCTGCCGCTTTCCACAGGCGACAACAGGGTCTCGGCGAGTCCGTTAGCGAGTACGCCAGCCACCTACGCGCTGCGTGGGCCAAGACCAATGCTGCCGAGGCCAACACACTGAACGACAATACGCTGCGCAAGACCTTCGCCACAGGACTCCACCCACAATCCCTGAAGCGTGACATGTGCCGCTTCCTGCGAGAAAAGCCGGCCGCCACCTTCGACGAGGTCACCAGCGAGGCCATGCGATGGATGCGGGAAGATAGCCCTGCTGAAGCAACAGCTGAACAAGTCTTCGCTGCACCGGACCCCTCCATCGCAAGGCTCGAAGCACGCATCGCTGCCCTCACCACGGAGACAGAGTGCCTCAAGCTACAACTGGCGTCACAACCACCACCAGCTGCACCGACGTACCACCATCACCAGCAGCAGAACCATCAACCCCAGTGCAACTGGTGTGGCAGAGTCGGCCACCGGGAATCCGACTGCTTCCAGAAACAGCGATACCACAACAAACAGCGGCATCGGCCCCGACCTCAGCAACAACAGCACCAGCAGCAGTCATACCAGCAGCAGGGAAACTTCTAACCCCCGCTGTCACAAAACATTCAGCGGGGGGTAGGAAGAAGAAGACATCACTCACCGGCCAGTGTCCAACTGCCGATATCTCAATCAACGGACGCCCGGCCGAAGCTCTACTCGACACAGGCAGTGAGGTGACGACCGTCACCGACACATGGGTGGCCCAGCATCTCGCCCACTGCGACATCAGTGCCTGCCACGTCACCCTTCGAGCTGTCAACGGCGCTGAAGTTCCTTACTCCGGGGTCATCGTCGTCGACATCTCCATCCTGGGCCACCTCTGCAAGGATGTTCCAGTCCTTGTCGTCAAGGAGCCTACCGAGCCGTTCATGCAGAACCGCAAGAAGCGACTGCCGGTCTTGGTGGGCATGAACGTCCTTTCAACTTGTCTGCCCCAGATGTCCAACCTCCCTCCTTCCCTGCAAGCTGCTGTCCGGGAAGTTCGACTAGATCGCAACTCAACACGTGGTCTAGCTCGGACTTCCACTCCCTGCTCAATCCCTGCCTACTCCATGGCCACAATCCGGGTTACCAGCAACCAGAGGTACACTCGGCAAATGCTGGCTTCTCCTCTTTCCCATCCCCTTCCTGGCGGTCTGCTGACTGTCCCCACCTTGGTCGCTGGGGACCCCTCCTGCCGGTTCATCAGGATTGCAAACCTCTCTCCTGAAGACAAGACGCTGCCTGCCAGAACGCCGATCGCCACACTGCACGCCACTGACACAGTCGAGAGCCAGTCCGACGTCACATACAGCGCTACAGTCAACGAGCTTGTCATCTCCACGCAGCGCCTGTCTTCAGGAGACACGAAAACACCGGCACCAGCTCCATTCCATCTGCCAGACTTCGATGGAACCAGCAGCCAGAAGCAACGCCTCGAAGAGCTGCTGAGCAAACGAGCTGACGCGTTCCAGACCACTCCAGCAGACTTGGGCTACTGCAACGCCGTCCACCACAAATTGAGGACGACAGACTCCAAACCTGTCGCCCAGCCTTACCGCCGCATTCCCCCAAACAATTTCAAGGAGGTGCAAGAGCATCTGAAGGAGCTGCTCGACCGCAATATCATCACAGAGAGCCATAGCCCTTACGCTGCCCCAATTGTCATCGTCAGGAAGAAGGACGGCTCCATCCGCCTCTGCGTCGACTACCGCCGGCTCAATTCCAAGACAGTCGGCGACGCCTACCCGCTGCCACGAATCCAGGAGTCCTTCGACGCACTGGTGGGGTCTCAATACTTCTCGATCCTCGACCTGGCCAGCGGCTACCACCAGATTGCGATGGACCCGGCGGACCAGCACAAGACGGCGTTTGTCACCCCCATGGGCCTCTACGAATACACACGCATGCCCATGGGACTCATCTCTGCCCCAGCCACGTTCCAGCGTCTTATGCAGACCACGATGTCAGAGTTCTTGTTCCAGTTCTTGCTCGTCTACCTGGACGACCTCCTCGTCTACTCAAAGACCTTTGACGAGCACCTGGAACACCTCGACCGCCTGCTGGAACGTCTTATCAAGACCGGCCTCAAGATCCGACCAGACAAGTGTCAGTTCCTTCGCCGCCAGGTCACCTATTTGGGCCACACAATTTCGGCAGAGGGCATCAGCTGTGAAGCCGGCAAGGTCGACGCCGTGGTCAACTGGCCTACGCCCACGACCACAACTGAAGTCCGCAGCTTCCTCGGGTTCGCAAGCTATTACCGGCGCTTCATTGCCAAGTTTTCGAAGCTCGCGGGTCCTCTGCACGACCTGGTGGCAGAGGCCGAAAAAGGCACCAAGAAGAAGAAGAAAACAGACCTGAGGCACCTCTGGCAAGACACGCATCAAGTCACTTTCGACGCCATGAAGCGAGCCCTGACCTCGGCCCCAGTCCTTGCCTACGCTGACTTCAAGCAGCCTTTCATCCTGGAGACAGACGCCAGCCACGACGGACTTAGCGCCATCCTCTCCCAAGAACAGGAAGGACGACGCAGAGTCATCGCCTACGCGAGTCGACGATTGCGGCCGACGGAGAAAAACCAGGCTGCATACAGCAGCATGAAGCTGGAATTCCTGGCGATAAAATGGGCAATCTCCGAAAAATTCAGACACTACCTGCTGGGGGCCACATTCACCGTCCTCACGGACAACAATCCGTTGGTCCACTACAAAACGGCCCCCCTCGGAGCTCTGGAGCAGCGCTGGGCAGCCCAACTGGCTCAGTTCAACTTTACGATCAGATACCAGCCAGGGAAAACAAACCCCGCTGACGCCCTCTCCAGGATGCCCCCGTCTTTTCCCTCTCCCACGACGTCCACCTCTCTCCCCCCTGAACTGGCAGCAGCGCAGCAAGTCTGCTGCGAAAGACAGTCCACCGTCAACCCAGACGTGTCTCCTGCCTTCCACCATCCAGACACAAAAGCAGAGCCTGAGACAATCTTCCCTCGGCTGTCGTCCACAGAACTACAACGGCTTCAGAGGGAAGACACCACCATCGGGCCTGTTTTAACGACCTGGCCCACCAAACCTGCCACAGGCCAAGACCGTCAGCTGCGCAGTCTTGTACAACAGCACGACCGTCTCTATCTGAGAGATGGCGTCCTCTATAGAAAGGTAACGGACTCCATCCACGGGCCCCAGTTCCAGCTCGTCTTGCCGTCAACGCTCCGTCCAGATGTCCTAGCCATGCTACACGACAACATGGGTCATCAGGGCTACGACAGAACCATGCAGCTTCTTCGGTCCCGGGTCTACTGGCCAGCAATGTACAGCCAGGTGAAGCAGTACCTCGACAACTGTCAGCGCTGCTGTATGGGTCGTCTCCCCTCGACGACCCACACCACTTCTACGCCTCTGCTGGCCAGCCGCCCTCTTCAGGTCCTCGCCGTGGACTTCACCAAGCTAGAAATTGCCAGCGACAACCGCGAGAACGTCCTCGTCCTCACTGATGTCTTCAGCAAGTTCACACAGGCGATTCCCACCAGGAATCAAGAAGCTGCGACGGTGGCGAAAGTTCTGGTCAACAACTGGTTCCAGCGCTTCGGGGTTCCGGAGCGAATCCACAGTGACCAGGGCAGAGACTTTGAATCCAAACTCATAAAGGAACTCTGCGACATGTACGGCATCAAAAAGAGTCGCACCACACCGTATCATCCGCAGGGCAACGGCCAGTGCGAACGGTTTAACAGGTCAATGCATAACCTGTTACGCTCCCTGCACCACGAGCAGAAGACCAGGTGGCCCCTTCATCTCCCGGAGCTGGTCCAGGCCTACAACAACACACCCCATGCGTCCACGGGTTTCGCACCACACTTCCTGCTCTTCGGACAACAACCCAGGCTGCCCGTTGACGACATGTTGGGCTTCCCAGCCCCAGCAGCCAGCGGCACCACCGACTGGGTGCGGCAACATCGCCTGCGTCTGACAGAGGCTCATCAGAAGGCATTTGACCACCTTCAACAGGCGGTGGTCAAGAGGACAGCGCTCACTGACAGACGCGCTGCAGACCACGGCCTCAACGTTGGCGACCACGTCTACCTGCGGAACCGGGTCCTGGGGCGCAACAAAATCCAGGACTATTGGAAGCCAGACATCTACAGGGTGACCTGCCGCGTCGCTGAACATCAGCACGTCTACCTCGTCGCGCCTTTAGCTGGTGGCGCGGAGCGAGCGGTCAATAGAAAGGACTTGCTGCCAGCCTCCGAGACTCTTGACAATCAAGACGAGGATACACCGTCTTCGGCTACCTCAGTGCCGAGTGAAACAGACTCTGAGAGTGACAGTGATGACGAACTCTGGATCACACTTCCAAGGCCCAGACCTGCGGCTCTTGCGGGTCCGGCTGTGGTTGCTGTGCCTCCTCCTGCACCTGTTGCTCAACCGGTACCAGCACCTCGCCGGTCACAACGAATTGCTTGCATGCAAGGTAACAATTAACTTGATTTTATTTTTTGAATGATCGTTTACTCGGTAGGCTGAATTTGACTGATTCAGCTAAAGAACAATTCTACTAGTACTAGCATTCAACTGGGCTAAATAATGTTTTGCACATAAAACTCGCGAGTGTATCGTAACCCATGTGTATCGTTGCGATTTTTTTTTCCCGTTTTCATCACATATTATTTCTGGAGATCAGTAAGGTCTGAGTAGTAGTCGGTTAAAAGTCCAAAGTTAAGCCCTCAGTGCCATTGGCCCGTAAAGCTACCTATTTACGATTTAGGCGCAGAAACCCCTACAATTGATGAACGGGAATTATGGTTGACACATATATTTTGGGTAATGAACTCGTATCTAACTCATGACGTGGTGATATAGTAAGATGCCTTTACTGTAAAGCCGTGAGCGAGAGTTTTTGTGAAGTGTTGAGCTTGTGCATACAAGAACACACATTGAAAGAGAAATCCTATATTATCAACTAAACGGATTGGTGGGGATGAAGGTTGCATTTTTGTATGGTAGTGTTGACATTGTGTTACTTTTTCTCAGTGGAGAAAATTTGATAATTGTAGCAATGTTTTCCCATGAAATTCCTGATTGTTTGCACTTTTATGTTTTTGACGCAGTACTTTGATCATATGTGAGACACTTTGTAAAATGCAGGCCTCACTTTTGATTTAGCAAAGCTGGTACTGATCACGAGAACATGTTTTTGTAACTGTCGATTTTCTCAGTGACATATGTGAAAGTCATAGGCAAAGTTTTCGCAATTTTTCTCTTTTTGGATAATCTAAGATGGTTTGATAAATTCAGCCCTTAGGCTTTCCTGTTTTTCTTAAAATCAGCGCGGCCGCTGATATGTAAAAGAGTTGGGGGGGATGTAGCAAAGTGCACTTCGCTACCCTAAACACTCTAATCATCGCATAGCGAAACAGCCTTGTGTACAGTACATAGCAGACGATACGATGCTGCGCGCGCACCATTGCCGGCGCAAATTCTAATACAATACCTTTCTTTATATATCTACCTAACTTCTATCTTTCAAAGTCCCTTTTATCTTTGATACGGTCCTAATTATATTTAGGTTTGCATAGAAGTCACTGATTAGGCTGGATGGCTGCATATTATTGTGTTATTTACGATAATGCTTCGAACTGACCAAAGCGTCACTCTGACCTTGACCGGTTTTCATGTATCGTTGAGAGAAATTGATTCTCACAAACTCATCTTTGTCTTTTCAATCATTGTTTTGTCATTTTTGTATCACTATTACATATCCCGTACCTATGTTGCATATGATTTTAGTTTGTTTATAAGGATTTGGTTGTAATGAGTGATGCTTGGTTCCTCTGCAAAGATTGCTAATTTATGCAGACAGGTACTCGCGCAGGAATTTAGCCGATTCCATTTACTTTCGGACTTTACCGCTTCGTACTAAGTCAATGTATAATTTTCCCCCAAGTAACGCATATCATGATGTTTGTCTAGGGTTCTTCTTTTTATCTGTATGATTTATGAGTTTGTCCATTATTCCAGTTTAGAGAGTTTTGTAATTTTCCGCACTGAAGTTGGTTCAGTGCCTTCACTAGGACCATTGTTTTTGCATCCTACTAAATAAATATAAGTTTTTACGAAATGTGATCTATTGCAATAGAAAGATAAAGGTCGTAGCTTTAATTTGATGTATTGTTTGTTAGGATTGGTTATGTATTTGTTTAAATAACGTAGGGTAAAGCAAGTGTAAGAAACACAGATTCCGTGTTTCTGGCCGTATTCAGGCGATTTTTATTCTCGGCGGACGGTGCTTTCTGTGCAGTCCGCGCCGGGGCTATAAGTATAGGCCGGACACCGGCATGAGCATGCATTCGCTCCTAGCAGCTGAACACGACACTACACTTGCTTTGCTGTCTACGGGTTTCGCCTTCGGCCTCTACGTTTCCTTGCATTGTTTTCTTGAATAAAAAGTTGAAACAAGACGCTTGGACTTGGGCTTCGTGTATCTACGACTACTACCCTTCCACTCCTCCACTACACATAAGATCTGCCGCATGAATCACATGAATAAGGCTTAATCTTGTCATGCTTCACGTTGCGGTGTGACGTCAGATCAATTTTTTTGTGTGAACTTTTTGTCACATATGGTGCATTCATGATTTGTTTTTCCTTCACCAGGATCAAAGCGCTGATGAGCCCACAAGGTGCAGTAATGCTTGTACGTTTTACCACACTCGTGGCACTGGTGCACTGACTTGTCAGCCGAGGCCTCCATCTTCTTCTACAATACAATACAATACAGTACAATACAATACCTTTATTAATCTCTAAAAGAGAAATTGCATTGCTGAGCTTCTTCATGGGTGTCTTCTTCTTCTTGGGCGACTTTGGCTTCTCTGTAGAAGGCCCAGCACCATCGTCAGCAGCTGTCCACATACAACAAGATACAAAAAGCTTGTGTTAGTCTAACCAGATCGAATGTATATAAACATTATTCAGGTACAATAGTCCGTTGTTGCATTGTAAAACTATAACTATAACATGATCAGTACGCTTTCATATTATCATAATCAAGCGTTGCCAATACCTTCACACGGACAACAGCAACAGTCAACTGGTGGTAATGGATGGCTCACACGTTAATCCTTATTGTCAAAAAACGATAACAATGTTGTAGCTATAACCTATTGACATGAGGTGCAGCCAATCGCTGCTTTCAGCTGTCAGTTCAATAGGTTTACAGCTACATCATTGTTGTCGCTAAACCTGAATCGACGTGTGCAAGAATCCACGTGTGAGCGGCCCATAAACATGATCCTGCACAGGCTTACATAATAATAAAATATAACTTACATGTCGATTTCTCTTTGGGTGTCGATGTTTCTTTGGGTGTCACCTTTGCCTCCTTTTCTGGAGTTTGGACTGTGTCCAGGTAACTATCCATAAATTCAGCGGATAACTCCGCTTCTTCTTCTTCCACAACTTCCATGACCTGATCCATGTTGTCCCTGAAAAATCACTCCAAGACGATCAGAATACAAACAAACAAGGTCATGTGCAAAAGGTAAGTGCACGATCGGAGAGACGACACAGAACGTGAGCATCGGGTGGACGTCACGACGTGCAAAACGCCACAGCGGGTGTACGACACGCTAAAATTCGGTCAAATCGGGTGCACGACACACAAATCTGCAGGAATGATCACATTCTTCTTACGATTACAGCTGTTTGCGGGGGACTACAACTACGACACTTGGCAGGATTGGTGCAGACATGTTTAGGTTTTGGTAGAATGTATTAGCATTACTTACAAGACGCGTTTTCCTCACGATTTTGCGCTCGAAGCGACAAACTTTGCAGCTGTGCAGCGACGGGTCCGTCATTCGGCCGATTCACGGGTAAAATACGCGAAATACAAACCCGAAAAACCCATTGGCATTAAGTATAGACACTAACAGAACTAACCTGACCTATCTCGATGTGCAACACTTCGTAATACTTCATTGATAGAGATAAATAGCTTCACCAACCTCTTTGAATTTCCCCTGAAGCAGATGACGGAAGCGTCGGGAAGAAAATTTTCTTAACACAGTGTGGGAAGAGAGTCAGGGGTGTGTCATTGCAAATCGTGATTACAGTCTACGCTGTCCTCTTACATAGTACAGTTTTTTTTATTGCCATGATGTCTTACTCTTGCTGCAACTTGGTACGCGTGAACTCAATCACTGCAGAGGTTCTGATGGTGAGGAGGAGGGGAACGATAAGGCAAACAGAAAGCACAAAGAAAGTAATCATCGCACACACCAAGCGAGCACAAGAAGAATTAAACAAGAAGGGCAAAGCCCATACGACTCACATGCTTGACCTTGACCTTTACATGACCTTGACCTTCAGGGTCAAGGTCAAATAACTAAACCTAGCAATGACATCATACACTAAGAACTGCTTTACACATTTTTCCTACCATCCAAGGTCATGCAACACAAAGCTGTTAATTCAAGACATAGGAAGTACAATGGTGCTTATTGGCTCTTTCTACCATGAGATATGGTCACTTTTAGTGGTTCACTACCTTATTTTGGTCACATTTCATAAGGGTCAAAGTGACCTTGACCTTGATCATATGTGACCAAATGTGTCTCATGATGAAAGCATAACATGTGCCCCACATAATTTTTAAGTTTGAAACAGTTATCTTCCATAGTTCAGGGTCAAGGTCACTTCAAAATATGTATACAATCCAACTTTGAAGAGCTCCTGTGACCTTGACCTTGAAGCAAGGTAAACCAAACTGGTATCAAAAGATGGGGCTTACTTTGCCCTATATATCAGATATAGGTGAGGTATTCAATCTCAAAAACTTCAGAGAAAATGGGAAAAATGTGAAAAATAGCTGTTTTTTAGACAACATTTATGGCCCCTGCGACCTTGACCTTGAAGCAAGGTCAAGATGCTATGTATGTTTTTTGGGGCCTTGTCATTATACACCATCTTGCCAAATTTGGTACTGATAGACTGAATAGTGTCCAAGAAATATCCAACGTTAAAGTTTTCCGGACGGCTGGCCGGACGGACGGACGGACGGACGGACGACTCGGGTGAGTACATAGACTCACTTTTGCTTCGCATGTGAGTCAAAAAAGAAAAAGAATTGTAGGTTATTGGAACGTTTAATTATTGACAAAACAAAACATTACATTTGCAGTACGTCGACCTAAAGGTCTTTGATTGAAGTAGACAGACAAACACTTGTGACACAAATAATGAATTGATCTCAAAATCGTGGATGAAACTCGTTTTTCGATTCTTCTTCTTCTTCTTCTGCGTTCGTGGGCTGAAACTCCCACGTACACTCGTGTTTTTTTGCACGAGTGGAATTTTACGTGTATGACCGTTTTTTACCCCGCCATTTAGGCAGCCATACGCCGTTTTCGGAGGAAGCATGCTGGGTATTTTCGTGTTTCTATAACCCACCGAACTCTGACATGGATTACAGGATCTTTTTCGTGCGCACTTGGTCTTGAGCTTGCGTGTACACACGCGGGGGTGTTCGGACACCGAGGAGAGTCTGCACACAAAGTTGACTCTGAGAAATAAATCTCTCGCCGAACGTGGGGACGAACTCACGCTGACAGCGGCCAACTGGATACAAATCCAGCGCGCTACCGACTGAGCTACATCCCCGCCCGTTTTTCGATTCTGAATTTTGGAACGTTAGCAGTCTATCTGCTTTGGGATTTTAGCACAAGAAACAAAATAACCAGTACTCCTCCCACATTCACTGACTAGAGCTCACCGTGACATTAATAACAGAAACAAATAAAGCATGGACTAAAACTGATGAGATGAAATGCAACATACAGACACTTAAATATCGTAGAGAAAATGAACTGCAAAACCTGGTTCTACACTTAATATTTTAGTTTCATTTCAGCAAAGCACATGAGGAAAATAAAACAAAATAAAAAACAATAAACATTACAACTGAGTACAAGCATCTCGCAACACACAGTACAAAAGGGAACATCTTTCACAACCGTTGTGTTATTTGGCCGTTAAAGTTGAGGCTTGATGAGTGTCTATTGTGACACATGACGTCATAAACCTTTATTTCATTTTGACTGAGCATGGATTTAGCGCATGACTGGGAATGATGTTGAATAAAATCAGACAGAAAATACAGAAACAAGTGTATTCACGACTTGCAGGACCCCGTGACCTAGCTTAATTAACCAACCCAAGGTGAAGGTTTGTTGGGCGACAATGAACTTCCGGTAAGAAAACGCGTGGAGAAAACAAACACTGATCAGCACACAGAAGCTCTTACGTCGTAACCCTGCTGCAGCACCTACTCACTTTACAAAAGTACGCGTACATCCTCAGTGAAACGTTCTCTCACAAAATTCTAACATGCTAAACACGTTTGCGGAACATTTTGCTCTGTCCGATTTTTCTTGCCGCAGAGACAGCGAGAGATTCGCATTTACTTTCCTATGTGTATTACTTTTGTTTCTTTGTTTCTTTTTTGTTCACAGTAGAACTAATTCATAACTTACAGCAACGTTGAAATTAATCTTTTGTGAGGTATTTGACCAAACAATCACTATAGGAACAGCCATCATTATACGTAGGCCTATGGTTCTCGATCATCCTTGTATACATCAACCCATCAAGACTATTGTGGACACCTCACGACAGAGATGGAGGGACGGGTGGGTTCAAAGAGCAGGGGACAATATATAATGAGAGAGAGATGCAGTGAGAAATAGAGATAAAAAGAGACAGGAAAGGCACAGATGCTACTCGACAGAGATGAAGAGACGGAGGTTGTTTAAGCCAGAAATGGTTTCAAACTTCAAAACAGGGTAGTAATTTTGATTTGTTTTGCTTTTCGCAGATAAAAGAAAGAGACGAAGAAGAAGGGGGAGGAGGAACTACAGAAGAGAAGGACGAAGAAGGAAGAAGATGGCGACGACACACTAAAAGTGAGGTAAAGCGGGAGAGCGAAGAAGGGAGAAGAATCTTGAGGATTGCCCCCCCCCCCCTCCCCCTTAAACGTGGACCATTTCTCATGACGTCATCTCTTTGTACTCGTTCCCTTGCGACTCTCGGTGGGGTCACATTTCCTTTTGTGCAGTGCTTTGTCAAGCTCAGTCGTAACAACTATGGTTCATCACTTTTGCTTATATATACTTCGGTACCATAGGGAAGACCCCCCCCCCTCCCACCCCCACGAAAACAACAACAAACAACAACAAAAACATAACAAAACAACAAACAACAACAAAAACATAACAAACAAAACTTACCGAAACCCTTTTTTCTTTAAAACTAGACATGAATAATGCGATACGTGTGGTGTGCTGCTGTTTTGGCATGAACGTGGTTTATTTTTATGAAACAAAGCATTTATGAAACTAGCATTTTATGCAACAAGCTGTTGTGAAATAGTAAGAAAAAGTAAATATTCGTTATCAGTTTTGTGCGTTTTAATATGTCTGACTTATTTTTACCAATAGGGGTCGTTTGGCAATATTTGAATTTATCAATCAATAAATGAACCAATCATGAACTTTTTTTTTTATGAAACAAAGCGTTTATGAAACTAGCATTTTATGCAACAAGCTGTTGTGAAAAAGTAAGAAAAAGTAAATATGCGTTATCATTTGTGTGCGTTTTAATATGTCTGACTTATTTTTTACCAATAGGGGTCGTTTGGCAAATTTTGAATTTATCAATCAATAAATGAACCAACCAATCGTTCAATAAAATGTACAAACATTTGTATTCTACCTTGAATATTCTTATTTGTGTCAGTATCATTATCTTTCATATATTTATACCGAGCTATCTGTTACAGCACCCGCTTTGTTCGCTAATATGCATAATTGCTCTTCCGATCCAACGACCCCCTCCCCCCATCTTTTCTTATTTAGACTTCTGACTTTAGACGTGATTTCAATAAAGAACGCTACAGAAATGCACATGCACACGGAAGCACAATTAAGAAAACAAGACTTCAAAATTCAAGAACTTTTATCAGTTCACAATTGTGAGCATACTGTACATTCTAGCCAAAACAAAATGTCAGACGCAAGAGAAGAACGCGAAAAGCCACCACCATATATCTGGACAAAAATAACAGAATGTGGAATGTGGTAGTGCTCTGAAATACTTCACCCTCTATTATACAACTACATTGTTTGGAGACTCTGCCCTTTCCAATTGGTCTGCAAAAGAGAAGAAGCCAGCAGACGGACGTTAGTATTGCCACAGACACCTCCACTTCAAGCGTTAATATTGCTGGAACGGTTGTGCTGCAGCAGGTTTGTGTCAAGTATTCAATGACACAGACAGATAGACAGACAGACAGCACAGCACAGCACAGCCCAGCCAGACAGACAGAGCACAGCCAGACAAACATACACAGCAGAGACAGACAGACAGACAGACTTTGGGCATGTCCAAGAACTTGAACAAGAACGACGAACGTTAGTAAGAATGATTGTAAGCGAACCATACAGTTTCTATTCAAGAATCTATGAATCATTACCTTGGTGAAAGCCGCAAATAAATTACTCATAAGAGATGATACTGGCCTGACGCTCTTTTTAGGAATAATAACACGAGATATCAATCTGACACGATGATGATGATGATGATGATGATGATGATGATGATGATGATGATGATGATGATTAGGAGGCGGAGGAGGACGAAGAGGAGGAGGAGGTAAGAATGTTTGTGTTCAAAAACAGCCAGGCTGTGGATTTTTGGTGAGCATTTAAGTGAACGGATGCTCGGGTCTAAGGTGAAAGTCGAGACAGGACTGGGGTGGTAAGAATGTTTGTGTACACCTGAAGAATGACATATGTACGTGCAACAGCATATTAACCGACAGCAAGGGCGGATCCAGGATCTTAAGGAAGGGGGGCGCCACCCAAACTTTTTTGCACAAACGTGAAGGCGCAAAGCTGCAATCTAGGGCCACCTGAGCTCAGAAACTGTCATTTAATCATATCTCTCTCTCTCTCTCTCTCTCTCTCTCTTTTTTTTTCCCCCTGAAGGGGGGGGGGGGGGGGGGCGGGCCCCCTTAGCCCCCTCCCAAATCCGCCACTGGACAGGATCAGCGAATTGTTTCACAAGGCGTTAGTAAATATTTACAAACATCAACAACAACACAAAACAATTCATATGGAGAGCACCTGCGCATACCATTATTCATGATTTCAAAAGTCATTCCCTATGAACAGCTTGGTCCACTTACAGTGGATGACACAAAAGGGACAAAACACTCACACAACAACCACTGTCTGGTGAAACCAAGTTATCTCCCTTTATCTTCCCTGTGTCCCTTACTGTCTTCACAATGTCAGACTTCGTAACTTTATTTCATAAAAAAAGGCAGACCCGACGACAGCATACGCGAACCCGAGTTATGTTTGTTTTAAGAAATCATGAGTAACTTTTTCTCTTGATCTGGGAAAACTTACAGACCCTAGAAAATCAAGATGATTGTACCTTGCAAGATTTAAAGCCGAGTTTGTCAAGTGTAAATTCTCGTAATCATTCAGTAAATTTCTTGGATTTCTGCAAATATCTGTTGTGAGGTGATTTTAAGTTGCACAAATGTACATGTAAAAAAAACCTGTCTCCAAGGAATGGCACATCAGAATACTTCCATAAAAAATAAAATAAAAGGAGAACAGTAACGTAAAATCAGTTAAAATGAATTATTTAAAAAAAGAGCAATATCTGCTAGACACCACAGAACGTTGACAAATGTGAGCTTTTATATCTACCACTGTATATTTTTAAGTTGAAGACCGGTCTGGCAAGAATGATGGCATTTCTCAACAAATTCACAAGCATCAAAAACTCCTGAGTTCGTATGTATATATCTACCTTAAAAAGATTCATCTCTTGGTATTTCGGCACAACAAAATCAATGACAAAAAGAGACCGTATCTCACAGAGATATAGCACTCCGTGTGATTGAGCGTTTGATGAATATTTTTTGTGAGAGCTCTGGACGTGCAATAAATAACAGATACAAACAACGCCATCATGGTACAAAACTACAATCTCACATTATTTTTCAATATTAAAACTTCCTTTCATCTAAACATTTGTAAAACTTACGTCATCATCTATTACGCATAATCGCACCAATTGTCCTACAATAAACCTACGTCACATCTGACAACTAATACAATCAACACCATCAATCAGGGCTCATCTACAATAACGTCATACCATTTTTCGACAGGAAACCATTATCACATTTGAAAACTGCACCGACAACAAAAGACGTCATCATCGTGATGTAATATATATCACATTGGTTTTGAGCATAATCCCTTCAACACATCTGAAAACGGATACAAATAACGTCATCGACCGTGAGGCAATTACATCACACTAGATTTCCACAGAAAACCTTAATTACATCTGGACACGCGGAAGACCACGTCCAGCGCCTGGTGAGCCTGGCGGAGAATAGTCTGGCGGTGGCGTGCTGGCTCTGCCAGACTCCAAGCGCGACCCGTTCCCATTGCCGAGTGGCGAGAGGCGAGTAGGATAGCCATTGCGCTGCAGCTGCGCGTTATAAGGCGTTTGCCCATTGGCTAACTTACCGTCGCCAACGAATCCATTGTTGGTTGTGGCGAATCCATTAGTGGAGGGAGGTTTGGTTTCTTTGGTCTGTTGAGGAATCATGAGTTATAAATCAATTGTAAGCTACACGCACAACTATCTCAAAATAAACAACAAGGATAACTAAAACAAACACACTGAAAACATTAAAAAAAAAATAAAAAAAAGAAGAAACAAACGAACACCAACTAACTAAAGAAAAACCCACCAACAACAATAAACAGAAACAACCAGCCAACCAACACAAAAACAAACAAAGCAAATCATTCAAAAAATCATGCACACACACACACACACACACACACACACACACACACACACACACACACCCACACACACACACACACACACACACACACACACACAGCAAAACAATTTCCCCCCAGGCACTTGAGGCACTGTTCTACACTGACACAAACAGATAACAAACAAAAAAAGAAGCAATAATCTGTTTGCTCCATGCAGGTCGCTTCCCGTCTCTAAGTTTCCATGTGAATGCCATTCAAAACAAAACAAAACAAAATCATCAGCCAATCTGAATTAGTAATCATCTAACTATACCGAAACAATCTTTGCACCAAGGAATTTGTGTGATTGTATTACGAGAAAAATGGGCGAGTGAGAAGTTAGCTCAACAAACGAGAAGAAGATTTCCTCTATCTGTCCTACTCTTAAACGTCAGTTGAAAACAGACTGTTCAGCAAGTCAGAACCAAAACCACCATTCTTCCAGAAATCTCACTTTCAGTTCATTCAGAAACGACAGAACAACCACCATCAAGACAGATCCACTGACGATCAGATGATAAAACATATTCATGACCTACAGGTCCACTGACGATCAGATGATAAAACATATTCATGACCTACAGGTCCACTGACGATCAGATGATAAAACATATTCATGACCTACAGGTCCACTGACGAACAGATGATAAAACATAATATTCATGACCTACAGGTCCACTGCCGATCAGATGATAAAACATATTCATTACCTACAGGTCCACTGACCATCAGATGATAAAACATATTCATGACCTACAGGTCCACTGACGATCAGATGATAAAACATATTCATGACCTACAGGTCCACTGACGATCAGATGATAAAACATATTCATGACCTACAGGTCCACTGACGATCAGATGTTAAAGCATATTCATGACCTACTGACGATCAGATGATAAAACAAACGAGAAGAAGATTTCCTCTATCTGTCCTACTCTTAAACGTCAGTTAAAAACAGACTGTTCATCAAGTCAGAACCAAAACCACCATTCTTCTAGAAATCTCACTTTCAGCTCATTCAGAAACGAAAGAACAACCACCACCATGACAGATCCACTCACGATCAGATGATAAAACATATTCACGTCGTACAGGTCCACTGACGATCAGATGATAAAACATATTCATGACCTACAGGTCCACTGACGATCAGATGATAAAACATATTCATGACCTACAGGTCCACTGACGATCAGATGATAAAACATATTCATGACCTACAGGTCCACTGACGATCAGATGATAAAGCATATTAATGACCTACAGGTCCACTGACGATCAGATGATAAAGCATATTCATGACCTACAGGTCCACTGACGATCAGATGATAAAGCATATTCATGTCCTACAAGTCCACTGACGATCAGATGACAAAGCATAGGCATGTCCTACAGGCTAACAGTTCTCTCTCTCAGCCCTGGAAGTCAAACAAATTGTGTACTCGTCTTTGGCTAGTGATTCTGAAAATGTACCAGCCAGAGAGTAAACTTTACTAGCCAAACAAACAATTTGTTTCAGCAACTTTACTTGCATTTGGCGAGTAGATGAACATTTCTACTCGCCAGTTACATGTTTTTACTCGCCATGGAGAGTAAAATACTCGCCACTTTCAGGCCTGCCTCTAAAGGACTAGACATGTAAAATACAATAGTTATCCACTCACAGCAGAAGTTCCAGCCTCCACAGTCATCTCCTGGTTGGCGGACGGCCGATTGTCTCCGACGTTGTGGAAGGAGCGATCTGCCGTGGCGTAGGGCTCAGGCCCCAGCCACGACAGCAACACAGGTAAGAAGAGCAGACCGTGGAATAACCCGTACAACACCACTAAAAGAAACACCTGAAATGGCAAAACAATAATGTACTTTCTACTCAAATCAAAATATTGTGTCTTGTTGTCCCGTGATTACTACTCCGGTTAAACAATCAATCGATCAAGCTATCAATCAAAACATTGATCAACTGGTTAGAATTCTTGAAGACGTCTGACGCTTCAAATCATCGGAGCCGTAGAGAGAAAGACTTCAAAGACGTGTGTGTGTGTGTGTGTGTGTGTGTGTGTGTGTGTGTGTGTGTGTGTGTGTGTGTGTGTGTGTGTGTGTGTGTGTGTGTGTGTGTGTGTGTGTGTGTGTATGTGTGTGTGTGTGTGTACTATCAACTCAGTTATCCCCCCTTACAAAGAAAATACATGGAACTCGTACCTTGAAGAATGTCTTGAAGACGTAGCTGTTACTGTTGGCCAGCAGGACAAAGGCCAGTAAGGTAGAGAAGCCGCCATAGAACACTGGAGGTCCCATCTCCCCTATCGTCTCTTTCACACGTTCTGTGGCAAAATACAACACACACTTTGGGTGAGATTGAAATTGTGCAAAAACATTTAATTGTGCAAAAACAAAGGAGAGAGAGAGAGAGAGAGAGAGAGAGAGAGAGAGAGAGAGAGAGAGAGAGAGAGAGAGAGAGAGAGAGAGAGCGAGAGAGCGAGAGAGAGAGCAAGAGAGAGCGAGAGAGAGAGAGAGCGAGAGAGAGAGAGAGAGCGAGAGAGCGAGAGAGAGAGAGAGAGAGAGAGAGAGAGAGAGAGAGAGAGAGAGAGAGAGAGAGAGATGCGTAGATGCATCATCTGCTTTGTTCTCTAACTGTGTCCCACTCCCCAAATTTCTGCCAGGCTCTTTTCCCCCACAAACATCTTCAATCAACTACAGCACTATCATGTGAACTGCCCTCCCCCTAGCGGCTTCCTTCTCTCCGTGATTTTTAATAGTCCAGCTGCTCTGCCCCTGCTCCCATACACCTGTTAATAAAATCTTTGATTTTTGTAAGTCTAGCATTTCCAGCATCGACAGTGGTCAGCATGTACTCCCGACATCGTTGGTCCCAATCCACTAAATCATTGAACTAGTCAGCTATCCTTCAACCGTTCAATCCCCTTCAAATCACCCATCGACGAACGACTGACCAGCGCATGGACCTCTTACAGATGTACACATGTTGTCTCAAACTATTCCCGTAACAACCACCACGCAACTTTTCAGGCCTTAATTTTCCAGATTTGTTTTGCAAATTGCTTCAGTAAATTTACTTTAAGTATTAGATCTGATTGTTTTTTGTCCTAAAGGGGAGGTTTCACTGTTGAAGTGTTCCTAGCTCTAATAACTCAAACGCCGGGCCGGGCCTGACCCCCGCCCCCTTGCCATCCTTACTTCTATCTCCCCACACGATTGTAAACAAATGACACAGCTCGTGTTCTGACGATGGTCATGGACATGTCTTCTGAAATTATCTCTTCCCATCAGCTAGTTTTCTCCAGCCCCTCCTGTTTCCCCTATCGCCTTCCTCCCATTAATCAACTAACCAGCGCGTGTTCCAGTGACGGTCATGAACATGTGTCCGATGTGGGCGGAGTAGTCTACGGCCAGTCCGATGGCCACGATGAGGATGATGCAGGTCACCGTGTCGATGGTCAGCCCCCAGAAATGCATGGATCCCGCCACGTCAACCTGATTGAGAAAAACGGTCAACGTCATCATTTTAGTCCTCAGAAAGTATAACTAAAAGTATTACATTTGACCAGAATATTCACTGGCCAGCCGGGCAAGCTGCCAGGCGGTTTATACTAGCCCGGCGGATTTTTTACTCGCCCCTGGCAATCGGGCGGACGATTTAGCCATCCCTGTAATGATGATGATGATGGTGATGATGATGATGATGACGACAACACCGACAATAATGATGGTGATGACACTGATGATAATGATGATGATGATTATTATTATGATGACACTAATGATGATGATGATGATATCATGATGATATTATGATGATAATGATGACGATTATGATGATGCTAACACTAATGATGATGATGATGATGATGATGATGATGATGATGATGATGATGAAGAAGAAGAAGAAATACTCACCAAAGTAAAGATGACACAAAAGAAGACCATGATGCTGGTGCCAATGTGAGCGATCAGAATGACAGTGACGAGAAACACACAGGCACAAGCCAGACCCAGGTTTCTGTACAGCTCCTCCTGAATCACCTGCAAGAAACATACATATGCATGTATACTGTGGGAACGGGAGAGAAAACATTCAGTTCACAGGGAAGATAAGGTGCTGAACAGGTAAAGACAAGGAGAGAGAGAGAGAGAGAGAGAGAGAGAGAGAGAGAGAGAGAGAGAGAGAGAGAGAGAGAGAGAGAGAGAGAGAGAGAGAGAGAGAGTCAAACAGACAGACAGACAAACACAGACAGACAGACAGACAGAGAGAGAGAGAGAGACAGACAGACAAACACAGACAGACAGAGAGAGACGGAGAGAGACAGAGATAAAGAGACAGAGATAAAGAGAGAGAGAGAGAGAGAGAGAGAGAGAGAGAGAGAGAGAGAGAGAGAGAGAGAGAGAGAGAGAGAGAGAGAGTGAGAGTGAGAGAGAGAGACAGACAGACAGACAAACACAGACATAGAGAGAGAGAGAGAGAGAGAGAGAGAGAGAGAGAGAGAGAGAGAGACAGACAGACACAGACAGACAGAGACGGAGAGAGACAGAGATAAAGATAAAGAGAGAGAGAGAGAGAGAGAGAGAGAGTGAGAGAGAGAGAGAGAGAGAGAGAGAGAGACAGACATACAGACAGACAAACACAGACAGACAGACAGACAGACAAACAAACACAGACAGACAGACAGAGACGGAGAGAGACAGAAAGACAGAGAGACAGAGATAAAGAGAGAGAGAGAGAGAGAGAGAGAGAGAGAGAGAGAGAGAGAGAGAGAGAGAGAGAGAGAGAGAGAGAGACAGCCAGACAGACAGACAGCCAGCCAGCCAGCCAGCCAGCCAGCCAGACAGACAGACCAAACAACAGAAACGGACCACCCCACTCACCCTGTTTGTCTCCCATGACAGGTACTCCCTGGCGTAAGGGAAGCACTGGGAATCACTGAATCCTGCGTCCCGCACCATCTGACGCGTGGCATCCAGAATCTCTATTTGCTCTGACGTCTGCTTCACGTACACGTGCTGGTACACAATCTTGGAGGCCTGAGGTAGACGATGGTCCAATGACATGGAATAATGTCAATGAAAGGTATAGTTCTTCCCGCTTAAAGTATCATGATACATTACCACAGATCCTCCCAGCCTGATACATACGTGATAGCATCATACTGTTACAATAAAACACGCACACACACATGCACGGCGCACGCACGCACGCACACGCACACACACACACCCACACCCACACCCCCACTCCCACCCATACACACACATCAATATCGTAGTTGCTATCTCTGCAGTGTTCGATTTCTTTGGTGAAATAATACACCACTCCATCTCACCTGCATCCCATTTTCACATGTAACCAACCCATCTTTCTACAACATTTCTCATTTATCCCGTCTTCAGTCGACTTCATTTCTCTTCTAAGACACAAAACTTGCCACAGCATTTGTCTCGAGTGGGAAAATGCCCGTACCGTAATGTCTTCGCCGTATGACTGTGAAAACTGCAGATTCCTGGCGTGACGTGTCTCCTGCTGTGTCGCCAGCTTCACAGTTAGGTTGACGAAGTCCACTTCAGTCAATGGGTAATTGTCTGTAAAATCACAAAGGTATTTCAGCGCGCATAATCACTACTCTCAATCAGCGACTTGCATTAATTTTCGAAACGTAAAAGAAACACCAATGAATTCAGTTTGTGCCCAGTGTGAAGCTCGCACAAACATATTATTTGAGTTGTTTTTTTGTTTGTTTGTTTGTCGCCCAGCCGACGACGAAGGGCCATATCAGGGCGGTGCTGCTTTGACATATAACGTGCGCCACACACAAGGCAGAAGTCGCAGCACAGGCTTCATGTCTCACCCAGTCACATTATTCTGACACCGGACCAACCAGTCCTAGCACTAACCCCATAATGCCAGACGCCAGGCGGAGCAGCCACTAGATTGCCAATTTTAAAGTCTTTGGTATGACCCGACCGGGGTTCGAACCCACGACCTCCCGATCACGGGGCGGACGCCTTACCACTAGGCCAACCGTGCCGGTTATTTGAGTTGTTGGGAAACAAGCATAATTGTAATGTTTTATCGGTGTTAATGATGATGATGATGATGATGATGATGATGATGATGATGATGATGATGATGATGATGACGACGAAGAAGAGCATCCGGAGGTGGGCAATAACGTCGATAATTATTAACTGCAGCTGCTGCTGAAAATGATGATTACAAAATCACAATAATGACGTGCAATTGAGGACGATAAAGACCATGAAAATGTTGATGACAACAAGAGGGAGGAAGAAAGAGGATGATGCCGAGGACGACGACGACGACGATGATGATGATGATGATGATGATGATGACGACTGGTATGTGTTATTGCTACTGCTGATGAGCACAAAGATGACGATACACATATAACGACAACGATGATTCTGACGACGACCTCACTACTACCATCACAGTCACCACCGCCATCATCATCACCACAACAACCACCGCCATCATCATCACCACAACCACCACCGCCATCATCATCACCACAACCACCACCGCCATCATCATCACCACAACAACCACCGCCATTATCATCACCACAACCACCACCGCCATCATCATCACCACAACCACCACCGCCATTATCATCACCACAACCACCACCGCCATTATCATCACCCCAACCACCACCGCTATCATCATCACCACAACAACCACCGCCATTATCATCACCTCAACCACCACCTCCATCATCCTCACTACAGCCACCAATCATTTTACTTACTAGCATCAAGCAAACCAGAAGTGTTGGAGGTTGTCTCTAGCCAGTCAGTGAGGGACTCGAACCAACTGTCCGTGGTGCCGTTGTAGATGTAGGGGCTGCCGACAAACTTGTTGTACACGCTGTCCATTTTAGTCTGGCTGCTGAAGTAGTCGAGGTTCCCTGCACAAAGGAGTGAAATACCCGTTTCGATCAGAATTGTCATAAAAAATTCTCAGCTCACTCCATCCCCAACCTATAACCATCCACCTCGACCCAGCCCCGGTCTTGTCCACTACTCCAACATTGAAGTTAAAGCGACACCTTTATGTCATTGTCTGCACCACCACCCCACCCCTTAGAAATTGTGATTACACTACTAAAAATACTTTAACAAACCCACACCAAACAAAACAAATGAACAAACAAACAAACAAACAGATCACTATACAATAAGTTCTCCCGAAGACGGAATACGGCTGCCTGGGTGATAACGATCGTACACTTCATCTTCCCATTTGAATGACAGTCACCTCCTCTGCAGCAAGTGGCCCCGCGAGTGTTAAGAGCTGGTATGCTAAGCAGCAACGGCAACCATTAGCCATAAGCTTGAAGTGGTCTGAAATACCGTGTATTATCCTCCAATGGCTTTATGCATAAAGGTATGACACATTATTTACACAAATAATTTTTTTTTACCACAATACACAGCTCCATCAGCCCCATCACCGGGGAAATATTTCTCTTGGGTAACGAGAAAGTCATAAGCGTAGCTGTCAGAGGGCAGGAACAAGTTCCTATCAAAGTACTGCTCAAGCTCCACAAAACCCCAAACGTTGACTCCGAACAGCGCCACAGTAGTAACCAGCACAAAGATCTGTGGACAAAACACATGATTGTAGACGTAGCTGTCAGTGGGCAAGAACCAGTTCCTATCAAAGTACTGCTCAAGCTCCACAAAACCCCACACATTGACTCCGAACAGCGCCACAGTAGCAACCAGCACAACGATCTGTGGGCATACACATGATGGTAGACGGACTTGCTTAACGCGTTACGTTAGCGTTACACTCTCGCTTACTCCATTACACATGGCGTATGCAGAAAGAGCGATTACTTCCCTTCGGTTATTTGATATCTTAACAACGCTCTGCCTCGTTTCGTTTAAGATTTATGCTAAATATATTGAAATACTTCTCAACAACTTGTTGTGTCATAGTTTTTACCAGCACAAAGATCTGTGGACATACACATGATGGCAAACAGACTTGCTATTCGCGTTACACAATTCATTAGCCTTGTGAAATAAAAATTATATGCCAAATATCTTGAACGTCTCTTCAACGACTTATTGCGTCATGGTTGCAACCAACACAAAAACCTGTGGACATAAACATTATGGGAGAGTAATGGATTTACATCTAAGTAGTAACCTCTCTTGCTAACGATCTGGGAACGTATTTGAAACAATTTTCAGTTATGAATAACAAATAAAGTAGCATTTCAAAAGATATCTGTGTCACACACTTTTAGACACCTTTACAACGATTTTTAGTAATGGAATGACACGCTTCTTTGGTA
>NC_090249.1:33871870-33944370 GCF_037325665.1 Littorina saxatilis
GGTCCAACCTTACATGGTCCAATCTTACATGGTCCAACCTTACATGGTCCAACCTTGCATGGTCCAATCTTACATGGTCCAACCTTACATGGTCCAACCTTACATGGTCCAACCTTACATGGTCCAATCTTACATGGTCCAACCTTACATGGTCCAACCTTACATGGTCCAATCTTACATGGTCCAATCTTGCATGGTCCAATCTTGCATGGTCCAATCTTACATGGTCCAACCTTGCATGGTCCAACCTTACATGGTCCAACCTTACATGGTCCAATCTTACATGGTCCAACCTTACATGGTCCAACCTTACATGGTCCAATCTTACATGGTCCAACCTTACATGGTCCAACCTTACATGGTCCAATCTTACATGGTCAAATCTTACATGGTCCAACCTTACATGGTTCAACCTTACATGGTCCAATCTTACATGGTCCAATCTTGCATGGTCCAATCTTACATGGTCCAACCTTGCATGGTCCAACCCTGCATGGTCCAATCTTACATGGTCCAACCTTACATGGTCCAACCTTGCATGGTCCAATCTTACATGGTCCAACCTTACATGGTCCAATCGTGCATGGTCCAACCTTACATGGTCCAATCTTACATGGTCCAACCTTACATGGTCCAATCTTACATGGTCCATATATATTATTGGACCATGTAAGATTGGACCATGCAAGGTTGGACCATGTAAGGTTGGACCATGTAAGATTGGACCATGTAAGGTTGGACCATGTAAGGTTGGACCATGTAAGATTGGACCATGCAAGGTTGGACCATGCAAGATTGGACCATGCAAGATTGGACCATGTAAGGTTGGACCATGTAAGGTTGGACCATGTAAGATTGGACCATGTAAGGTTGGACCATGTAAGGTTGGACCATGTAAGGTTGGACCATGTAAGATTGGACCATGCAAGGTTGGACCATGCAAGGTTGGACCATGTAAGATTGGACCATGCAAGATTGGACCATGTAAGATTGGACCATGTAAGGTTGAACCATGTAAGGTTGGACCATGTAAGATTGGACCATGTAAGATTGGACCATGTAAGGTTGGACCATGTAAGGTTGGACCATGTAAGGTTGGACCATGTAAGGTTGGACCATGTAAGGTTGGACCATGCAAGGTTGGACCATGTAAGGTTGGACCATGCAAGATTGGACCATGCAAGATTGGACCATGTAAGGTTGGACCATGTAAGGTTGGACCATGTAAGATTGGACCATGTAAGGTTGGACCATGTAAGGTTGGACCATGTAAGGTTGGACCATGTAAGATTGGACCATGTAAGATTGGACCATGCAAGGTTGGTTCATGTAAGGTTGGACCATGTAAGATTGGACCATGTAAGGTTGGACCATGTAAGATTGGACCATGTAAGATTGGACCATGCAAGGTTGGACCATGCAAGGTTGGACCATGTAAGATTGGACCATGCAAGATTGGACCATGTAAGGTTGGACCATGTAAGGTTGGACCATGTAAGGTTGGACCATGTAAGATTGGACCATGCAAGGTTGGACCATGCAAGATTGGTCCATGCAAGATTGGACCATGTAAGATTGGACCATGTAAGGTTGGACCATGTAAGGTTGGACCATGTAAGATTGGACCATGCAAGGTTGGACCATGCAAGATTGGTCCATGCAAGATTGGACCATGTAAGATTGGACCATGTAAGGTTGGACCATGTAAGGTTGGACCATGTAAGATTGGACCATGTAAGGTTGGACCATGTAAGGTTGGACCATGTAAGATTGGACCATGCAAGGTTGGACCATGCAAGGTTGGACCATGTAAGATTGGACCATGCAAGATTGGACCATGTAAGATTGGACCATGTAAGGTTGAACCATGTAAGGTTGGACCATGTAAGATTGGACCATGTAAGATTGGACCATGTAAGGTTGGACCATGTAAGGTTGGACCATGTAAGATTGGACCATGTAAGGTTGGACCATGCAAGATTGGACCATGCAAGATTGGACCATGTAAGATTGGACCATGTAAGGTTGGACCATGTAAGGTTGGACCATGTAAGATTGGACAATGTAAGGTTGGACCATGTAAGGTTGGACCATGTAAGATTGGACCATGTAAGATTGGACCATGCAAGATTGGACCATGTAAGATTGGACCATGTAAGGTTGAACCATGTAAGGTTGGACCATGTAAGATTGGACCATGTAAGATTGGACCATGTAAGGTTGGACCATGTAAGGTTGGACCATGTAAGATTGGACCATGTAAGGTTGGACCATGTAAGGTTGGACCATGTAAGGTTGGACCATGTAAGATTGGACCATGTAAGATTGGACCATGCGTGACCCAACATGTTTTAAAATCGTCACCACGAGTTTTCGTCACACTCAACAATGGGACTTTAATTAGTGTACAGATGCTAGTTGTCTGATTGGTCAGTTTGAGAATCAACAGAGCTCTCGTGGATCCACGGAAACACGTGGAAAAAACAACAAGAGAAAAAACGGCTTCGCGATGCGCTAAACAATGAATTGTTTACGGTATATAATATTTTATTTACGGTATATAATGTATTATTTACCAAATCATGAATTATATAGCGGAAACCTATTATATAGCTATATAAAGCATTATTTAGTGTAATAATACTATTTCAAGGCAAAAACAGTAAATAATAAATTATTTATCTAAATAATAAATTATTTATCTAAATAATAAATTATTTATCTAAATAATAAATTATTTATCTAAATAATATTTTATTTAGATAAATAATATTTTATTTAGATAAATAATATTTTATTTACATATAATATTTTATTTATCTAAATAATATTTTATTTAGATAAATAATATTTTATTTATTTAAATAATATTTTATTTATTTAAATAACACTTTATTTACATATAATATATTGTTTAGAGAAAACGCGTAATTATTTATAAATAATGAGTTATTTACAAACACAATCTCTTATTTATGCTAAACAATGCATTATTTAGTGCTCTGGGCTCTCTTTTTTCTGTATCTGTAAATAATGCATTGTTTAATTTAAACAATGCATTATTTAGCTAAATAATGCATGATATAGCTAAATAAAGCATTGTTTAGCTAAATAACGCGTTATTTAGCTAAATAATGTGTTATTTAGACATCAAGAGCTAAAAGGGACTTTTGCACCATTCGGATTGCCATAGGGGAGGAGCAGGGACAGGAGAAAAAGAAAACAGTTGATTCTCATTTCATGATCATACAGCTGCAAAACAAACAAAGAAAGCACTTCCAGAAACACTCAAAGATAGAGAGAGAGAGAGAGTTTGTTTGTTTGTTTGCTTAACGCCCAGCCGACCACGAAGGGCCATATCAGGGCGGTGCTGCTTTGTCATTTAACGTGCGCCACACACAAGACAGAAGTCGCAGCACAGGCTTCATGTCTCACCCAGTCACCTTATTCTGACACCGGACCAACCAGTCCTAGCACTAACCCCATAATGCCAGACGCCAGGCGGAGCAGCCACTAGATTGCCAATTTTAAAGTCTTAGGTATGACCTGGCCGGGGTTCGAACCCACGACCTCCCGATCACGGAGCGGACGCCTTACCACTAGGCCAACAGAGAGAGAGAGAGAGAGAGAGAGAGAGAGAGAGAGAGAGAGAGAGAGAGAGAGAGAGAGAGAGAGAGAGAGAGAGAGAGAGAGAGAGAGCGAGAGATGGAGAAGGAGAGAGAGAGAGAGAGAGAGAGAGAGAGAGGGAGAGAGAGAGGGAGAGAGGGAGAGAGAGAGGGAGAGGGAGAGAGAGAGAGAGAATTGAATTGAACTTTATTTAACAAGGAATAAGATTTAAGGCTACGCCTTTTCTTACAATCTGTCCTTGGGACGCACAGACACACAATGATAAAATAAAAAAATTAAACATTAAAAAGTTAACAACAAAAGGAGGTCGGAAAACTACTCAGATATTAAGTGGTTTTCAACACATTTTATAAAAAACTTTTTAATGACTTTAAGTGCTTAAAGGATGATGGAAGTGAATTCCAAACTGAGAGAGAGAGAGAGAGAGAGAGAGAGAGAGAGAGAGAGAGAGAGAGAGAGAGAGAGAGAGAGAGAGAGAGACACACACACACACACACACACACACACACACACACACACACACACACACACACACACACACACACACACACTCCACCAGCACACAATCAGCAAACTTACGTCATCAGATCCTTGCAGCAGAAACGTCATAAGGGCAGCGGAAGCAGCGGTGACTTTACCATTGCTGTCGTAAGTTCTTTGGCCCAGGAGCGTAGCAAGGTTTATGGTGGTAAAGTACAACGGACTAAAAAACAAAAGTACAAATGAGAAGACATGAACAGATAATCTTAGACTGAAGGGCTTCTTCTTCTTCTTGTTGCTAATCTCATTCACAGGTCGGACAGTATCTTTACAGTCTTTCGACAAATGAAAGCTGCTAAATTCCTTCATTTTGATGACATTTTGGAACACTTACATGTTACGGTAAAACCTGAATTTGTTTCACTTGGAATGTTTGCGAGTGTTACTTTTACGTGCACGGTCGCTTTTTTCTAATCCTAAAAGGATAACTTGACCTCGTGAAAACGGTTCGCCTCACCGTCAGATCTGGTCAGGCTTTGACATGGTATAATACCATCCCTCTACTTGCTCACATACCAAAAATCCACATTCTGACAGCTTGCTGTGGTGTGTTGTAATTTTTTTTTAATTATTTCCGAAAAAGACACCACGAGTGCCTTTTACGACAAAAAATCTTTTAAAGAATACCACTGTTCACAGAGAGCAGCCATGCTGTTTATTTTTGGTATATGACCAAGTGGAGGGATGGTCTTATCCTAGTAGTCTCGACCCCCGTAAGTGCCCCACTAAACAAAGAAAGGATTCCCAACGTGAGTTAAAAATAGAACATTGGGTCACCTCTATTGACTGTTTCTATCGTAATCTGCGACAAAAAGACAAATCGATGCTTCATCAATTAATACGGAGATTTAAGAAACGAAACGTTGGGACGTTTCGTTTTGAAGTTGTGGTAAACGTCATTATTTCGGGGGTCTCTCGCTGGAAAGGTGAAGGTCAACTGAAACGGAACGTGGAACGTCAAAACGCAGTCACGTTTTCCACCCCCAAAAAACGAACAATATTTCGTCAACTTTTGTGAGTATTTTTGCACACTAACAGTTTTATTTGTTGGCCATTTTATGCATTGCTAGATTCATCAACCCTTTCACAGTCTTTCAGCGCTGAGAATGTGTTCATTGGAGGTAGACAACTGTTGTGAACTGAAATATTTTGAAGGGTGCTGATCCTGGTACATTTATCCAACTTCATGGTGAGAAAGCAAATGGCGAAGCAGAAGTAGGTCATCGCATCGAATTTTTATTCTGGCTTCGTATGTGATCAGGTGCATGAATTGAAAAATGTGAAGCTCTTGTGCGTGCAATGCGAGTATGTCAATCCTTTATTGACTCGTGGAGTTGAAATTATGCCATGCCCAGTCAGCGGATCATATCCTGCCATGCCCGGCCTTTCATTCCGAAACGAAACGTGAATACATCTAAATCTTGTCTGCGGCCTATGCCGTCTCGTTACACGTTCCGTTTCGCGGGGTGACTCATTCACCAAACGAAACGAGCTGCAAAACGAAACGTGCTGTTTCTTAAATCTCGGTAATGTTGCGACTTGCACGGCATCTTTAAATAGAAGTCTTCCTGACCTGGTGGTGATACTGTTGACCTGGGAGATAATGTCACTTTGCGACAGAGCGCGGATGGTGGTGTTGTCGTATTTCCACAGCTCCAGAACACTTTGCACGATGCAGTTGGGACCAGCTCTGCAAAAACGAATACGTAAAACATTTAATTAAGGAACATTCAGAAAAAAAATATCTCTTCATCAGGCGTTTAGCATAGACATGTATCTTGCAAGGTAAAATTCTTCAAGAGAACTTGCGCTGGAAAAGGGGTAGGAATTAGGAAAAGGACAACGGAAATACCATGTGCCCTGAAATGTGCCAGTATCATGTGTAACGCAAAGTATGCGTAACTGCAAAGTCGAACAGAAAATAAATCACAGATAAGAATGCATTTGTAAGATGTTGCAAGGCAGAATCCAGTACTCACTTTGTGCACACGTCCACGATGTTAATGCCTGAAGCGTTTCTGGTGGTGATCTCTTGGTACATGTCCAGCAGCTGTGGACAAACACAAACAACCACTTTGTTGCATGGCTACAGACAGGCATTAAGCATCCAAAACAGAAACACACACACACACACACACACACACACACACACACACACACACACACACACACACACACAATCAATTTAACTTCCTCATCCCCACCCATTACGCTATCACTGCCTCCCATCCCCCACTGATATGCACTCCTTCCCCCACTCACCGCTCCAAGACCCGTCGGTGTGAGCACGTTGCTTGAGACCCCCATGACGAAGCCCACCCTGGTGGTGGAGGGGAAGTTCTTCTCGATCCAGGCCTTCTGGGTCAGGATCTCGGCGTTGTCAGGGACCCACAGTTTGTCTGGGTCAGTCACCTCCGAGAACCGTAGAAGACCCAGACAGCAAAGAGCCACCACCACCAGGCAGCCGACGATATAGCGCCATGGATGACGGCCTATGCTCTGGCCCAATCTGAAAAAAGGAGGGGAAAATATATATGTTTCGTTGACACTTTTTTTTCACTCATAGTGTTGGTTTAAACAAGGTTTATTCAATTGAACATGGTACAATAACAAGAAGAGCAAACGCTCGATCGAGTCACTTTCGCAGTTCTGAATATTATATGAGGCATCAGATGGACAGGAAGAAATTGCTATTCACAACACAATGAGTCACGTTCACATAAAATTTGTCCGGCCGGACAGACTAACACTGACCGATTACATAGAGTCACTTTTTCTCAAGTGACTCAAAAAATTGGTCGGACAAATTTGGCCCCATGAATGTAACTTACACAAGGTCGCTCATCAGTACTATCGAAGTGTGTTTTTTTGTTCAGTGTAGAGTTTATACTAGATCAACGAGGCCGAGAATCGAAATACCAACACGGCGAAAGATGAAAACGTCACACCAGAAATGATGGTCCCCCAGTACCGGAACCTCGTGCAGCCGCACTGTGAGGAACCGGTAAGGAATGGATGCTACCGTACCCCGGAACCGGAGAAGCGGGACCGGAGGTAGCCGGCAATCCCGATGTGTGAACAACCGGAAACACTGAAGTGCTATGCCCGGAAGCCGACACGTTAAGTCCCCCACCATCCGAACCGAACAAGCGGAAGCGGAAGTGAGGAACGGATTGCCGTTGCCACCAACAACCGGAAACCCGACAGGGTTGACGCCGGAAGTTGATGACAGCGAACGGAAAGTGCCACTATTAACCGGAACGCCCGAAGGCGAACCAGACGTGGCCGGAAACCCCCTTGCCGATGCACCCGCGTGAGCAGATGCCAAGGCAGACGATCCTATACACGAAGAGCCGGTCACACCAAGCCCAACGAGACAGGTAGGGTAACCATCGAGGCGAACTACACTTTCTGAGGGTGCGGTAAGCAGCGAACTTCCCAAAACACGTACCTCGTCGGCAGAACCCGACGGTTGAGGGAAAGTCAATCAGCAGAGGTCACGGTAGCTGACAGCCGAATCCTCGACATCGAGGCAGAGTCGCCGACTCCGGGTGGAAACGCCGCAAAGGCGGAACAAGCCACCCCTCTTCAAAGGTCAACATCTCCTGCATCTGTTCTTGAAGCTCGAAACCAAGGAAAGAGACGCCAAGACTTCTTGACCTTCTGAACAGGAGACAAAGTAGGCGATAACACAATAAAGGGTCAAAAACGACCCGTAACGATTCTATGCTAACCTGGTCGAAAAACTTCCCGACCAGTTAAAAAGCAAGAGAATCCTTAATTAGAGTGTGAATTCTTAGCCTAGCTAAAAAGAAGATCTCTTACAGATAATTCACTTCGGCTTAAGCATAAAAAGAAAGACGAACTGCTCAGCAGGAAAACGAATGTCGCCTGCCTGGCAGCGCTACAGGCAGGTTTCACAATCTTCAATCACAGACTTCCTTTTTTTTCAACAAAATCAATCTTGACAGAGATCTTTGAAATAGTGTTTTTATTAAAGCCTTACATCCTCCTGGATGGAATCAAGACAAAAACTTGTATGGAGACGCATTCTTGTCGACATAATGTGATAGCTTGTTACAGTACTCTATCAAACAAAGGGATAGACGTAAACAGAATTGGGTAACGATTTATTCAAAGAATATTGTCCAGAGGCTTTAATAAATTAAGCAATAACAGTGCAAGCAAAATATCATTTCCGAGCTCAGTGAAAAAAGCAGCAAATAAGGACTAATTATGGGAATTCCGTTCTTCTGAACTGCTATTTCGCTGTGATGCACGTCATGAGCATACCTTCAAAAGTAACAATGTTAATTGCACTCCATTTCTCACTTTAAAAAAAAAAGTAGAATCATTGACCAATAGAAAAAAACGAGTTTGGAATTTTTTTTGCATATTCTTGGGGAATAAATACCTGAAAATGTAACCCTACCCTCTAAATGGTGACATCATGACAGTGAAAAAAATATACAGAACAAGTCATGTGAAGCGATAATAAAACATTAAGTTGGTTTGAAACTAAAAGATCAACATTGGAATCAGGGACGAGTCATTAACAATGCTAGTGAGATTTGGCTAGCCGAAACCAGAAGACCGAGACGGGTTGCCTCCGCGAAGCATATGAACAAAACGGGCGATTTTTCTCATTTGAGCAGATTTTCACACTAAGCATGACATATCTGTTTATACATTGGGATCCAGGAAATCCAAAGGATACAATGCAATAACTTTTGAATCTGTAATCAAAAGTGTTATTGTTATTTGCAATTTTTAGAATGTTATGTACCAAATTTTATAATATATTTCATAACTTGACGAAATGTAAAACAAGTCGCGTAAAGCGATATAAAAACATGTAGTCAATCTATAGGCATCAAATTGAAGGATAAACTAAAAAAAAAACAGTCCGATCGGCGAGACTAAATTCAGATAGTCTCGGCTAACCATACCCGAAAACCGTCACGGTACATGCACTCATCTCCGCGAAGCATACTCAACCTGTTTTCTTTAATTCTGAACGCGTTTTTAAAGTAAACATAACATATGTATATATTTTAAATCAGGAGAAGATAAGAAGTACAATGCAGTAGTGTTTGAATCTGTAATGAAATATTCGTTTTTGATGACAATTTTAATGAGCGAACTAATTCACTTATTTTCAAGCTACCTGGCTCAAATGCAATATCAAAGTCCCGACTTAATCAAAGATTACTTAACAGGTCCGCCTCAACTATCACAAAAACGGAAATGACGTCATCAAAGACTGTGGCAGAGTACCTTAACGCAGTCCTAGTATATCCACTACTGACTGAACTGTGGCATAGTACCTGGACGCAGTCCCAGTATATCCACTACAGACTGAACTGTGGCATAGTACATGGACGCTGTCCCAGTATATCCACTACAGACTGAACCTTAATGTCTTGCATTTTCTACAACAACTACTCTGCACACATAAGAATACCAAACCCCTCTCGCACGCACACATGCAAGTACGCACGCATCAACACTCACGCATCAACACTCACACACACACACACACACACACACACACACACACACACACATAAGCTAACACAAACGAACACGTGCGCACAACGCTCGCGCGCACGCTTACACACACACACACACACACGCACGCACGCACGCACACACACACACACACACACACACACACACACACACAAACAAACACGTGCGCGCAACGCTCGGCCGCACGCACACACACACACACACACACAGCTAGATAATACATCATCTGATATGTTTCCTTGTTCATATGCTTTTTTCAAGTCATAAACGTAAACAATGAATGGTTTTACTGGGATTTTGTGCAGCGTTTTGTATTATCTGCGTTGTTGTCGGATTTAAATACTCTCTCAAAAACTGGGTATCTAATCACGACCGATAAGATTTTCCCCTTTTCGATTAAAAAGTACAATGAGATTTAGTCAGAACCATAACATTATTCTTCCAAAAACACTTATTAACATCCATGTAAAAGAAACACAACTCTGTTCATCAAATTATCTCACCCTTTGCAAAAAACGTATGGCGAAGGCACATTTCGCGCCGCGGTGCAGATGACGCAATTAACTCTCGTGACGAAACGATTGGTTCGTGACGTCGCGTCATCAACCGTTCATGAATGGCCCTTGTATGAATGGCATTCTTTCTGTTGGGATGACGTGTGAACCTCATCATTAGTGACTTGGAAAATCGGTCGGATTTAGGTATCCCCGAAGTCGGTCGGAATTGGATACACTTACCCTACACTCTTCCACACTGACAGGCGTACGTACGCACGCACATATGCAACAATAACAATGACAAAAATCAAACTTTTAAAAGCACTTGAAAGTTAATAAACAAAGCAACTATTGATTCCCTACGATTATATGATCGTGACTGGCTCTCTTTCCAAGTTGGAACGTTTTCAATCTGCTGTCTGACGTCATCAAAGTGTTGAAAAACGTACGGCGATGTCTATAAAACTCTCACTTGACCACAACATTCACAATGCAGTGCATTCAAGGATTGAAAAAACCACTGGCATTGATCAGACACAGTCACTGAATGTTGTTATCTTACAAATGAATCTGCTTAACATTTGGTAAGAAATGACCGTCAATAGTGCCGGGCGGTCGTGAGAATTCAAGGTTTTCAGAGACAGACAGTAAATAACGTGCTCTGAAATAAACACATGCCGAAAAATTCTTTAGTCAGCCAGTTGATCATCTGCCTGACAACGGATAGGAAGTATAAAATTGGTCGCATCATGGCAATTTGCTGTGTATGGCGGTCATAGCAGACGATTTGTCTTCAGGACGGTCGTGAGAAAAAAATGAGACAGACACCTTGCCCGAGTGACTAGACAGTAAATAACGTGCTCTGAAATAAACACATGCCGAAAAATTCTTTAGTCAGCCAGTTGATCATCTGCCTGACAACGGATAGGAAGTGTAAAATTGGTTGCATCATGACAATTTGCTGTGTATGGCGGTTATAGCAGACGATTTGTCTGCAGGGCGGTCGTGAGAAAAAATGAGACAGACACCTTGCCCGAGTTACTAGACAGTAAATAACGTGCTCTGAAATAAACACATGCCGAAAAATTCTTTAGTCAGCCAGTTGATTATCTGCCTGACAACGGATAGGAAGTGTAAAATTGGTTGCATCATGACAATTTGCTGTGTATGGCGGTTATAGCAGACGATTTGTCTGCAGGGCGGTCGTGAGAAAAAATGAGACAGACACCTTGCCCGAGTGACAAAATGACCAAGCGCAAGTAGAATAAGCCGTAGTTAGCCTTTCAAAACCCTTTCATGTCGTGATTTGATGGAAATTGCTACTTATTAAAAGCATGTTACGTCCAAACCTTTTAACAGCCATTCCAACTGAACAGATTTGTAATTAACGTTTTTGAGACAGACACATTTAGAAAAAAGACCGTTTACTTCACATGCGATTGTATCGACTAAACATAAACACATTCATTGGTTTTTTTTAACTAAGTGTGTTCATCTATCTCTGTTCTTTGGTTTCTAATGTACTTTTCACTGGATTTCTTTGTGTGTTTTTGTACTGGTGCCTTTGTCTATTGCAATGTGGCTAAAAAGGGAAATCGTGTCTGTCTCATTTCTCACGACCGACCTACCTTTTTCGCTGGTGGGGAATACAAACTTGACTTAAATTCGATCAAAGTTTATTTTTCATATGTAAATTCCGAAGACATTCGACACAGACCAGTGAAAATTCACGACTAAACAAAACGAAACATTTTATTTAATATCAAAGTCAGGGACATACCCGACTCTGAAGACTGTGAAACCTGTCTACAGCTCTTGTCCGCCATGTTGAAAACCACAACTCCGTGAAGACGGAGACACCAAGTTTACAACACAATTTACCAAAATGCAAATGGCGGCACAAGCTATGAACAAGAAGAATCTGTTACAGATAAGTCACTAGACTTAAGCTTAAACAACAGTACGAACTGCTTGGCGGAGAAAGGACAGAACTTGTCTGAGTGAGCAACTGCTCTTGTCCGCCATTGTGAAAACAAAACGAACTCCGTGAAAACGGAGAGAGACAATTTCAGCAGTGAACAGTTACAATAAACACAAGAAGAGCAAACGCTCGATCGAGTCACTTTCGCAGTTCTGAATATTATATGAGGCATCAGATGGACAGGAAGAAATTGCTATTCACAACACAATGAGTCACGTTCACATAAAATTTGAGCCCGGTCACTTTTATAGTTTCCGAGAAAAGCCCAACGTTAAGTTGTGTGTTGCCGAACAGAAAAGGCTAGTTATCTCCCTTGTTTTTCTGATAACGTTCGTAAAAGGCTACAGATGTAAATACTTTGATGTAAAGAATAATCCTACAAAGTTTCAATCACATCCGATGAACTTTGTCAAAGATATAAAATGTCTAATTTTTCCTTTGACGCTGACCTGTGACCTTGAAAAAGGTCAAAGGTCAACGAAACCATCATTAAAGTGTAGAGGTCATTGGAGGTCACGACTAAACAAAATATGAGCCCGATCGCTTTGATAGTTTCCGAGAAAAGTCCAACGTTAAGGTGGTGTCCGGCCGGACAGACTAACACTGACCGATTACATAGAGTCACATTTTCTCAAGTGACTCAAAAAATGAGGGAAAAAAGAAAACATTTAACAATTAGGCTTGTATGCAAAAGAAACTGATTATTCATTTACGCTTACAGTGAAGACATATTTGTTTGTTTTTACCTTACACATCCTGTAATTAGTGACTAACTCTATGTTACAGCATCACCCAGTCATCACCACAACAAATCACTAACACAGTGTACTCAACTTGTGAAGTGTTTTTTTCTTGCTTTATTCATCAACATTTTGTTCTGAACAGTACAGACACACAAGTCAAAATAACTCATGTACTCCAGGCAGTGTAACAAGCACATCATGATCAAGTGTGCGTGTGTGTGCGTGTGTGTTGATGTGTAAGTATGTGTCACAAAGGGATAGCAGTGTATGAAAGCATGTTTATTTTTGAGAGTATGTTTTGACAGGAATTCTCATCTTAACAGTTTTAGCCAAATATCAGCACACACATCAAAATCTTCAAATAAACGCATCATACTTTTAGATTCACATTCGTAACACTCAACCATTCCAACATTCATGCCATACATCAAAAGTCTAAGAAGAGCAAACGCTCGATCGAGTCACTTTCGCAGTTCTGAATATTATATGAGGCATCAGATGGACAGGAAGAAATTGCTATTCACAACACAATGCATACCTGAAGAATGAGATTGCATGGATCGAGCAACAAAATATTTACCTTGGCATTAAAAATACTCTCATTAATCTCACATAAACAAACCCCATCAATAACTTAATTCACATAAACTAGCATCATTAATTTTTTTTCGAAGCAATCATATTAACAGTAGACACACTAACATTTGTTACTCTTAGACAGCTCAGTTTTGTCGAAAATGTTTGTTTTTTTCCAAAACCAGAAAACATACATTTTCGAGGATTCAATAACACAGGTAGGCCCACACTTAAGGATACAACTGATGAAATTCAAAACCTTGCCAGTGAGGGGAATCAACTCAGATATATCACAAAGAAAAGGCATAAGATGAACAATTCAGATCATAAATCACACATCTTCAGAAACAACTCTGAAATTGACAGGTCAACCCTGGCCTGAAACAAGTAAAAACTGTTACAACTTCAAACAACAAAACAGACATCCAAATACTGAAAAAACATTACTCCTGATAATTTTTCAAAAGTTATTTCTGTGACCAGCTTTGCTACCAACCATATTGTTAACACAATGAGCTGATGTGACCACTTGAAGCTAATTAACTGACACTTTTCACCTTGCACGCAGGGAACAGTTCTCTACTAAATCAACACAGCATAATAAAAGACAAGCGATGACCGATGAGTGGGCCAGATGCACCCCCCCCCTCCACACCCACCCACCCACATACATACTGATGGGCTACAGAGTAATAGTTGTTACCTTCCCTTAGATCAACTTAAGCTGAAAGTGTAAAAACTGGACAAACACACACACATACACACACACACACAGAATGACAGAACAAAAAAAAAGAAAAAAAAAGAAGCAATTCCAGTTACACCTGCCCTCCCGATTGGGGCAACCAGGCCAAAAAGGGCTGACATTCTGTAAGCAATCAAATTACAGCACGCACATAATGGCGTAAAAAGCCACCAGGGATATTTAATTCAACCAGCCTTTACACCTGAAGAAAAATCCAGTTCATTACAAATAAATGGAAAGGCAAAGCTGTGTGTGACAGTATGTGAGTCATTTCTTAAATTCTTACTTCCACAGGAGCAAATTCAACATACTTAAACATTATTAACTTTAAAAAAAAGTTTTTCATGTGAGCAGTCTCCACCCTCCTTGTCCCCAAAATGGAAAAAAAACAACTTGAGGAGTCAAGGTGAGCCTCGGAAGTCTCGACCCTGACCTTGTCCCCAAAATGGAGAAAAAAAAAGAAAAAAAAAAAACTTGCGGAGTCAAGGTGAGACTCGGAAGTCTCGACCCTGACCTTGTCCCCAAAATGGAAAAAAAACAAAAATAAAAAAAAAAAAAATTGAGGAGTCAAGGTGAGACTCGGAAGGTGAGACCCTGACCTTGTCCCCAAAATGGGGAAAAAAAACAACAACCTTGAGGAGTCAAAAAAAACTTGAGGAGTCAAGGTGAGACTCGGAAGTCTCGACCCTCCTTGTCCCCAAAATGGAAAAAAAAACCTTGAGGAGTCAAGGTGAGACTTGGAAGTCTCGACCCTCCTTGTTCCCAAAATGGGGGGGGGGGGGGGGGGGGGGACTAAAAAAAAACTTGAGGAGTCAAGGTGAGCCTCGGAAGCCTCAACCCTGACCTTGTCCCCGAAATGGAAAAAAAAAAAAAAATAAAAAATTGAGGAGTCAAGGTTAGACTCGGAAGTCTCAACCCTCCTTGTCCCCAAAATGGAAAAAAACAAACTTGAGGAGTCAAGGTGAGACTCGGAAGTCTCGACCCTCCTTGTCCCCAAAATGGAAAAAAACAAAACAAAAAAACAAAAAAAACCTTGAGGAGTCAAGGTGAGACTCGGAAGTCTCGACCCTCCTTGTCCCCAAAATGGAAAAAAAAAAAAAAAAAAAAAAAAAAAAAAAAAACCCTTGAGGAGTCAAGGTGAGACTCGGAAGTCTCGAGTCTCAACCCTCCTTGTCCCCGACATGGAAAAAAACAAAAAACTTGAGGAGTCAAGGTTAGACTCGGAAGTCTTGACCCTCCTTGTCCCCAAAATGGAAAAAAAAAAAAAAAAAAAAAACCTTGGGGAGTCAAGGTGAGACTCGGAAGTCTCAACCCTCCTTGTCCCCGACATGGAAAAAAACAAAAAACTTGAGGAGTCAAGGTTAGACTCGGAAGTCTTGACCCTCCTTGTCCCCAAAATGGAAAAAAAAAAAAAAAAAAAAAAAAACCTTGGGGAGTCAAGGTGAGACTCGGAAGTCTCGACCCTCCTTGTCCCCAAAACGGAGAAAAAAAAAGCAATACAGCACACATGTCCAATAGAGAACCAGGTTTCCAACAACACTACTAATGGAAGATGTATGTCCATATACAAACAATAAAGACGAACAATTACTTGTATGTCTGTAAACTCTCTCAAGTATGACAGGTAACACACTCTTGAAGCATTTTTTCAAAATGTCATTACACTACATGTACATGTAGATCTAGTTTAAGAGTGATACCTGACAGCCAAGAACAGGGTTTGTGATCTGAATTCTAGTATTTCAGCCTGTTAGTGAGCATATGTCCTGTAATCTCTTCCAATCAAAACAAAGTTGTGTGTCTCTAAACTCTCAAGTGACAAGTACCACTTAAGCAGCAGATTATTCAGGTGTCAAAACTCATTGCACTATCTAGTTTAAGACTGATCTATGGCAGCCCAGCACATTTTGTGATCTGAATACCAGCATTCCAGTACACCTGAAGAAACGCAGGACAGAGGCATGTTTGTAAACACAAGGTCAAGCATAGAGCCATGATCCGTTGTCACACATGAAATGAGCTGACGCAAGCCAAATCTTTTGCAAAGCCTGTCCAATGGCTTGGGAAGCTGTTTGTAAGCATCAGCGTTGAAATCTCCTCCAATCAAGATGAACTTGTGTGTCTCTAAACTCTCTTGGATGACACACTCCAATTCTGACAGGAGATCTGCAGCTGTGGTATGTGGTGGACTGTAGATGCCTACCACTACAAGCCCCTCAACAACACTGCTGAAGTCAACTTTTGTCAGCTCAATGTTCTTGTTGCGACTGATTTCAGAGGGACATGGGTCTACGGTCTCCTTCAAGTAGACCAGGCTTCCAGCATGTGGGCGGTGACAAGATGAAGGAGCAGTGTTCTTAGCAAGAACTTTGAATCCTGGAAGAGAGTAATGATCTACTTCATCTTTTTTGTCTTCCCATGTTTCAAACAAGAAGAGAACTTGTGCAGAAAGCACGTTTCTTTCTGTGTACAGATCCCCAATGTGTCTGTGAAGAGAGCGAGTGTTGTGGAACACAAGGACAAAAGATGATGATGCACATTCACCTAAGTTTGGTATGGCTGGAACCAACGGCTCTTTTCGCAGTCGTTCCATTTCAGTTTTCACTTGTGCTGAAACTTTTATCTTGTTTGGATCAAAGTTCAGGAGATGGAGGCCACTGAGGGTTTTTGCCCGGCTTAATGCCACATACACAAGGTGGTCTTGTGTTCTGCCTTCAAACGAGACAGCTACTTTTTCAAGCGTTGATCCTTGTGCTTTGTGAATTGTGACTGCAGAACACAGTGTCAGTGGAAACTGCTTCCGAAGGATTGCAATATTTTCCCGCCGACCTATCTTAAACTGCTTCACAGCCTGGAACACAGGAGTCCACTGCTTCTGAATGTCTGAGATAGCAGAGTACAAGTGTCTGTTGTCTGAACGAGCTTTCACACCAACATTTTCGTCGTCAAAAAGAATCCACACAACAGACACCTGGTCAGAGCACTCCCCACCTGTGTGGCCAACCTGTTTCAGCGTCCCAGAAGCCCCGTTGATCAGACCGTCTCCAAGATCGACATTGTGTACTACCATGTATCTGGCACCAACTTTGAGGTGGAGGGTATGGAGTAAGCTCTGGGTCTTGTCTGGGGTCAGCTGCTGTGCTTTTGACAGGAGTTCTTCTTTTAGGCAACCATCTATATCCCCCATGACAGAGTCTCTTGACACTACAGCTATGTCAGTGGATGGCAGCCGACACAGGGACAGGTTGTTGTGATGCTCTACCAGGCGTCTGCTGGGGAAGATGTGAAGAACCTCAGGCTCCACGCTTTTGACTACACGACTCTTGAACAGCTCTTCATCTTCTGCAATGTGCTTTCCTTCTCGCACTCTGTTTAGCGCCTCTGCAAAGATCTTGTCATCCCTCTGTCGCATGACAGTTTTTAGCTCATACAACCGGAACAAGTCTTGCCACAACACAGGAGCCAGATTTTCATATGTGCCCACACTTGGCTCAAAAACCCATCGGTCCATCACAGGTCTTAGCTGGAAGAGGTCCCCCACAGCAAGGACACTAACTCCACCAAATGGTCTGTCCACTTTCATCAGATCACGGAGCCTGTTGTCAATGAAAGAAAACATGCCTGCACCCACCATGCTCACTTCGTCAATAATGACAATCTTTAGTTCAGCCAGACTGGATCGAAGTGAGTTGAGCCGACTGAAGTCCAATTTCTGGTAGGTAGAGAGGCTCTGACTGGCTGGCATCATGAAGGCGGTATGAAGTGTCACACCTCTTATGTTGTAGGCTGCTTTGCCAGTGGGAGCACACAGCAGAACTCGGGTCGAGTCAGGGTTTTCACCAGCATGTGATCCCAGGAAACGAACAAGAGCATGATAAATAGCTGAAACAAGCCTGCTTTTCCCTACGCCAGCACCTCCAGACAAGAAATAGTAGAAAGGTAAAGCATGGCCCACTTTGACTAAATGAAGTACATGGTTGAAAAATGCTTGTTGTTCTTCATTCAAGGTACGCACCAAGGCATGGTACTCTTCTTCAGGAATTCTGTTAAGAAGACTTTCAGAGGTTATATTTGTGGTGCCCTTGGACCCCAGGTCCATCCCAATATCATACTGCTTGTGATGTTTTGCATTTGGGTGGAAGGCAGCATGAGTGTCGCTCTCCTGGTTGAACTGCCCCTGTCTACCTTCTAGGTCCTGTGCTTGTGGGGCGACCTGGTCCCAAGTCTCTGGTCTTTCTCCTTCCAGCTTCACTTTCTCTACTGCCTGGTCAACCTCTGTAGCTCTCTTCATGAAGGGTTCAGAGTTTTTCAAGATAAGCTCTTTCTTTTCTTGATAGTGCTCACGGTAAGAGCCATGGCAAGCGATGAGATCAGTGGTCTCGTTTCTCCAAGGGAGATAGAGCATCAACAGCTCCCTGTGATGTTTCTCAGAGTCATTCTCAACAGAGTATCTGACAGAACGTAGAACTTTGGGCTTCCTGCGTCTGTACAAAACTTTGCCATCATTAAGTTCATATGTTTCGCCTGATCTGTTGTCTCTGCCAGAAATCTCATCTGTGACATCTTCTTCGTCATCCCCTTCAGGAACAAATTCTTTCTTCGCTTCAGCTTTCTTTTGATAATTGTTTGATTTTTTCGTTTCAAAAGAAGTGGCAAATTCCGCCAAGCAGACGTTTTCAAGCTCTTTGGGCCTATCAGCGTAACGGTCGATGAGGCCTTTGCAGGCCACTTCAGTGTCATCATCGTCCATCACCTGAAGGGAGCTCAGGCTCTTCAACAGCACAACTCGTTCCTCAGGTGGGGATGTGTTAACGAAAATCACATCCCGACTGGATCGGCACATTGGAAGCTGCAAGAGCAGGTACACAGCTTCTTGTGCAGAAATTTCGCAGTGATTGAGAAATTTGTTTGCGATAATGCGTACCTGTTCTTTAACACTGTGGTTTCCACGCTTCACTTCATCTGATGTAGAACGCAGCAGGTCACTCATTCCCCTCTGGCTTTTGCTGATGTAGGTGAGAATATAGACAGCACAGGCGTAGGCATCGAGAATGAACTGGACATCTGTGTTTGCCATCCAGATCTGCGCCAGAGAGTCGTTGCGGCTGTTCATGCGCGTGTCTGATGGACTGCGCTGAAGAAATACTTTGGTATGTTTCAGGGCAAATCTGATTGCCAATATGTACTCCTCATGGGTCATGCCACAACGAATCAAAAATTCTTCAAAGGAGACGTCTTCAGTTTTGAGTTTGCCAACCTCGTCTTGAATTCGTTGCCAGTGTTCCTTGCAGTCTTCCTTATGCAGTTCCTCTTCATCAGGTGTGAGGGGTCGCATAATCTGTGTTTCTTTCATTGGTATGAGGGGAAAGCCAAATCTGCACAGATGTTTCCCTCCTTTTTTGCAGCTCTTTGAGTGCTTATGTTCATGCAGTTTTGACATTGCAGCCAATGGTCCCTCTTTGTGTCTCTGGCAAGTAATGTGCTTGTCGATGAAAGAAACTACCTCTTCATCACTGTCAGTATCTGCAACTGGAGCACCGTGCACCCAGAAAAGACAATGGATGTGCGGGGAGCCGCGCTGTTGATATTCAACTCGATAAAAGTAGTCTTTTACTTCACCAAGAGGCTGAAGAGGACCAAAGATGACTTTGCTAAAGAGAACTTGAATTCTGTAGTCGAAATGACGAGCACATGTGACTGGGTCCTTCTGAATGAGTTTTGATTTCTCCTGCCAGGTCAGGTTCTCCAGCTCATCATCTGTTTTGTCCTCATCATGCTGTAGTTTGTACATGACTCTCAGAAGATCTAACCAGTGGGTCTCGGCCGCAGAAAATGTAGCAAAGAATGTGGGCTCACCCAGCTGCCTGATCATTGCAAAGAGGTCTTTTTCTCGTGCCTGCCAATAAGGCGGGGAGGAACGCAGCGTCTTTAAAATTCTATAGCCCTCGTCTTGTCGTAACAAGTTTTCAATCACCCCTTCTCCTTTCAGCTGACCTGCTGTGTGACGAGTTTCAGAGCCTTTCACTTTCCGCAGGGCAGTCAGTGTCAGGTCCCTGATCTGTAGCATTTGCAGTTTTTTTAACTTAAAAAATATGTTAGAAATGACATTAGCAGCTCGTCTGTCCACATTACGGAGCTCTGCCTTGCAAATTTTGCTATAAGTCAGAGGTTTGATTCTCAGTTTGTTCTCAACACGGGGCTGACCACAGAATATAGAGGGGAACGATATTTCTTCACAGTCCTTGTCAAGAAAAATACTAAGAGGATGCTGACCCTCGCCTGGTGCAATTTTCATGGCTGCTTGACCATCGGCGGTATAGTCGTTTGGATGAAGGAGGGTATCTTTATTTCCCCTTCCAAGTATTTCCTCAGGGCCTTCTTCAACCCAGTCTTTATCCTCATCTTCTTCCTGGTCAATTTCTTTATTTGTTTTCATGTGCACTACACTTTCTGAAGTAAGATCTCCAGCTTGCACCCCTTCTTGCTGCTGTGCTATAAAAATATCTTCCACCCCTTCTTTTTGCTGATCTGGTACAAAAACATCTTCCACACCTTTTTGCTGCTGAGATACAAAAACATCTTCCACACCTTCTTTTGGATGCTGAGATACAAAACCATCTTCCGCACCTTCTTTTGGATGCTGAGATACAAAACCATCTTCCACACCTTCTTTTGGCTGCTGAGACACAAAAACATCTTCCACACCTTCTTTTGGCTGCTGTGATACAAAAACATCTTCCATCCCTTCTTTTGGTTGCTGTGGTACAAAATGAACTGACTCACAATCTTGCCATTCAGGCCTGTACCAAGAATTGTCAATGTGTATACCCTCTGCCTTGTACATGGCACTATGCTCTGTCAGCCATCTTGCAGCGTCAAATATTTTTTTTGGCCTGACATTTTCAAAATGATAGGAAGACTTGTAGTGAATGCGCCGCTGAAGTTTCAATGCAACAGTTTCAGTGTCCTCAAAGCGACGTGGTAGTGACGTCACTGTAGCACAAACATCAACAGGCACATTAACTACATTTCCTCGAATGCCAAACTGGCGATCAACGCCTAGTTCACGAAGCTGCATGAATGGTATTCTAGGACAGACGCACCTTTCTTCAAGTGTGGTCAGTCCTTGAAGCTCTGGTGGAATGACAGGGAACTGCAGACCATTGGAAACAGCAAGATCAGGCAGGGTGTTGTTTTGAATATTTCGCAGGCAAGTTGAACACAACCACTCTGTGTCTGCAAAGCTTTTTGTGCCTCTCAAACAAAGTTCAATAAGTGGCTTTTTCACGCCTTTTTGTTCTAGCAGAGCTGGACTTGGAGCGACAGACACAGAGTGTTTGTAGAACATACCATTACAACATGTACATACAAAGACAGGGCCATGGTTAATGCAGGAATAAAATTTCTTTTTTGTTTCAATGAGAAGATGTTCTTCATCATGAACAACATACCTTGATGTCTTTGTTTTCCTTTTTTTCCTCATCAACTCTTTGGCCCTAAGTGCATTCATTCTTTGATAAAAGGGATCATTTCTACGTTTTGCTTTTCTTTCTCTGTCTTTTTGTGACTCCTTTTCCCTGTACATCTGATTTTCTCTCCTTTTCCTGATGCCGTCTTGCTCTTTATATCTTTCCTGCTGTCGGTAAGCCTCACTCATTCTTCTTTTCACTTTCCCTTCCTTCCCCTTCAAAGATTCTTTCTGACGATATTCCTGACTCATTCTTCTTCTGACTTTCCCTTCCTTCTCCTTCAAAGATTCTTTCTGGCGGTATTCCTGACTCATTCTTCTTCTGACTATTCCTTCCTTCTCCTTCAAAGCTTCTTTCTGACGGTATTCCCGACTCATTCTTCTTTTTACCTTCCCTTCCTTCTCCTTTAAAGATTCTTTCTGGCGGTATTCCTGACTCATTCTTCTTCTGACTTTCCCTTCCTTCTCCTTCAAAGATTCTTTCTGGCGGTATTCCTGACTCATTCTTCTTCTGACTATTCCTTCCTTCTCCTTCAAAGCTTCTTTCTGGCGGTATTCCCGACTCATTCTTCTTTTTACCTTCCCTTCCTTCTCCTTTAAAGATTCTTTCTGGCGGTATTCCCGACTCATTCTTCTTTTTACCTTCCCTTCCTTCTCCTTTAAAGATTCTTTCTGGCGGTATTCCTGACTCATTCTTCTTCTGACTTTCCCTTCCTTCTCCTTCAAAGATTCTTTCTGGCGGTATTCCTCACTCATTCTTCTTCTGACTATCCCCTCCTTCTCCTTCAAAGCTTCTTTCTGACGGTATTCCCGACTCATTCTTCTTCTGACTTTCCCTTCCTTCTCCTTCAAAGCTTCTTTCTGACGATATTCCTGACTCATTCTTCTTTTTACCTTCCCTTCCTTTTCAATCAGTGCTTCTTTCTGACGATAGGCCTGACTCTCTCTCATTCTTGATTTTTCTTCCCTTTCTTTTCTTGTTTCATTGCCTCTAAAATCAGCATCTTGCCTTTTTTTCTGAATGTACATTCTTTTCTTTTCTGCTCTGTCCCTTTTTTTCTTTTGCTGGTTTTGAAAAGCAATCTGCCTCTCCAATTCCTTGGCAAAAAGGAGTTCCTCGGGCCTGCAAGGCATATCTTGCAGACGCTGAGGTGGAGCGCAGGCAGCAGAGGGAGCATGCACGTCCAGCACGGTTTCGTAGTGGTTGTTGTTCAAGTGATTGATGTAAATCACTTCGCCACACGTTTGCAACCTTTTGGATATGACAGCTGGATCGTGCATGTGCCAGCCCCCTTTCCCCTGCAGTATGCGGTACACGCTGATCCTGGTAGACAGGAGAAAGGCTGCCGCAAAAATCTCCACCTCTGTGGCCCACACCCCATTGTTTCTCATACGAGACTGCCAAAGATACGCCTCTGCAGACCCGCCATTCCAGAAAAACCTTTCAAAATCACTCCTGTACACAGAACATGCAATAAAGTCACACACAGCTTGCCTAAACACAGCATGTGAATCTTCAGCACCTGTCACACAGCGACTCAAGGAACGAAAAAAGCAATTGCCATCACCTCCTGTGGACAGCACCACTTGTGGTGCACCAACAGTAGGTTGGCAAGTTGCTGAAAAAAACATCTGCTGAAAAGATACATCTAACTGCTGGCACAAACGCATTTGCCAGTGCAAATCAACAGGAGAAAATGGGACAGACATAAGTGAAACACTTGCAGACAAACACTTGTGAGTTTGAAAGCGCTGAAATGTTGAAAATCTCTTTTTACAAGAAGAACAAAAGGAACATTTGTGGTTGTCAAATGATGGCTGACTACTGTATTTCTTTTGGCATTTCTCACACTCCATGCTTCCAGACAAACAAATAATGTGGACAAAAAGTGAATGAACTGGAAGTCTCTTTTAAATAGTCTGCCTAGAAAAAAAAATGACTGGTACAAATAGTGGCAACACTGACCACAAGAAAACATTCCCAAGAAAGCAGCACTAACAGAAACAAAATGACTGACCGGACATGCTGTGTGGCACTGAAAATGAAGCAGCGCTGGCAACGTCTGCAAATGTTATTTCAACAAAGAACAGAGAAGTTTTTTGTTGTTGTTTTTTTAAAGAGAAAAGGTAGTGAACTTCAACATGGAATAAAACAGCACTCTAATGTTAAATAAACAGAAATCTTTCAAATGGTAAATACTATCAAATAAAAAAAGGAAAAAGAAAAAAACAGAACAGCATTATTCAACACAACAACAAAACACAAGCAAAATGAAAAGTAACAGATGATGTGATTATCATGATAACAACTAGCCTAATAAGAATCAGTTTCTGTAAAAAATTTAATAAAAAGACTGAAGAAGACCAAACATGCACTACTGCAGACGGCATTGTGTCAAGACCAAGACCTGAACATAAATTGACTAGCAACTTCTCAACATACTGTGATTAATTATACATTACACTGCAAAAGGTTCAGTGTACATTTGACTAAATAATTCATACTTATTTCCTTGCAAACAAGTGATTTTTAATTGTTTTTCTTCAATTTTAAATGAAGCAGACGGCACTCAGTCTTGAATTACTGATTAACTCCCTTGATTGATTGTCTCTGCTAGCCAAGAGGAAATAAAAAAGGTAATGCATGTGTAGCCAAGACTGAGTCAAGCCAAGACCAAAACCTACTTGTTTTGAGTCCCTGATAGCCCACCTGTTTTTAGTTGTTTTTTTAATTTTAACTTTAGACAGCCGGTTTCTTTTCTGGTACTGAAAGCTCAGTGTCGGTAACATTATCAGAGTTGTCAACTGATACGGATTTTCCCGTATCCGTTACGTTTTTTTCTCCAGATTTTTGGAACTGATACGGGAAATCGCCCTCAACACGGAAAAGCTTGCAATGACAAGCGATCGTCACTGTTACGTTCAGAATCGGGTCAGAAGTTAGGTCTCGATGGCGTGTACCTTCCGTTACTTGCATCAACACCATGTCAGTGACCTCTCACAACCCTAGTTCATACACAGTACACATTACAGTGGACAGCACACATAACACTTTTCCCAAGTGTGTTCTTTTCCCTACCTTACATTTTCCCAGCATGGGCGTGCTTGAGCTCCGTCCTACTTTGCTCAGGCTTATGCAACGTTACTTTTCGCTTGTCAGCTTTTTCATATAAAGAATCAGCTTTTAAAACAAATTAATACCAACAAAGAGTTTTTTTATTTAGGATCTTGACATTGTATATACTTGTAGCCAGGTTCTTGTAACTTTCTGTAAGTTATGATTTTAAAAACTGAACTTCTATTTATGTTTTTTACTACAACCCCATAAATTTCAAGGGGGGTAACTTTTTTCTACAAACCATACAATTTCAAGGGGGATAACTTTTTCTTTCCATTATTCTTATGAGAATAAGTAACAACATAAAGCACATTGGTAAATAATAATTGAAGAAAATTTTACAGATAACTACTGTCTTATCTACTATGTTCTGAATGTATTTCTTATTAAGTTTATTGTCTATATAAAAAGTGCACAAACACACACATAAAAGCAGGAACTTTTTTTTTTTTTTCAAAACAAGATTCTGAGCTGAAACACTGACACATGAAAAAGGAGAAGTGATTAGATCCTTTCATTATGTTCAGTAATGTTTTGTTAAAGTGGCTGTCCAGTGTAGCTATAAGGGAAATATAAAGGGATCTCTGCTTTTTTCATTTGTTTAATTAAATTACAAGCAGAGGCTCCAAAATGCATTAAAAGCAATAAACCAAAAACACAAATCAAGGTTCCTATCATGTTGTATGCGATAATGCCGTGCGCAGTGTATATTTTTTTGGTCTTGTGATACAGTTTTTTTGCAAGGTGTTGCCGAACAGAAAAGGCTAGTTATCTCCCTTGTTTTTCTGATAACGTTCGTAAAAGGCTACAGATGTAAATACTTTGATGTAAAGAATAATCCTACAAAGTTTCAATCACATCCGATGAACTTTGTCAAAGATATAAAATGTCTAATTTTTCCTTTGACGCTGACCTGTGACCTTGAAAAAGGTCAAAGGTCAACGAAACCATCGTTAAAGTGTAGAGGTCATTGGAGGTCACGACTAAACAAAATATGAGCCCGATCGCTTTGATAGTTTCCGAGAAAAGTCCAACGTTAAGGTGGTGTCTACTTACGGCCGGCCGGACGGCCGGCCGGACAGACTAACACTGACCGATTACATAGAGTCACTTTTTCTCAAGTGACTAATCAAACGAGAACTAATAGGGACACGAACTCAAGCGAACGCTTATATTACGTGCCCTCATAGTTTGATTACATCATATTCTATTGCAAATCAAGTTTTCAACCATTTTCTTTTAACTTCATTTTTCCATGTCCATTCACGCTTTTGGGCCATAATTCTGAGAATGAACCTTACATATCATTTGTATAACTCTTTTTCTAATAGATACACATAATGCATGAATTTTGATAGCATTTTTCATCGAAGGCAAATTTGACGAAATTGCCATAAACGGTTTCGCATATTTCCGAATTATTGTAAGGTTGTCCTCCATCATGAGCAAGTTCGGTGGAACTGCCATAATGACGACAACATTTTCATCGATTTGAAAGAAGTGTCTCTGTTTTACCGACTGCGGACGCAAAACAATATCTGTGTTACTGCCATACAAAGAAAGGAAGGAATGAAGTCGAGAAGGAAAAACGAAGGAATGAAAGATCTAGATGTGACGCCAAGGGTGTCAGAATATACTCTGACCACAGGCACATGACAGGGGTAGGGCTCTCCTACTTTAGTATAATATGAAAGGCAGTACGACAGCTTAAAGCCATATGTACTCGATGACTATACACGCTAATTGCTTTACCAACAGCTGGAGACATGCTAAATTAAGTTCCCTGCAAGATATTGTGGTCTAGGACCCCTTAAATGTTGAGATATTTGAATTTTTATTTTGATCTAGATCGTCTTAGTTATAGATTTGCCAACAGAGGGAACGTTGACGCAAGGGAAATAACTCCGCGTCTTTGTTGACATCCTCACTTTTTCAGAGGCTAGAACAAGCTGTAATGCATGTATATGGTCCGCGCATGGCGACATATCGTCATTACATGGTCTTATGGTGCGTTTGACATCGATTGTGGGCAAACTACACTTTGTAAACACGGGAGCGCGTACATATGCCTTTAAATCTGTCGGGTTAACGTTTGCAAGGGATTTAAAAGAGTGAATACTCTTGCTTTTATTGAGGGTAACTTTCCAAACGTGCTCCTTGTTCATGTGTTTCAGACACACCTTTTGCTAGTGACTGGCCTACAATGTCACGTACGAAAGATTGCCTCAGTAAAAGCAAAAGGGTTCAGCGTTATTTTCGAGTCAGAGCACTGGACTTGTGATCCTATGGTCGTGGGTTCGAATCCGGGCCGGGACGGACACGGGCAGTTACGTGCAGACCCAGAGACGGTATCCATGTCCCATCCCCGTGTTACCACAGTGGCACGTAAAAGACCTCGGTCATACTGCCATAAGTGCAGATGGCTGATACCACCTAAACACGCATACACTTGTGTATCTCATTAAAGTCGGGGTAAAATCCGGAAACATGCCTCATGGCTTTGCCGTGAGGGCGTAAACCTTAAATTTCTCTCTCAGTTATTTCCGTACATCGTTCGTGAGGAGTTGGTGGCTTTGAACATCAACGTAGCTCTGCATTTAAAATCAGTAGAAAATGGAATCAGCATAAAAAAGACTATGTTGTTAATGCCCATCAATTCTAATTAAGGAAAGCATCTAGCTAGATTCACATGTGTATACAGGTTGTGTGACATTGTATATATTTTTTATTTTGTAAGAAGAGGTTGTTTAAAAAAGATATTCATATCTATAAAACTGTGGGGGCTGTTTTATAAGTGGTCTCACTCTTTCCCTTCCTATCCTTGATAGCAACACCTTCAATCTGCTTTGACCCACATCTTTATTCAAGTATGTGAGTATAGATAGGCTAGTTGCTTTTGAAAGAAGTTATTTTTATCTGTTAGATTTTGTTGTCTCTTGTTTTTGATAAAGCTTATCTACGACGTGAGAAATCTCTTCGTAAAAGACAGCATGCATATTATAGAAAACAAATGAAACAAGACAGGAAAGACTAGCACTGGAAGAAAAAAATTGGGGCCTATACATATCAGAATTTCTTGTGAAAAAAGGCTCGTTCAACATTGTTTTCTATTTCCTAAAATTTTGACATTTTAATGACAACTTTAATGAGCAAACTAATTAATTAATGTTTAAGCTTCCGAGCTGCAATGCAATCACAAAGTCCGGACTTTGTCAAAGATTGCTTGACCAAAATTTGAATCAATTTGGTTGAAAAATGAGGGCGTGACTGTGCGGCCTCAACTTTCACAAAAATCCGGATATGACGTCACCAAAGACATTAATCACAAAAATGAAAAAAACCCATCTCAAGTTTCATGAAGATTGGTCCAGTAGTTTTCTCTGAATCGCTCTACACACACACACACACACACACACCACGACCCTCGTTTCGATTCCCCATCTATGTCAAAACATTTAGTCATAACTTGACTAAATTTAAAAAGAATCCCACAAAGATTAGAAAGATTGACAGACAGAAAGGCAGAAAGAAAGAAAAAAGAATGAAAGAACGAAAAAGAGAGAAATAAAGAAGGACAGAAACAAATAACTTACCTATCAAAGTTTCCTTCCAAGAATTTGGTGATGCCATTACTGATTCGTGTGAGGCACCCGGGTTTGCTGTTCTCCTGCTGTGACCTCCCGGATGCTTCTTTTTTTTCCATGATGCTTCTCTCTCTAAATCTCACTTTATGGACAATTTTTAAGACGGTGTTTAGATCACAATTATCAGGCTATGTTTCTCCCCCGAAATCTTACGCAAAGAACGGTGAACGGTGTCTAATTCATAGTTATAAGCCTGTTGATCTTTTATTTCGACGACACAGTTTTTCTTTTGAAGTATTATTTGATTTTACAATTGCAGTGGTTTCTTGGAAGATCTGGCTTGTGGAACTTTCTTGGTTAGCTGAAAAAAACCCAGATACATGTTAATTGTTACGTATACAACGGTATAGAGTAAGTGGAAGGATAGGGGAACGGAGAGAGAGAGAGAGAGAGAGAGAGAGAGAGAGAGAGAGAGAGAGAGAGAGAGACACACACACACACACACACACACACACACACACACACACACACACAGCATAAGACAAACATGCAGATGAACAGACTGGCAGGTAAAGGTTATATGAGCAGGAAGACAGACAGACAGACAGACAAAAGGCAGACATGCAGACACACATACGTATACTAACTTAAAAGACATAAATACAAATTTCAAACATTTCTTCAACTTACAATCACAATTCAGTGTTAACAACCTTGTTCCGAGAATCGACCGGCAGTGTTTCACTTGACAAGAAACAACACGACTTCTTTGGTACTGAACAGAATAACAGAATATAAACCTGCTTTTCTGAGCAGGTTGTTGCGTGGCAACGCGACAAGCAACTATAATTGGTTAAGGTTATTATCTACGCGCGCGATGCGATGACCATAACTGAGAGATGATTATTATAATGCATCAACTAGGCTACTGCGTCAGACCAGGAGGGGAAGAAACAACACGACTTCTTTGGTACTGAACAGAATAACAGGATATAAACCTGCTTTTTTGCGCAGGTCGTTGCTTGGTAAAGCGACAAGCAACTATGTAATTGGTTTCCGACAAAATCTGACTTAAGGTTATTATCTACGCGCGCCATGCGATGACCATAACTGAGAGATGATTATAAAATGCATCAACTACTGCTCTCTTTCGTCAGACCAGGGAGAAAGAGCAGGGAGAAACAAGAGCAGGAATAGAAACACAAAGAAGCAGAACAAAAACTTGAAGCAGCAGTGGCCACCACTACCACACCAGTACCAAAAACAACAGAAACCCACCGTAAAACATAACCATAGATACACAGACTTATAACCACAGACACACACAGACCCTACCCCAACACAAACACACACGCACACACACTCAAACCCTACTCACACACACACACACACACACAAACCTATCCCCACACACACACGCACACACATACTGACACACACACACACCCCACACACACACATACTGACACACACAAACACACACACACATTCTGTAACAGGAACTGATCTTACCTTTACTGAGGATTCACTTTTTCAACCACCCAAGTTTGACACTGTCTCACCAAAAGTTCAACACGCCTTCCTGCTTACACAACTACAGAAAATCCCGCATTCAATAGCAAAACAGTACTCGAATCATCGCTCTTTAAACCACTAATAGTACATGTACTGCCTTGTCAGTGTAGCTCTCCCAAACATGTGTCGTCTAGCTGCTCAAACTCTCGTCTCTAATCAATGCGTGGTAGTCGACACACTCCGTTTCACCTCAGTGGAGATGCGTCATCATTTGACCATTACACATTCCAACCTCTGAGTATGTTCCTGGGTCTTCTTTACTTTGACACTTGAACGGACTGAGCGTGTTTCCACTATTTGCTGAAGGTGAGACACTTCTCTCGTAACACGAGATTTCAGTACCCAAGTACCGTCCTACTGCAAATGTCCTCTACGTCAGCGGAAAAACCTTGTCCACCCGGCTCGGCCACATGTGAAAAACAACTGACGATGTCGACTAATTCTGTATTCAGGAGCTGCTGCAGGGTATTAGCAGTCGGAGCTCATTGTGTATCGTTGTTGCAGTAGGGTACTATCACAGCAGCTAGAGTCCACGCGAACTCATGGCAAGACACGCGAAAGAGTTGTATGCGTTACATGTGTGTTCACTCAAACGTATCGATCGATCGTTGTATAAGGGTTTGCATGTGTACAGGCGCTTGAAAAAAAGTATTCATCTGTTTTGGCTCACTGCAAGTAATACGGAATGTTTTAGTCACATAGTCGAATACGTCTGCCGACATAGTAAAAGGATACAAGGATACAACATGTTTTTTTGCAAACCTCATACACTCCGAATGACCCCAGCTAACACAGACACTCACAGGGTCGCATGACACTATGATTTATTGCAGTCGAACTGGAGACTTGTGAAGTCTTCTTGACGATAACATTCCAGGTCTCTGTGTCTTATCAGAGACATACATACTTCTATCTATGTATCTGGTCTTATGTAAGATCCCGTTGAAAACCGCGAAAAGTTTGTTTGAGTACATCGGATTCTAGGTCACAATTCTGTCTTTTGGCCACGAAGTTGCCACTCTATCTCATAGATTAAGAGACTTAAAGGTTTAAACAAATATATTTGAGACGCTAAACATGAACTTGAACGTTATCTTGACTGAATGTTCGTCGAGAGCTGAAACCGTACAAACTTTCACGGCATTTTCAAAACAGCCATAACAGCCAGTAACAGTGTACTGGCCACTGTCTGATTGCCCAGATCAGCCAGACCTTGTCACGAATTGGTCTTTGACGAAAGACAACAACAACAAACAACAACAACAACAACAACAACAACAACAACAACAACAACAACAACAACAACAACAACAACAACAACAACAACAACAACAACAACAACAACAACAACAACAACCGTCTGTATTACTCGAATCACAAACGACGTCAAAGTGAGGGGCTCAAGCTTTGTTTGCGAGTTTAAAGCTTATGATACTCGGGTATTATAGACTCAAGCATGGCAGTGCCCGGGTGGATTTTATGGCTTGGCAGACACCCAGCGCATTAAATTCCCTGACGGTCGTTCAGTGTTGAAGCCAGCATAGCTATTGGTAGATTTTGTTCTATGGATCTATTGGGTCGCTTATGAAACGACTGGTGCAGGTGCACTATGTAGGCCTTATATAATGCGCCAAAAAATATGTGCACTTTACGAACGGATCAAACCGGGGAGAGATGAAGCGATGGTCTGTTTCATGCGGTCTTAACGGGTGTTTGAGCTTTGAAAATGAGGTGTATAATTTGTTTTGTGTATTTAGGCTCGAGGTGTTATAATCTACTTTCTAACCGCAGTCTCTCCTTTCTGTTGCGAACCAAAGAATAGGCAACTATAATTTCAAACATGTCAAAAATCCATGGACGTTTTTCTATCAGAAAATCTTTTAACATGTTTTTATATCTAAACAACGAAGTGACTGTGGTAAGATGAACAAAGTTAAAAAAACAAAGGAATACTGTACTCACCGATACAAGAACGAGACAAGACGGTACGAATTTTCGCTTATGGAAGCTTCATCAGGAAAAACAAGAACACAAAAGACAACAAAAAGCAGACGCAACACGGAACGAACAAGGTTTGAAAGAAAATGGAGGGGAACACGCAAAAAAGGGAAGGAACTCTAGGAACGGAAATGAATGAAAGGGGAGAGAAGTGGTTGGATGATGTCATGGGCACAGGCATACTAGACTAAAAGTGATACACATTCATAAAAGGGGGAGGGGAAAGAAAAACAAGTCGCGTAAGGCGAAAATACAACATTTAGTCAAGTAGCTGTCGAACTCACAGAATGAAACTGAACGCAATGCCAATGCAACGCAGCAAGACCGTAGCATCGTCAGTCCACCGCTCACGGCAAAGGCAGTGAAATTGACAAGAAGAGCGGGGTAGTAGTTGCGCTGAGAAGGATAGCACGCTTTTCTGTACCTCTCTTCGTTTTAACTTTCTGAGCGTGTTTTTAATCCAAACATATCATATCTATATGTTTTTGGAATCAGGAACCGACAAGGAATAAGATGAAATTGTTTTTAAATTGATTTCGAAAATTTAATTTTGATAATAATTTTTATATTTTTAATTTTCAGAGCTTGTTTTTAATCCAAATATAACATATTTATATGTTTTTGGAATCAGAAAATGATGGAGAATAAGATGAACGTAAATTTGGATCGTTTTATAAAAAATATTTTTTTTTTTACAATTTTCAGATTTTTAATGACCAAAGTCATTAATTAATTTTTAAGCCACCAAGCTGAAATGCAATACCGAAGTCCGGGCTTCGTCGAAGATTACTTGACCAAAATTTCAACCAATTTGGTTGAAAAATGAGAGCGTGACAGTGCCGCCTCAAATTTCACGAAAAGCCGGATATGACGTCATCAAAGACATTTATCCAAAAAATGAAAAACACGTCTGGGGATATCATACCCAGGAACTCTCATGTCAAATTTCATAAAGATCGGTCCAGTAGTTTAGTCTGAATCGCTCTACACACACACACAGACAGACAGACACACACACATACACACACACACACACACACACACACACACACACACACACACACACACACACACACATACACACATATAATCTTATGTACACCAAAGGCAGTGAAACATATCCATGGATATCATTTGTAAAACAATTGTTACAAGTCATTGGATTAGATCATGTGTGGAAAAATCAATCCACTTTTAATGTCAAAAGGTTAAAATATGTTATATGTCAAAAATTGGAACTCCAATATATACAATTCTGGAAAGGTCAAATAAGAAGTTCACCAAAGTTAAATTTTTATCAAAAAATAGTAACAAATTATAAAACGGAACCATATAATTATGTTATGCATAAAACAAAGAAAATATAAACAATCGTTGTGTAAACTGAGAATAAGTGCCCACGACCTGAAAATTGAAACTGGTAGATACAGCAATACACCTAGGGAAAATAGATTATGTGAAACATGTGGAGTAATAGAAGATGAAATACATTTTCTAGATAACTGCATAGAAAACAACCAATTACGAAAATCTTTCATGAGTGAAATTAATCTACCCATATATTCATATGATGTACCAAGCCAACTTTTGCAAGTAGACAAAGTACAAACTAAATTGGGAGAATTTGTATATAATTGCTTCCAAAAAAAAAAAAAAAAAAAAAAAAAAAATGTAATCATTTGGTTATTTATCTTCCCGTGTCTTATAAACATTACGTTTCATGACAATAAAGTTTATTCGTATTCGTATTCGTATTCGTATTCACACACACATACACCACGACCCTCGTCTCGATTCCCCCCTCTACGTTAAAACATTTAGTCAAAACTTGACTAAATGTAACAAGTCGCGTAAGGCGAAAATACAATATTTAGTCAAGTAGCTGTCGAACTCACAGAATGAAACTGAACGCAGCAAGACCGTATACTCGTAGCATCGTCACTCCACCGCCCGTGGCAAAGGCAGTGCACGTGGAATTGACAAGAAGAGCGGGGTATTCGTTGCGCTGAGAAGGATAGCACGCTTTTCTGTACCTCTCTTCGTTTTAACTTTCTGAGCGTGTTTTTAATCCAAACATATCATATCTATATATTTTTGGAATCAGGAATCGACAAGGAATAAGATGAAAGTGTTTTTAAATTGATTTCGAAAAAAAAATGTTGATAATAATTTTTATATATTTAATTTTCAGAGCTTGTTTTTAATCCGAATATAACATATTTATATGTTTTTGGAATCAGCAAATGATGGAGAATAAGATAAACGTAAATTTGGATCGTTTTATAAATTTTTATTTCTTTTTACAATTTTCAGATTTTTAATGACCAAAGTCATTAATTAATTTTTAAGCCACCAAGCTGAAATGCAATACCGAACCCCGGGCTTCGTCGAAGAGTACTTGACCAAAATTTCAACCAATTTGGTTAAAAAATGAGGGCGTGACAGTGCCGCCTCAACTTTCACGAAAAGCCGGATATGACGTCATCAAAGACATTTATCCAAAAAATGAAAAAAACGTTCGGGGATTTCATACCCAGGAACTCTCATGTCAAATTTCATAAAGATCGGTCCAGTAGTTTAGTCTGAATCGCTCTACACACACACACACACGCACGCACACACACACACACACACACACGCACGCACATACACCACGACCCTCGTCTCGATTCCCCCTCGATGTTAAAATATTTAGTCAAAACTTGACTAAATATAAAAAGGGGGAGGGGGGGAAACAAACGTACGCACGCACACACACACACACACACACACACACACACACACACACACACACACACACATGTGTGTATTCATGTGTTTGGTTGTGTGTGTGTGTGCGTGTGCGTGCGTACGTTTCAAGTTTTGACTAAATGTTTTAACGTAGAGGGGGGAATCGAGACGAGGGTCGTGGTGTATGTGCGTGCGTGTGTGTGTCTGTGTGTGTGTGTAGAGCGATTCAGACTAAACTACTGGACCGATCTTTATGAAATTTGACATGAAAGTTCCTGGGTATGATATCCCCATACGTTTTTTTCATTTTTTTGATAAATGTCTTTGATGACGTCATATCCGGCTTTTCGTGAAAGTTGAGGCGGCACTGTCACGCCCTCATTTTTCAACCAAATTGGTTGAAATTTTGGTCAAGTAATGTTCAACGAAGCCCGGACTTCGGTATTGCATTTCAGCTTGGTGGCTTAAAATTTTATTGACGACTTTGGTCATTAAAAATCTGAAAATTGTAAAAAAATTATTTTTTTTATAAAACGATCCAAATTTACGTTCATCTTATTCTCCATCATTTGCTGATTCCAAAAACATATAAATATGTTATATTTGGATTAAAAACAAGCTCTGAAAATTAAATATATAAAAATTATTATCAGAATTAAATTTTCGAAATCAATTTAAAAACACTTTCATCTTATTCCTTGTCGGTTCCTGATTCCAAAAACATATAGATATGATATGTTTGGATTAAAAACACGCTCCAGAAAGTTAAAACGAAGAGAGGTACAGAAGAGCGTGCTATCCTTCTCAGCGCAACTACTCCCCCGCTCTTCTTGTCAATTTCACTGCCTTTGCCGTGAGCGGTGGACTGACGATGCTACGAGTATACGGATTTGCTGCGTTGCATTGCGTTCAGTTTCATTCTGTGAGTTCGACAGCTACTTGACTAAATGTTGTATTTTCGCCTTACGCGACTTGTTTTTCTTCCCCCCCTCCCTCCCCCCCCCCACCCCCCTTTTATGAATGTGTATCACTTTTAGTCTAGTATGCCTGTGCCCATGACATCATCCAACCACTTCTCTCCCCTTTCATTCATTTCCGTTCCTAGAGTTCCTTCCCTTTTTTGCGTGTTCCCCTCCATTTTCTTTCAAACCTTGTTCGTTCCGTGTTGCGTCTGCTTTTTGTTGTCTTTTGTGTTCTTGTTTTTCCTGATGAAGCTTCCATAAGCGAAAATTCGTACCGTCTTGTCTCGTTCTTGTATCGGTGAGTACAGTATTCCTTTGTTTTTTAACTTTATGTTTTTATATGACAAGAGTAGACGAAAGCAATCCTTAGCTACATGAAGACGTTTTCCCGGAATAAGTTACTGTACAGCGTGACATCCACACAACCTTGGAAAGTCACAGTTATCCCTACTTCGCCGTGTTGTCTATTTCACAGTCATTGGCCGGAACGAGAAACATGCTTCAATGATTAATTGATCTATACTTTTTGAGCGCTTGGAGGCACTGCTAGGTCCGAGCACAGGCGGAAGGTATCGTCCACTGGACTACTACTATCACAGAAAGACTACAAGGTACGTCACTCACCTTCGAGTCTTCTGTGTTCTTGGAGTCGCTTCCTGGGGAAAAATATTGTTCAAGACGGTTTGCCTCTTCCTACAGTCTGTGTAAGGTCAAATAAATACAGTTGAATGATTGTTTGAACTGTATGTACCTTTAATTTTCAGCTTCCGTCCCTTGCAGGTTGTTTTTAACCATCATTTGGACGAATCTTCGTTTGCGAGCCGCCAACTTCCACCGGACGTCAAACTCATGCATCCGCACCGAATATGCATACCAGCGCTCATTGGTTAATAACAGGATATTCGATGATTATTTTCATTGGTCCACTGAAATCGTCTGCATCGGTTCCGTTCGTGCAACGAAGAGTGGCAACGATATGGCAGAGGCCAACGTTATCCAAGCTGCCCTTGGGGGGGCATAATTTTTGTTTGTTAGGTCAAGCCGGCACAGGAAAGTCTACTTTAGTTAAAAAATTAAAATGTCAACTGGAACAAACAGGCTTCCCTTTGCTGCCCAATATTTACATATGTTTTAGACCAATGAGCGCTGGTATGCAAATTCGGTGCGGATGCATGAGTTTGACGTCCGGTGGAAGTTGGCGGCTCGCAAACGAAGATTCGTCCAAATGATGGTTAAAAACAACCTGCAAGGGACGGAAGCTGAAAATTAAAGGTACATACAGTTCAAACAATCATTCAACTGTATTTATTTGACCTTACACAGACTGTAGGAAGAGGCAAACCGTCTTGAACAATATTTTTCCCCAGGAAGCGACTCCAAGAACACAGAAGACTCGAAGGTGAGTGACGTACCTTGTAGTCTTTCTGTGATAGTAGTAGTCCAGTGGACGATACCTTCCGCCTGTGGTGCAAGACTCCTCGAAGAGATACACTATTTGTGTTGACTGTCGAGTCTTACCCACGAAGTACTTCATTCTGTAACTTTGTCAATGTTCCTGCAGCTCGGGCAGTACGAAAACATAACAAACGATTGGCGAAGCAAAACTTGACTGGAGAACAATAAAGCACTGACGATGATGACGGTATGCTAGTTGAAACCTGGTTGTGTCAGACGACTAACACTGAGTGACTCCTTGACACAGACAGAAGGCGACGCTTGGTGGCACACACACACACACACACACACACACACACACACACACACACACACACATACACGCACAAACACACACAAACACACACACACATACACACACAAACACACACACACACACACACACACAAGCGCGCACGCGAGCACACCATACACAGACACACAGATCCAGACACACGCGCGCTCGGACGCACGCTCACGCACAAACAAACACACACACGCACACGCACATACAGACATACACACGCACACAAACACACACACGCACACACACACACACACACACACACACACACACACACACACACACACACACACACGCAGAGTAATACATCAACGAACACAGCAAATCTTTTTGATTTTTTTTTTTATAACTACAGGGGAATGTTTTGTGTACAGCACTGAGCAAGTTAACTTGCCACATAGTGACAGTGATCGCGGGAAGATGTGACAGGACATTGGTTAAATACATTTCTTCATCACGATATACATTCGTTCCACGTATGTAGGTATAGATATCTAAATTCATTTTGATCACGACACGGACAATGATAAACTGCGATTCTGACATACCCGTTTTGATACTTGAAACATAACGTATTAGAGATCTGCAGTAACAAAAACACTGTGAAATAATGGATGCTCGTCTTCGGATCTTCCCACTGTTTTCATCCTTTCAATGTTCGAGTACAAATGGCTTAATTAGACATTGTTGCTTTGAAAAAAAGTGAAAAAAGCGCAGTCAGAATTTCAGTATGCATACACAAAATACAGTATGTGAGTTCAACGTTGATGAGTTTGTAAGTGTGGCTCCAGCAAGCACATCGACAGACAGATGTATGGTGAAAGCTGATAATGATCACATAAAACCGATTTCTTTGTCACATAAGTTACTGTACGTTGTGCCTTTTCCTCAACAAAGCTAAACATCTAATCTGTTTATGTTCCAGTGTGTTTATAATCAAACTAATTAATCACCAATTTACATGGTTTGCCTATTGTTGAAAGCTAGTGAGTGAAATACTCGTCGTGTGTGAAGATTGAAAATGGTTTAAAAAAAAAGAAGAAAAAAAAGACACCCTCCCCCCAAAAAAACCCACCCCAACCCAACAATGGGAACTACACTTTCATTTGAAATGACAAATGTTGAAATCTCCGAAAATCAAGAAAAAGGAGAACTAGCAGCCTATTTCACCGCTCTACCCTGCATTATAAATTTCGGAAGACTAAGGCCTAGTAATTCTGGCGTCTGGCCAATCCAAATTACTCCTGCACTGAACTTTCTGGAGTTGTTATGACAACAACAGCTTGATATATTAGAACGTGTGCGTGGTCATTATCAGCTAACAACTCAAGCACAGCAATGTATTCTCAGTTTTAAGGACAAAAGAAACCAGAGGATGTGACTAAGATGACAGTGACGAAAGGTTCTAACAATAACTGGCAACGGAGAGAGTTATAGCATGTATTGATTATACGACGTCAACAGCGTCTGATGGTTACCAGTGGGTGTGGTCAAGACTACCTCTGTGTGGTCAAGACCTGCGTGTATTTATAGTGTGTGTGTGTGAGAACGAAAGAGAGAGAGAGAGAGAGAGAGAGAGAGAGAGAGAGAGAGAGAGAGAGAGAGAGAATGTGTGTGTGTGTGTGTGTGTGTGTGTGTGTGTTTCAGTAAGTTGTTACTGTTTTAGAGAGAGAGAGAGAGAGAGAGAGAGAGAGAGAGAGAGAGAGAGAGAGAGAGAGAGAGAGAGAGAGAGAGAGAGAGAGACATTTTGTTTGTTTGCTTAACGCCCGGTCCACCACGAAGGGTGATATCAGGGCGGTGCTGCTTTGACATTTAACGTGCGCCACACACAAGACAGAAGTCGCAGCACAGGCTTCATGTCTCGTGACCCAGTCACATTATTCTGACACCGGACCAACCAGAGAGAGAGAGAGAGAGAGAGAGAGAGAGAGAGAGAGAGAGAGAGAGAGAGAGAGAGAGAGAGAGAGAGAGAGAGAGAGAGAGAAAAGAAAAGAAAGAAAGAAAGAAAGAAAGAAGAAAGAAAGAAAGAAAGAAAGAAAGAAAGAAGAAAAAAAAGAAAGAAAGAAAGAAAGAAAGAAAGAAAGAGAGAGAGAGAGAGAGAGAGAGAGAGAGAGAGAGAGAGAGAGAGAGAGAGAGAGAAAGAGATAGGGGGTGGGGGTGGGGGGTTGTTTAAGGTGCAAAACAAAAGAGAGAGAGAAAGAGAGAGGGACTGGTAGATCAGGCAGACATAGACAGACAGGTAAACAGGTATGTATGGAAAGGGATGGTGAAACCAAGAGGCATATACAGAGCACAGAACATGTTACATGTATTAAAGTGTTTTTTGGGGAATTTACAAGGTCATTCATACATTTTCAAAAATAATGTTTCTCTGTGCGATATAATTATTTGAATGACGATTCAGACTTTGGCTACAACACACAATATTCAACACGAACAATTCAAATCACAGTGCTACATATTTTTCAAATTCATAACGTTGAAGCACAAGCGGAATGATAAAGACAGGGAATATGTTGGCCTTTTGATTAATTCACTGACAACAAAAATTATTGGAGTTTCGCTAGAGTACATGTACACATGAGCATTTACCTATCATATTTGAATAAATGACCCGTAAGATAAGGGACGAAACGAGCATTTAGAAAACAAAAACAATACCAAATAAAACACCTGCCTCTGAAAAATCACATTTTAAGTAGAAACAATTAACATAAGTATTAGAAATTGCTGAAATTTCTCTGCACAATCATGATCGAAAATGAATACATATATACTGTCCTAAAAACTTATGTCCAAAGTACCGGATTTTGCTATACATGCAGTTTAAAAAAAACACTCACCTGAAAAACAATCCGTCTTGGTTTGATTATCTAATTTTCAGATTACTGCACAAATACAAATAGTGAAAACAGCTAACATAAACACGTCATTGAATACCACTTATTTCTGAACCCATCAGTTTCCTTAGTGCGAACATATTGCGAGACAACGTAATACAGCAAACTAAAGTTTCAAAAAATATTTTGTTCAAAGCACAGCAGACGGTCATTGTACAGTAAATAAAATATAATTTTAGGCGTAGATGAGGGTAAAAAAATAAAAAGAAAAGAAAACATACACATGATCAGCTTAAATAATCACACATAACCACACAAAACACTGTCATTTTTAAAATTAGATATAAAATATTTGGAAAACACTTCTCTGGGGAAACAATTACGTAAGGGATGTTAGCAACATACTGATAAATTCATAGAATCTTTAACGAACGCGTTAGTTTACAACTTGATTAACGAATCAACAATTGTAATATAGTTTAGTTCATTGTTAAACGTGTGACTAGCTGATATGTTGTAATTTGCATCATTACATAGATGAATAAGAGTAGATTATTATAGCTAGCACTAAGTTAAACGTCGTTTGTTCTTTGCAAAGGCGAACAAAAATCAATGTTTCCGATTCCCTAAACAACACCTACTTTTTCCTTCCGATCCTAGATTTGTTTTGTTTTTAACCCTTAAAGGTACTGAACTTGTCAAATCCAGGTGCACGGAGCCCCCGGGGCTTTTAATGAAACCTCAGGCAGCTATCCGTTAGAAGAACTACCAAGTTTCATTGACTTGCAACCAAAGAGTCAAGAAGTGCGATTTTTTTACGAATTAATTTCGTACTCGGACCCGGCTGGTCTTGACCTATTTTTGGATCTAAATTTAGATCAGGTAGATCACCACATCATGCACAAAAAGACACGTCACTAGCAAACTATGTCAGACATCATCATGAGTTTGTGTAAAACAAAATGGAGGCCGGAATCACTCAGTTGAATCGAACTCCGACCAAACACCACGTAATAACTAGGTTAATTTATGCACTCGCGTGAACAAGAAACTGTCGAGCTTCACAGATGTCGTCGTTGGGTAGTTTTGGGTTTGTTTTACTACCATAGGAGGATTTTTGAACTGTAAATGCACTCAGCTGCAACAAAAACGCAAAACGAAGGCTGTGAGCTGCACTGTGCCTTAAAAAAAAAAGGAAAAAAAAAGAGAAAAAACTCGATTTTGCAGACTTTACGTTTAACAAGGAAAGTTACTCCTCCGACATCCAAGGGAACGGCCAATAAAAAAAACACAATCATGCACCTGTACATGTGTAAAAACAAACAAAAAAGCATCATTCAAATAAAATAAAAAAAAGCAACCGACCATGTTTTGGTCGTGTCACTGGAAACAAACATTTTAATTTAGGTCTCTTTTGTTCAAGCCACAGCCCCTCCCGTAAAAAACAGTTCTGCTTTTTCTCTGCGATTTGCTAAGTCTTTTTCACAGCGGCTTTTTAACAAATTATGTCATAAATAATTATCATCCTGCACAGAGAGAAGCTAGATAGTTTTATTTGTTATTATTGTTTTTCTCCAAATGTGTACACAAGTCATTAAAGACATGACCTTTACCCGCGTAAAAGTCTTGGCACATCTGAGATCATGAGCAGAACTGTATTCAAGAGAAAGACAATACTTTGGAAACATTTCTTTGAAGATACATTTTCAATAAACCATTTATGTATTTTGGCAAGATAACTGACTTTGAAACGAATGAGAAGGGACACGGACACTCTTGACATCCTAAACGCACGAACAATCCATCATTGCAGTCTCACAACCTATGCTGTGTAGCCTATTTGTTCTCATCAAGCAGTAGCAAGTTGTTGTTTTTCATCAGAGGAGAGTAGAGTTCACAACCACGCGCGCATGTGCGTGCGTGCATGCGTGTCAGAGAGAGAGAGAGAGAGAGAGAGAGAGAGAGAGAGAGAGAGAGAGAGAGAATTCAGAACTCATAACTTTATTACATGAGGATAAAGGTTTTAGGCTTGGCCTAATCTTCCAACCTGTCCTTGGAACATATAATTTTATTGAGAATAATTGTAAGAGAGAGAGAGAGAGAGAGCATACCTTCTTTTCCCGTGAATTAACAGACTGTTGGTAGTTCATACTCAGTACAGACATCAAGAGTACACGAAATCCAGTTAGGTAGGACAGACCTCCCTATGCAATCGTCATCCTACACTCACTGCCTCGCGCCATGCTGCCACAGAAAGTGTTATTGTAGAACATGGAGAATGACAATGACGTCAGCTCTAGTGTGACATCTTCAAATATAGCATGACTTTCTTTGTCTCTGTTATTCTAGTGAGAAAATATCCAGCGATATTTCTCCGTAGGCCTAAAGTTCGGCCTTGACCTAGGTAAAATAACTTGCGCAGCCGCAATGACAAGTAAATGAAAAACTTGAACGAAATTTACAGCTGCAGCACGTGGGTAGCACCCGCACAACGTTATCACTTTAACGTTTATTTCGTGCGTAGTGTTCTTCTTCTTCAGCGTTCCAGCGTAGTGTTAAAATTGTGCCTTGCCAAGACTGACACAAAATATAGTTCTACAACTTCTCCTTACTTTGGTCATGCCATGAATGGTGAATGGTGCTATACTGAATGAAAGAGTGTGACATGAAGTTCTTGTACATCATTGTAAAGAGTGTGAATGACGTTTTAGTTTAGATGTCAAGCGCTTAGAGCAAGCCTTTTTAACGAAAGTTTTTGATTTAGCGCTATATAAATGTTCTTCTTCTTATTATTATTATTATATATACGTTACAGCTCCGAATCATCCATGGTATCGCGTGGTATTTTGTCTCGACGGGGTGAATGAATATAATGAAGTCACTCTCGGCAGAGCCTCGAGTGACGTCATCATATTCATTGACCCAGTCTCGACAAAATACCACGCGATATCATGGATGGACGGAGCTGTAACTTATACTTATGTTTTCTTCACTTAGTGCAGCTCGCCACTGGCAGCTGGGACATCAACGAATCGCCACAAGACTGATGAAAATGTGATGGATTGAGATCCGTTCTGATAACTGTGAAAGCATACAGAGGTACGGTAGGTAATGCAGAGCACGGGTACCTTGTGTACAGCTGTGCCGATTAGCTCCCTTGGTTGTCTTTCTTGCACTTCTTGGTAAATTTATGTGGCGCAAAGCATGCAGAGAGAGAGAGAGAGACAGAGAGACAGAGAGAGACAGAGAGAGAGAGAGAGAGAGAGAGAGAGAGACAGACAGACAGACAGACAGACAGACAGACAGAGATGAGTTGGTGGGTATAGAAGAGGGTGGAGGGGTGGGGGTGTTCCGAGCAGGAGACATTTTCCTGCTTACGGAACTCGATCAAACCGATTGTTCCTATGAGACTCAAAAATCTTTTCGTAACACTATCACAAACACAGACACATTTTTGGATTTCCAAAAAATAAACCTTTCCGGAGTGGGTAGCGTTGATGCGGGGCCCCGGAGATTGGGTTGCTTGTCACATACTAACAGGAGGCCATAATTTCTAACCCCCCCCCCCCCCCCCCGTTCCTTTCTTTCTTTCTGTCCTTCTTTGAGGGATCATCGGTTATGGTTGGCGTGGGGAAATAAGCTTGGGCCGGAAACGGCACACGGGAAAAGAAAACAAGCAGACTAATCATTGGGAATAATTAATGATTACAACGATTATAAGGACACCAACAACTATTTCACATCTCATCGTTCAGATCTGACTAATTAAATACAGGCGTGTTACGTATGGAAAATACTCTAGCATATGTGATTTTCCCTACACTCTAAACTGAAGTGCTCCATTTTTGAACACACTTTTAGTAACTACAGTAGTTGTGAACAATGTGTGACATACTAAACAACTCAACTAGCAAACGTAGCTCACATGGTGAACACTAACAAGTGTTTAACCTGTGTGCAAATATTTCTAGTGGAATTGTGTGACATACTAAACAACTCAACTAGCAAACGTAGCTCACATGGTGAACACTAACAAGTGTTTAACCTGTGTGCAAATATTTCTAGTGGAATTGTGTGACATACTAAACAACTCAACTAGCAAACGTAGCTCACATGGTGAACACTAACAAGTGTTTAACCTGTGTGCAAATGTTTCTAGTGGAATGATATAGTATATGTCACACAGTGCTCACAACTGGTTACAGTAAGTGTGTTCAAAAGTGGAACACTTCAATTTACAGTGTACTCTCGCGGAAACTTCTCTATTAAGAGCTTTCATCTGTAACCGTATTCACCACGCATCTGTGAACGAAAGACAACCCAAAAAAACAAGTTCACAACAATGATGAAACATCATACGACGACAACAGGCAGGTCTCATTCATGCTCACTGAAGTCACCTGCGATTTTCATGGGACTCACTCCCTATACCAACATCAATTAATACCATGCATGAGGATCACGAACATCCCAGAATTTTCGTTCGAAGCCTGGGGTCCCGTAGTAATGATAGTTAATAATCAAAGTTTGCTCGTTTACATGAACTATTTTTCATGGCGAAGGTACTTGTTTTGTTTAAATGCATTTGTTGTTGTTGCTGGTGTTGATCGAGATAGTCTTTTGGGCTAGGATCTCGCTTGTAGGTATAATAAATGCTTCTCACTGTCTACAAAAATGTCTCCACTCAGTGATGCAAGGTGTCCACAGTCAAGCTTCTGCATCGTGTGCTCACTGTGTTCAAACGTGTGTTAATCGCCTCAGTTGCTAACATTTCCTTGTGTCCACCAAATTACTAGAGCTTGGGCAACGATAATGATGCAAAGACGAACTGTAAAAGTTGAGCTTCTTGGAAGATGATCTTGAGCGTTGTCAGTTTTGTTGTCCTGCTTCACGAAATAGCAACCCTCCCCAAGCCAAAGTGCACAGAACGCGAACAGACTCAGACAGGAGATTGCTCTCTTCAACGCAACGAGGACAAGAATGACCAATGTTGAAAGCAGTTATGATTTTTGGGTGGTCACTGAGACTTAATCGATCTGATAACCTATGTTTCAGTCAGTCAGCGTGGGGAAGGTTAGTGACAAGATTTTGTAGTTCAAAGATGAGCTGTTTCGCAAGGCTGAGTAGTTCCAACTTTTGGGACGAAGTTTGGCTTCAGAACAGAATGTGTCCATACACTAACAGTCGTGGATATCACGCACCTGCACATCTTTTTTTTTCTAGCTCAGAGACTCTCCCTGCTAAAGTCGCAGACATTAGCTGAAAATTAACTAGTGAGATATGCATGCTAGGTTAAATGTGTCCTTCTCAAAGTAACCGTCCGCAATTGAGGTCTAACGAATGACGTCTCACAACGTGCGTGGTCGTCCTTGGCGGTCAAGAAAGCCGCCGCGATCATTGCGCAGACGACACTTCTAGACCGCCAATATTTTTTGTGCGCATCACGTGCTACACATAAATCGGCCGGAAACGAAGCAATTGAGAAACCTGGATACCAATTTCTTTCTCAAATTATAAATAGCTAAATTGTTGAGTCATGGTACATCTTCGAGTGGAAAGTGGTCGTAGGGCGCGCATGTATAACACTTGGATGCACCTGGGACGGCTGACAGAATAACCTACAATGGGTGGGTCGGTGTCATTCTCCTTTAAACCTTACTAATACTATATCACTCACAGTCTCAAACAGTTGCACGTGCGCTACATGTCCCAAATAACGTCTGACATTTCATCGCCTCTGTATTGATCATCTTCCACAGAATGAAGAGCATGCATGTTCTTCAGCGAATGACGGTGTGTAAAGGATCAATTCAATGGTTACGATCGCGCAAATATATATAGGCTCATATGCACAGAAAGCCGGATGAGTTTTTAAGACGACACTGGTTCAAACGGTACGGTTGCCTGTTTAAATTGTTGATGACGAACGGACTGAAAAGCATATTTTATGGTCACATCAAAGCGTGTACATTTTGACACTTTCGTGCGAGCCGAAGATTCCACTCTTTCCAATCCTGCCATGTTGTCAGGTAAGATACAACATGGTTTCGTGCACTCGAGCACGACGACGTGAAAAGATCATCCGAAGGACCGTACTACAGTAACACAACCAGGGATGCCCATGATGCCGAATTCAGCGGGGTTCACTCAGGCACACCAATGATGTGAAAGCTAAGCGACACATAAAGCACTGAAGCCCGCATCAGCTGCAACATTTCAACAATGATACATTTCTTGAAGAAGTCTGTGCAACACGATTCGCAAATGAAATGAGGAGTGCACAAAACTCCATTTGCTCTGATCATGGCTCTGATCAACTCAACAAAATAGCTGACTGTTATGACATGACCTATTTCACATATGTGTAACAGATTTGTAATATCTTTTATTTTTAATAATGTTACCCTTTCCACCTTCGCAGTCAAGAACACCAAACGATTCGCAATTGGCTTCATAATGATTATGCACATTTGTTTTGTACACAAGCCACATAACTATTTATAGACAGTTCCATCCTTGTCCACAGTTCAATCCACAATGTCGTTGACTCTGATAAACTCTACCATGCAGAAAGCGAAGCTGGCCAGAGTGATGAGAGACGAAATAACAGCGACGACGAAAGACCAGCCGACGTAGAACGGCCCAAGCGTGTCCACCCCCTCGGCAAAGTAGGTCAGCACAGTCCAATCGTCACGCTTGATTTCGTCGCAGAAGTCACGCCCCTTGATGCCCATGACGATGAGAGACATCAGAATCATGCAACCTGCGTCATAAGAAAACAAATAGAGCTTGTTGAGAGGGTCAAGATGGCATGTGTGTGTGTGTGTGTGTGTGTGTGAGAGAGAGAGAGAGAGAGAGAGAGAGAGAGAGAGAGAGAGAGAGAGAGCGAGAGCGAGAGAGAGCGAGCGAGAGAGAGAGAGAGAGAGAGAGAGAGAGAGAGAGAGAGAGAGAGACGGGACACCATTATCAGGGCACACTTTTGAGACACTCTCAGGCGCCGATCCAGACCAGAAGGTCAACATCATAGGTAAAGGCTTGTTGCATCGAGTGCAATCACAATTTGTTTGTTTGTTTGTTTAACGCCCAGCCGACCAAGGAGGGCCATATCAGGGCGGTGCTGCTTTGACATATAACGTACGCCACACACAAGACAGAAGTCGCAGCACAGGCTTCATGTCTCACCCAGTCACATTATATTGACACCGGACCAACTAGTCCCAGCACTAACCCCATAATGCCAGACGCCAGGCGGAGCAGACACTAGATTGCCAATTTTAAAGTCTTAGGTATGACCCGGCCGGGGTTCGAACCCACGACCTCCCGATCACGGGGCGGACGCCTTACCACTAGGCCAACCGTGCCGGTTGCAATCACAATGAGGACCGGAGATGGTGTAGATGTGAGTGAGTGTGTGCGTGTGTGTTTGTTTGTGTGTGTGTGTGTGTGTGTATGTGTGTGTGTGTGTGTGTGTGGTGTGTGAGTGTGTTTGTGGGTGCTTGTGTGTGTGTGTGTGTAATTGTGTGTGTCTGTTTGTGGGTGCGTTTTTGTGTGCATATGTGTGTACAGTGTTTGTGTGTGTGTTTGTGTGTGTGTGTGTGTGTGTGTGTGTTTGTTATTGTGAGCGTCTGTTTGTGTGGGCGTGCTTTTGTGCATGCGTGTGTGTTTGTGTGTGTGTGTATATGTGTGTGTGTAATGGTGTGTGTCTGTTTGTGGGTGCGTGTGTTTGTGCGTGTGTGTGTGTGTGTGTGTGTGTGTGTGTGTGTGTGTGTGTGTGTGTGTGTGTGTGCGCGTACGTACACATGTTTCCGTGCGCCTGTACATGAATAATTATTGTGAACCTCAACCTCCTTCAACAGCAACAACTTTGCATGTACGTAAGAGGGGTTTAAACACTGACTCACATCAGCTTCATCCTTTCTATTCCACAGACATCCAGACCCTCCCCCTCTTCAATCATCCAATCTCCTCGTCCTCCTCCGCTTCCTTTCCCTCTCCACGTTCCATCTCATTCTTCTTCCCTTCCCTCTCTCTCTCTCTCCTATCACGCTGTTCTCAGAGTTTGCTCTAATGGCAGTAATAAAAAGCCCCTACTAAATCAATTCCGGGCCGGGAATGAACAGATATCACAAAAGGTCAACTTCATTTTGTAATGAGAAAGCGTAAAGCTTCCAGACGGGATCCAGCTATATGCATTGAAGCGACACGCGAACCTCGGTACACACGCACATGCTACAGTACTGTAGACCCTCCCCCCCCCCCCCCTTTTTTAATTTTCATTTTTTTAAGTTCTACAAACATATGATTAAATCAGGCCGTTGAAGGCACATTTCTTCAGATCTGGCCAGGCTTTGCCGTGGGATAAGACAATCCTTCCACTTGGTCACAGACCAAACATCAACTGTGTGGATGTTCTCTGTGCATAGTCACAGTGGGAATTTTCAGATGAATTAATTTCGTAATACTAATAGCCACTATTGGCTTTAAACAAAATTCATTCATCAAAAATGTCAACTCACCATAGCAAGCACTCAGGGCGTTGATTTTTGGTATGAGATCAAATAGATGGATGATCCGAAATAACCTGGCTAGAGCTGACGTGGTGAACCCAACTTTTTAAAAGGGAAAGGAGGGTGCCTTTTAAAAAGAAGGGAGTCTTGAATGTGCGGTGAATTTTATAGACATTATCGGAAATTCTTGAAAAGTGGGATTTTTAAAGGGTGGCCTTAAAACTGGGGGGGGGGGGGGTGGGGGTGGAGGGGGGTCAGTCTTAAGAGGGGGCCTCCACTGTGCTTCGTTAGCAACAAATACCGTTGGGACACACGAACATGCCATATGTTTAGAGCACACGTACGGGGAAAAGTCTGGCATGACTAGACTACGCAGGGAGAATAGCGTTTTGTCTTAAAGAGTGATGTCTGTCTTGTTTGTTAGGGTAACAGGTACTTTACAACAACCAACGTTGCGACACACGCACACGCAATGTAATATGTAATGCGAGGAAGCTTGAGTGTATACTGCTAGTTTTATTGAATGTATTTTTATACTTATGCTGTCCAGTGTTGTTTTTAAATTAATGTTGTTGATCAGTTTGTATAAATGATGCGTGTGTTGGTGTATATGGCTGGATTGAAATGTTTCTTAACCGTAATGTCATCACAAATTCCCAACCTTGGGCAATTAAAGATTCTGTATTCTGTATTCTGTATATGTATTGAGAGTTCATGAAAAACAGTCTGGCATGACTTTTCAGGGAAAAGAACGTCCTGTTTTCTAATCATTCTGGTGCTTTCTTTTCTGTCAGGGTAAACGAAACTTGTACAACACATGCCGTATCTTCAGAGAACATGGAACAGTCTGGCATGGCTATACGCTGGGCCATGGGAGGAGTTTTTTGTTCTGTACAGTCATGTATTGTTTGTTATTGGTAAGGTAAGGCACTTCACAAATTGCAAATGTCGGAATAAGCCTACTCCATAGAAAACGTCTGTCGTGACTCTGCAAGCAGAACAGTAAGTTCTTTGTACTCTACAACGCTTTTGATGTCTAGTCTGTTAAGGTAATTACACAAAGACCATCAAAGGGTTTCTGCATGTAAGCTTAGGATCTGATGGAAGGGAAATAAGTTAGTGGAGACAGGCAGGCAGGTGAGTAGGTACACACACACGCACGCACTTACACCCAAACACAGACAGGCGCGCACACCCACGGACCCACGCACCCAAGCACACACACACACACACACACACACACACACACACACACACACACACACACACACACACACATGCACAGAATGAAAAGTGAACTTTCAAAGAATAATGACTCTAAAACGACACGTACATGTCAAAGCGAGAGTGAATAACTAGGAACAGGGATTAAAACGTGAACACACACATACACACAGCCACACACTCACACACACACACACACACACACACACACACACACACACACACACACACACACACACACACACACACACACACACACATACACCCACAGGATGAAAGGTGGCTTTGTAGGGGATAATGACTCAAAAGCTACATGTCAACTTGAGAGTCGATAACTTGAAACGGGGATTGAAAGCTTATCCTGACTGACTTTTCAAAGCCCTTAGATTCTAGACTTCAATTTTTATTTTGTTTTATTTTATTTGTTTGGATTTATTTACCAATTTCTTCTTCAGTATGTTTTCTTCTGTTTGTTTTGATGCTGCAGCTGATTGCGACAACGACGTCGCCAACGATGATGATGACAATGATGATGATGATGATGATTAAGAGATGTTCTATTGAGTGGGGCTGGTTCGGGGGGGAGGGGGGTGGTGATAGGGCGTATTCTAATTGATCTTAGAAACTTAACAATGTCTGTAGCCACTCATGGATTTAACTCTTCCTTACAAACAACTGGAACAAGAGAAGGAAAAAACAGTGTGTAGATAAAGCAAGCAAACATCCATTGAATGTTGTTCTAACTCTAAAAGTTGTTGTTCTTGAAATAGTAGTAGAAGTAGCAGTGTAAGTTTTTGTTGGTGTTGTTGTTGCTATTTATGTTGATTCATTACTTCTGTCTACCTGTGTCACAGACGACGTCATGACTATAACGTCACCACTTTCGTGCAAAAAAATGAGATGCACACTTATTCCAAGCAGCTAGATCACGCGCATGCAAGGCAGACGGAGCAGCTCAGACATAGCATCGATCATCCTTGTCTATCTGACAGTCCCTTCCTCCCTTCCCTGACCACAACACGCATTCTCTCTCTATTTCCAGCGTCGCGGACGACGCTGGTATCTGTGGTTGGGAAGAACGTGCCTGTGGAGAATTAGTCTCCAAGCCAAAGCGCGCTGACTCTCCAAGCCAAAACAATTTCAAAGCTGAAAAAAATGTACAATTTACGCGAAACGATTAAACACAGCTTTCGGGTGTTTTTTTTATATCTAAGATGTACATAAATATACCACTCCGACCATAAGGAAAAGAAAAAAAGACACACAAAAAAAAAAAAGACCGAGAGGAGCCGAGTCAATCCGAGACCAACCGAGAGGACGTGTTTCGCGCCGTTTCGACGTCGTTTGTTCAGATGCGGCCGGTTGGATCAGTTGCGGTCATACAGGGGCGCCTTGCACAAGAAAAGATCTTCAACAATCCCGATCATCATCATGGTACAATAATGTTTTGTGCGCCCCCATGTATGTGTTCTGTGCTAATAATGCACGGTTGTGAAATGTCCGTACACATTTTGTGGCACTATGTAATTGTTAGTGCATCCTCCTGCGGATGCTTCGTGCTAAAAATGCACTTCCATTAAAATATTGTACGCTCATGTCAGTAATATATTTTCAATTGTTTCTCTGTCAATTTCAAGTGTTTGTTTCCAATTACTTCAGTATCTCCCTGTTGCAATTCCAGGTGCATGATTCATGATGCATGTGCCAATTTGAGGTGTTTAATTCTGATTCCTGTATTTACAGTGTAAAATTAAAACTATTGTTTTCAAACATTCCTATGACACCTGGTAATGGTTCTGTGGTTTTGTTTTTAATTTGTATTTTGTTTTTCTGCAATAAATATTTGAAATGGATCTGAGGCCGACTTACTACTTTTAGCACTCTTTTTCACCACATTCCCACGTACAGATATTGCAATATCAACTCTTCCTTTCTACCTGTTTCAAACAAGCTCTATTTTTTTATTAAAAAGTTTTTACTAAATGTCTTAACATAGAGGGGGGAATCGAGACGAGGGTCTTGGTGTATGTGCGTGTGTGCGTGTGTGTGTGTGTGTGTGTGTGTGTGTGTGTGTGTGTGTGTGTGTGTGTGTGTGTGTGTGTGTCTGTCTGTCTGTGTGTGTGTGTGTGTGTAGAACGATTCAGACTAAACTACTGGACCGATCTTTATGAAATTTGACATGAGACTTCCTGGGAATGATATTCCAGGACGTTTTTTTGGTTTTTTTTATAAACGTCTTTTATGACGTCATATCCGGCTTTTTTGTACAAGTTGAGGCTGCACTGTCACACCCTCATTTTTCAATCAAATTGATTGAAATTTTGGCCAAGCAATCTTCGACGAAGGCCGGACTTCCGTATTGCATTTCAGCTTGGTGGCTTAAAAATTAATTAATGACTTTGGTCATTAAAAATCTGAAAATTGTAAAAAAATAAATAAATTATAAAACGATCCAAATTTACGTTCATCTTATTCTTCATCCTTTTCTGATTCCAAAAACATATAAATATGTTATATTTGGATTAAAAACAAGCTCTGAAAATTAAAAATATAAAAATTATGATCAAAATTAAATTTCCGAAATCGTTTTAAAAACTATTTCATCTTATTCCTTGTCGGTTCCTGATTCCAAAAACATATAGATATGATATGTTTGGATTAAAAACACGCTCAGAAAGTTAAAACGAAGAGAGGTAGGCTACAGTAAAGCGTGCTATGAAGCACAGCGCAACCGTTACCGCGCCAAACAGGCTCGTCACTTTCACTGCCTTTCGGACTACGTTCAGTTTCATTCTGTGAGTTCCACAGCTTGACTAAATGTAGTAATTTCGCCTTACGCGACTTGTTTTTTCTTGTGGCTGTTTGATCAATTCATAGCAAGCATTGACTGAAATAAACAATTTATACATCCAGCACAACATGCAGTTCATTGACTTTTGACCCTAACCTTTTAACACTTCCCAAAATAAATCTTTGGTGGACATTGCATCGACGCTGTTCATTTTGAATGAACATTTTTCTTGTCATTTTTGTGGCTGGTCTTTGTATACGTTTTGGGTCTGCTTTGTTATTTGAAGAGGGCAAATTTGTGGTCTTGTCCACCTTGTGCACATGGAGATCTCTCCTTTGCTAGTGGTTGAGGTTGAGAGGGCGGCGGTGGTGGTGATGGTGCTGTTGTTGTTGTCCTCCTTGTCGTCGCGGTTTTTCTTTTTCTTCTTCTTCTTCTTATTGCACCTCTGCTGGCATATCTGTTCATTTTTCTTGTTTTCATATTGATATCGTTGACTTACAAAAAAAACGAACTTTTAATCGTCAAGATCAAAGAAAAATGAGCTAACAGGCAGACAACACGAAATGTCTCACCACCTGCTGAAGTCCAGGTTACTTACCAACGGAAAAAAATATCTGCATTAAATCAGCAACAGAAGCATTTATTTGAGCTCCATTCGACTCGCATCACACGAGCGCTTAGGCAGACAACACGAAATGTCTCGCCACCTGCTGAAGTCCAGGTTACTTACCAACGGAAAAAAATATCTGCGTTAAATCAGCAACAGAAGCATTTATTTGAGCTCCATTCGACTCGCATCACACGAGCGCTTAGGCAGACAACATGAAATGTCTCACCACCTGCGGAAGTCCAGGTAACTTACCTGCGGAAAAGGTGAGCAGACAGAGTGCGATGAGGACGCCCCGTGTCTCCTGCAGGAAGGGCACGGCCAGGTAGGCCACCAGGATCACCAGAGACACTGCGTACGTCAGCAAACCCACCACACAGAACCCTTGTGCGGCTCGCACAAAGTCTAAAAGGAAAAAATAACACATGTTTATTTCTTGTCCAGTTAGTTAGGTATATTGCACTTCATAATACGGGTATTTACATGGCGCAAACCCTAGTGTAGCTCTGAGCATCGTAAAGCATTGAGAGAAAAACGATTAAGTACAAACACAAAGAAACAATTCTGTATGCAAAGCAAATACAAGGATGTAAAAAGGAAATGAAAACAACACAAAACACAACACAAAAATATCGCGCGCGCGCACACACACACACACACACACACACGCGCGCGCGCGCGCGTACACACACACACACACACACACACACACACACACACGCACGCACGCACGCGCGCATGCACTGAAGTCTGAAACGATGGCTGTGTTATTAAAAGATTGTTTGGAAAGTGAAAGAAGGATTATTTATGACTCTGAGTTCATGCATACGGATGTGTAACAACATTACAATGATCGGTGCTCGTCTTCTACAAAACAAATCAAAACTTGACTAAATATAAAAACAAGTCGCGTAAGGCGAAAATACAATATTTAGTCAAGTAGCTGCCATTTTTCAGCAAGACCGTATACTCGTAGCATCGTCAGTCCACCGCTCATGGCAAAGGCAGTGAAATTGACAAGAAGAGCGGGGTAGTAGTTGCGCTGAGAAGGATAGCACGCTTTTCTGTACCGATCTTTGTTTTAACTTTCTGAGCGTGTTTTTAATCCAAACATATCATATCTATATGTTTTTGGAATCAGGAACCGACAAGGAATAAGATGAAAGTGTTTTTAAATTGATTTGGACAATTTAATTTTGATAATAATTTTTATATATTTAATTTTCAGAGCTTGTTTTTAATCCGAATATAACATATTTATATGTTTTTGGAATCAGCAAATGATGGAGAATAAGATAAACGTAAATTTGGATCGTTTTATAAATTTTTATTTTTTTTTACAATTCTCAGATTTTTAATGACCAAAGTCATTAATTAATTTTTAAGCCACCAAGCTGAAATGCAATACCGAACCCCGGGCTTCGTCGAAAATTACTTGACCAAAATTTGAACCAATTTGGTTGAAAAATGAGGGCGTGACAGTGCCGCCTCAACTTTCACGAAAAGCCGGATATGACGTCATCAAAGACATTTATCAAAAAACTGAAAAAAACGTTCGGGGATTTCATACCCAGGAACTCTCATGTCAAATTTCATAAAGATCGGTCCAGTAGTTTAGTCTGAATCGCTCTACACACACACACACACACACACACGCACGCACGCACACACGCACGCACATACACCACGACCCTCGTTTCGATTCCCCCTCGATGTTAATATATTTAGTCAAAACTTGACTAAATATAACAAGTCGCGTGAGGCGAAAATACAATATTTAGTCAAGTAGCTGCCATTTTTCAGCAAGACCGTATACTCGTAGCATCGTCAGTCCACCGCTCATGGCAAAGGCAGTGAAATTGACAAGAAGAGCGGGGTAGTAGTTGCGCTAAGAAGGATAGCACGCTTTTCTGTACCTCTCTTTGTTTTAACTTTCTAAGCGTGTTTTTAATCCAAACATATCATATCTATATGTTTTTGGAATCAGGAACCGACAAGGAATAAGATGAAAGTGTTTTTAAATTGATTTGGACAATTTAATTTTGATAATAATTTTTATATATTTAATTTTCAGAGCTTGTTTTTAATCCGAATATAACATATTTATATGTTTTTGGAATCAGCAAATGATGGAGAATAAGATAAACGTAAATTTGGATCGTTTTATAAATTTTTATTTTTTTTTACAATTTTCAGATTTTTAATGACCAAAGTCATTAATTAATTTTTAAGCCACCAATCTGAAATGCACTACCGAAGTCCGGGCTTCGTCGAAGATTACTTGACCAAAATTTCAACCAATTTGGTTAAAAAATGAGGGCGTGACAGTGCCGCCTCAACTTTCACGAAAAGCCGGATATGACGTCATCAAAGACATCTTTCAAAAAAATGGAAAACAAGAAGAGCAAACGCTCGATCGAGTCACTTTCGCAGTTCTGAATATTATATGAGGCATCAGATGGACAGGAAGAAATTGCTATTCACAACACAATACAGATGTAAATAATTTGATGTAAAGAATAATCCTATAAAGTTTGAATCAAATCCGATGAATAGTTTCAGAGATATGATATTTCAATTTTTTTCCTTCAAGACATACCTGTGACCTTGAAAAAGGTCAAAGGTCACCAAAGCAGACGTCAAAGTGTAGAGGTCACTGGGAGTCACGTTCACATAAAATTTGAGCCCAGTCACTTTTATAGTTTCCGAGAAAAGCCCAACGTTAAGTTGTGTGTTGCCAAACAGAAAAGGCTAGTTATCTCCCTTGTTTTTCTGATAACGTTCGTAAAAGGCTACAGATGTAAATACTTTGATGTAAAGAATAATCCTACAAAGTTTCAATCACATCCGATGAACTTTGTCAAAGATATAAAATGTCTAATTTTTCCTTTGACGCTGACCTGTGACCTTGAAAAAGGTCAAAGGTCAACGAAACCATCGTTAAAGTGTAGAGGTCATTGGAGGTCACGACTAAACAAAATATGAGCCGGATCGCTTTGATAGTTTCCGAGAAAAGTCCAACGTTAAGGTGGTGTCTACGGACGGCCGGCCGGACGGCCGGCCGGACAGACTAACACTGACCGATTACATAGAGTCACTTTTTCTCAAGTGACTCAAAAACGTATGGGGATTTCATACCCAGGAACTCTCATGTCAAATTTCATAAAGATCGGTCCAGTAGTTTAGTCTGAATCGCTCTACACACACACACAGACAGACAGACACACACACACACATACACCACGACCCTCGTCTCGATTCCCCCCTCTACGTTAAAATATTTAGTCAAAACTTGACTAAATATAACAAGTCGCGTAAGGCGAAAATACAATATTTAGTCAAGTAGCTGTCGAACTCACAGAATGAAACTGAACGCAATGCCATTTTTCAGCAAGACCGTATACTCGTAGCATCGTCAGTCCACCGCTCATGGCAAAGGCAGTGAAATTGACAAGAAGAGCGGGGTAGTAGTTGCGCTAAGAAGGATAGCACGCTTTTCTGTACCGATCTTTGTTTTAACTTTCTGAGCGTGTTTTTAATCCAAACATATCATATCTATATGTTTTTGGAATCAGAAACCGACAAGAAATAAGATGAAAGTGTTTTTAAATTGATTTGGACAATTTAATTTTGATAATAATTTTTATATATTTAATTTTCAGAGCTTGTTTTTAATCCGAATATAACATATTTATATGTTTTTGAAATCAGCAAATGATGGAGAATAAGATAAACGTAAATTTGGATCGTTTTATACATTGTTATTTTTTTTACAATTTTCAGATTTTTAATGATCAAAGTCATTAATTAATTTTTAAGCCACCAAGCTGAAATGCAATACCGAAGTCCGGGCTTCGTCGAAGATTACTTGACCAAAATTTGAACCAATTTGGTTGAAAAATGAGGGCGTGACAGTGCCGCCTCAACTTTCACGAAAAGCCGGATATGACGTCATCAAAGACATTTATCAAAAAAATGAAAAAAAACGTTCGGGGATTTCATACCCAGGAACTCTCATGTCAAATTTCATAAAGATCGGTCCAGTAGTTTAGTCTGAATCGCTCTACACACACACACAGACACACACACGCACACACACACGCACATACACCACGACCCTCGTTTCGATTCCCCCTCGATGTTAAAATATTTAGTCAAAACTTGACTAAATATAAAAAGAACTTAAAGAATAATTTGTACTGGGTGTGCCTTTGTGGAAGAACATGCATGTCACCATGTGGAACAAGTGCATGATACTGTTGTGTGTTTTGTTTTTGCACGTATGAAAGAGAATAGGAAGACGCACTGCTGTCAAATGCTGTATTTTATTCCTTACATTTACATTCTGAACTCATTAAAATATTATCTTTTTGTGAAGTATATACTTTTCATGGTGTAGGACAACTGATTGGGAGCCAAGATATAAGTAAGCGAAATAGTAAGTTAAAGTATTGAACACCTTGACATCAGAGACAGTGAGAACATGCGTATGCAGCATTTTTGCTGCCATAAATGAAGAGCGTTCTGTCTAATGGCAAACGCAACACCAGCCACCCCCATAGCAAAATCGTGCGTAAATAACGCTTTTTGTGTGTGGCACAACCGACGCAAATCACTGAAAGTAAGCACGACCCGTTCCTAAGTGAGGTGCTCCGATCTCACTAAATTTTAAATCAACAAATTAATTCTAATCATCTCTTCGTAAATAAATTAAAATTAACCTCTGCTCTTTAACACGGAAACAAAACCACTGGCGAGCAGTTAAGTAGCTCTCATGAGACGACGAAGAAAGAAATGCACCAAGACGTTTCTCTAAAGTATGCATAAGCAGACGTCTCTTTCTGGAATATTCTCACGAGATTTGGTGTCCAAGGCGTGATCCCCGAAATACCGTCCCGGGCGATATATTTGAGGACTGTATCGATCGTCTGCAAGGGAGTTCCGATAGACTGGAAGGATCAAGTGTTAATTTGTCGCCCCTTTTCTTCTTTTATGTGTGCGCGCAATGGCTCCGTCCTTGTGTGGCCCAGGGAAGGATTCGTGCTGACGGTGTACACAGCGGGTTCACGCGCACATTAAACATGAACATGGTCACACGAACATGTCTGCATGTCCGTACGCACCTAAACAAACTGACCGACAGTCCGACATACACAGACACATACAGATTGTATAAGACAGACAGACACACACACACACGCAAACAAATATATACATGGACAGCCGCAGCCACAGCCATACACACTGAGACAGAAAGACAGACGGAAAGACAGACAGAAACACACACACACACACGCACGCACGCACACACACACACACACACACACGCAAACACACACACACACGCACGCACACACACACACTTACACACGCACCAACTCACCTCTGCAGTCTCGCTATCAAGCCTTACCTGGAATTCGCTCCCAAGGTTCACACCGCCACTCGCCATCCACGTAGCTCCTGGAACAGGTTCGCCACAGGGACAGCGCCAGCCCCTGTTCGATCCCCAGCCAGTCGGTCGACGCGAAGGCCACAAGAAACAGGACGAGTCCAGTCAGGAAGGTGCCCGTGGCCACCGCGCCCATCACAGACACGGCCCCCATCCCGACAGAGTTCGAATCCCCGCTGCCCTTGCGGCCACTGCTCAGCATGGTCTGCGAGTCATGCTTGCCGGCCTCCAGTCGCTGCATGGTGTGGAGGCGGAGTGTTTCTGGCCGGTAGGACAGTTTGGCCGGTCCCCGTGGGTTCGTGCTGATGTGGAGTCTGTTGTTTTTGTCTAAGCTTGTTGTCCAATCACAAACAAACACACCTATAATGGCGACGAGTTTTAAAGCTCAGTTTACGTGATTCTTCTTGCTTTAAGAATATCCCTCCAGCCGCTTAGTAATGCGAAGACAAGGTGCTTATGTTGTGTTTTTGTGTGTGTGAAGTTAGTATATCAGTTTTGGCAGTCCCTGTTGGTATGTGCAGGTGTTTTGAACCTCAGTATCCTTGGTTTTGTTTGCTTTACGATACCACGCCCGTCGTTGCAAGGGAGTGCTCCTGGCTGACGAAGTTAGTATAACCGTTTGCTACGTGCTAAAGGCCGGGGTTTTGTCAACTTGTTCCTCCCCAAGGGAAAACGAGCACAGTCGATGACTGTAAGTTAAATCTATCAAACACTTGTTTCCAAGATGATCGGTCCCATATGTCTTGCTGGACTGCAATATCTGACACACGCTCACAGTTTATTAATATCGTTCACTGACTAACTATCTCTGACAATAATGAACGGATGAGACTTCTAGAAAGTTCTACTGGCACAGTGTCTTGTTCGCATTTCGAGACACTGCTGTATGAGTGGATCCTCTCTTTTCATGGAGCAGAAGTCTGTTTCTGAATAGCAACGGCGTTATCGGAAACATCAAACTGCAGACATATCGATCACTCCTGTTCAATTTTTTCTCCCTGCATGCTATTTTGAGACCTTCGTGTCTGCAAATAGAACTTTACAAATCATCCGTTTCATTGCCTACCTTCTCCGGCTCGCTATTTTATTGTCTGTCTGTTTGTCTGTCTGCCTAACTCTTTCTTCTTTTTGCTTTTTCCTCCTTGCGTTACTCTATTTCCTTTTCTGCCTGACTTTTTCTCTGTCTGCCTGTCTGTCTATTTGTCCATCTTCCCGTCTCAATTTCCAGAAACCTTACGAGTAACATTTCTTGTCAATGGTGAGAGAAGATGGAAGAGCTGTTCAGATTACGAGCTTTATTGTATTTGAAGACGAAATGATAGGCGAAGATGGAAGAACTTTACTCAGGTTATAAGATTTATGAGGACTTTAGATCCTGCTGACTCGTGCAGCCCACACGTTCTTCTGCTGGAAGAGTGTTCACTGGGCGAATGCTGCTGTTGATAATGCGTTATTCTAGCCTGACGTCTTGCAAGGTTGCTCAATATATACAAGATATGGAAGCATATGATGACATCTTTGTTTCAAAGTCTACATACAACTGCCAGCTTGCAGGACCCGTATGTTCTTCTGCTGAAAGAAGACACTGAAGGAATGAAGCAGTTGATGAGTTCTTGTGGCGTTGGCGTCTGGCTTGCTTGCTTAATAATGGATGGCGTTGACGGCACCTGAAACAGCAACGGCTTTATTAAACGTCTGAACTCCTTGAACCTCCCTCTCGTTAGCTTACATCTGACTTCTAGACAGCTTTTGTAACTCAAAATGCACACCCGCTGGCAAATCCTGACGAAAGCAAACTCAGTCATGGAATCACTGCGAATGATTCTCTGTCACCAGAAAGAAAATCAATCACAGCTTAAAAAAAACAAGAAAAAAAAACCGCTCATCCAAAGTCCACGCTGTTACTGCGACCCAATCTGCAGCAGCGCTAAAACAAAAACAAACGAAATATAAGCATTGTTCCACAGGTTTAATGGAATCGTTTCCTTTACCAAGCGAACCTTATCCGTCTCCGTGATTCTCCCAATATTACTATAAGCTCCGACTTGTTTGCACAGCTATTGATCAACGGAAACAGCTAGCTCAAATTTCGCACGCAGGTACGGTCCTTGCTTCCCTATACCAGAAAGCGATCGAAGCGTCCGTAGGACGTATAGCTATAATGGATAGCCCCCTGTACACCGACTCGGCACATAGCACTGAATTGTCTTCTCGCGTCTACGAAGTTTCTGGCGTACTGGCTGATGAAGTTTATTCTTAAAGTACTGCAAGAGTTATTGTATTCCTGCTTCTTCGTTTGTTCTTAGAGTTCTGTGTGCTGACCATTGGCAATAAAGCACTTTATTGTATCCTGTTTCGTGTGTTGTTCTTCGAGTGTTGAGTGATGAAGATTGTTATTAAGAGTATTCGGTGGGTTGTTCTTAGTGTAATGAAAGATGCAGATTGTTATTTGATCACTGGATAATGAAGATTGTTCACTTGTGAAGGTTATCTTTAGAGCACTGGATTGCTATGGGATAATTAAGATCGTTCATCGTTCTCAGACTATCACACGATAAAAACAAAGACGAAAGCCTGTCAGCACAGTGGTCAGTTCTCTCTATTCTGTCCGCTGCATACAAATACCGAACACACACACACACACACACAAGACGATCCCACGGTGACCTCTCTCAGCACGCTCGTTTCACATGCAGTTTTCAACTGTTATCATAGATGATGAAGATTGTTTTTATACTACAGAATGACGAAGATTGTTCTGAACGATACAGATTTCTTTCCAGAATACTGCATGATCAGGCCTCCGGCCACTGTAGAAGAATCGCGTAAGCTCAGTTGTGTAGACATACACTAGGGTCCGTATGCTTATGGGGGAAGTTCGCGACAACTCCCGAAGTTTTGAGTGACATCGGAAGTACTAGCCTCACTTTCGTATGCATGGGCCGGAAAAAGGGTTTACCTCGAAGCAAAGCGAGGAAGTAACTCAGGGTATTTTGCGACTACTTCTAAAGTTTTGAGTGACATCGGAAGTACATCCTCACTTTCGCATGCATGGGACGAAAAAAGAGTTTACTTTGGAAGCTAACGAGGAAGTAAATGAGGGTAAATGTACTACAGCCAGACCCAGTAGTAAACACGCTACTTCCACAGTTTCTCAGTGCAAAAAGGCAGGGCTTTTCTTCAGTTTTTCATGTCAAACCGAGCTGACGCTCCCAAAGAGAGAAAATAGAGGGAAAAGTCGTATCTTCTGCATGCATTTCGTGCAAATTTCCCTGAATACAAACCTGAGTTGCCAGCTTTGACTTTTGTTTGTTCTGGGTCATTGGCCACCACTCTTTCATTCCCGCTTATACGAGGGGGTTACTGTGTTTCTATGAAAATGGGCGTCGTTGTGTGCATGTGTGAGTGTGTGTGTGTGTGTGTGTGTGTGTGTTTGTGTGCGTGCGTGCGTGCGTGTGTTTGTGTTTGTGTGCGTGTGTGTGTGTGTGTGTGTTCGAGTGTTGAAGTGTAAGTTTCTGCTATTTTTTTGGTCATTGCTTTATCTGTGTGTGTGTGTGTGTGTGTGTGTGTGTGTGTGTGTGTGTGTGTGTGTGTGTGTATGTATTTGTGCAAGTGCCTGTCTGCCTGTGTGTGCGTGCGTGCGGGTATAATTGTGCGTCTGTTCCTTCATACGTTTGTTTGCGTGTTCGCGCGTGCCGTGTGTGTGTGTGTGTGTGTGTGTGTGTGTGTGTGTGTGTGTTTGTTTGTGTGTGTGTTTGTGTGTGTGTCTGTGTGTGTGTGTTTTCGATGTTATGTGTGTGTTCGACGGTGTGTGTGTGTGTTCGACGGTGTGTGTGTGTGTGTGTGTGTGTGTGTGTGTGTGTGTGTGTGTTCGACGTTATGTGTGTGTTCGACGGTGTGTGTGTGTGTGTGTGTATGTGTGTGTGTGTGTGTGTGTACCCACTCCCCACACTATGATGAGCTGACTATATTTGCGCCTTGATATTTTATTCATGTTCTTACGTTTTATGCTGTTTATTGTGATTCACCACACCCGAGTTTATCGTAATTGAGATAATAAAGTGTTCTATGTCTATGTATTATGTCTAATACACATGCACACACGCACGTAGGCTACAAAAATCCAATCTTGACTTTCAATTTTATATAAACATACATCCTCTTCACAATTAACGAGGACAAACGTAATTTACAAACACCTAAGTACAACAATTTTTCTGTTTTAAAAATTCGGACACACATTTTCTCAAATAATATGAAATTCGCTGAACTTATCTTCTTTTCACTACACCTTATATCTTGATTCCCAAAAAATGGAGTTCTGCCTTTTTAAATTTACCAGTAACACAAACATTCGCTCTGACCAAACTATTTTTGTCCAGCAGTTTTACCGATACACAATCATTAAAAAAAACACTACAAAAAGAGTTTTAAGTTAACCGACTTCGCTACCACATAAACAACCTTTTTTTATTGTCCCCAACATTCTGGTCAACGAAATCATTATTTTATAGACAGTCATTCTATTTAAGGACAATTATCACAGCTTTCGTTCAACCAGTTAAAAACAACAATTATAGTAAAAGCTACAGCGCGATCAACGTTTGCCCATTTACGAACTCGCGATGAGATTTGTTTCTTCTGGTCACCAAGCCTACCGTTTACAAACGCATGCGCACTAATTGGGATTCCCCCAATTTTCTCGACCTTGACCTCAGAACTCTCGAAGCCACTACTTCGGCGTTCAATTTAGCTCGTGCATACCGAGTAGCTGGCAACTTTGCTTTCGAAGTTCCCACTTCCAATGTCAAGGGCCTCTCGCTTGACATAATTATACGACGATATCGCATCTCAAGGGTCCTTACCCATCCAAAAGAAACCTCCAGCGCATACTACAATTGCAGGACATTCCGTTTTTAAAGGCAGCTCATTGGGAAATTATCTCAGACACAATATCGAAGACGTGAAATGCGTCAATCGAGCAACTGTCGTAACTTGGCTACAATGAGACGGTCTCCTACCTTGCACCATAGACACGGACTGTGACATTCTTGTTTAATTTAGGTGAAATGCTTACAACAGAGTGACTCAAAAGCGACAGTTCGATCAGTTACTGACCGAAAAAAACGTGCTCGAGTCATTCGGCGAAGGTGGCGAGCTTTCAAACCAGCACGACTGAATAACTCAGAATGCCTTTTTTCATCATGCCTCTATTCTACACGAGTAACATAGTGCAGTGGTAACGGTTCCGGACTCTCGTTCATTTGCTCCGGGTTCAAGTTCCGCCGGGAGCTATATATTTTTTTTATTAATCTTTTCCTTTTTAAGCCTCCGCAATTGCATTCCGGCTGCAAAAACCGGGTTTTGCCTCTGTGTTAATTTTATTCATTTGCAAAAGAAACCTTCCTATGCTTTGAAAAAATCATATCATGTCTTGACTTTCAACAGTACGCGCGTGTGTATATATGTGTGTCACTACGGCGAGTATGTGTGTGTGTGTGTGTGTGTGTGGGTGTGTGTGTGTGTGTGTGTGTGACGTGTCACTTGTGTCATCATAGTTTCAGTGTGTGTATGAGTGTAGATTGAGAGAGAATGAGAGAAAGTGAGAGAGAGTGAGTGTGTGGTTATTTGTTTGTGACTGTGTGCGTGCGTGTATGGGTGCGTGTGTGTGTGTATATGTGTGCGCGCGAGCGCGCGCGTGTGTGTGTGTGTGCAGTGTGTGGTGTGTGTGTGTGTTTATGTGTGCCGTCAGTGTCACTTGTGTCATAGTGTCAGTATGTGCAAGAGAGTACGTTTGTCTGTGTGTGCGTGTGTCGTAAGAGAGAGAGAGAGAGAGAGAGAGAGAGAGAGAGAGAGAGAGAGAGAGAGAGAGAGAGAGAGAGAGAGAGAGAGAGAGAGAGAGAGAGAGAGCGACACTTCTTTGGCAATTTTCGACCAGACAGCGTCTTTATGTTTAACAGTTAGACTGTTCTGAAATTTGGACAGAATAACCGTTCTTTCGTAAAACACTTCTGTCAAGAGTACAGCAATTTCACCATCTGAAAAAGGCGCAGAACGCCCCTCTGTGTCTACTTTCTTTTTGAGCGGCACACGTGCCTTGCCATTTTCGTTGACTGCCATGTTGATAGAAACGTGCGCATGCGTATTAGTAGGGATTCCCCCAATTTCCCCGACCTTGACCTTAACACTCTCGCTGTCACTACTTTGGCGTTCAAGTCAGTTCATGCATTGTGAACAGTTAGAAAGTTGACTTCGGGAGTTCCCACTTCGAAAAGAGGCCTCTACTTCCAGTGTTTCTTACTTCTAGTTCATGCATACGGGCCCAGGAGACTACAGAAAATCATCCGTTATCCCGTGCACAGGCGGTGTCGTCAGTTAACTAGCTGCGTCACGCAAACCTGTCCCAGCTTTTGATTGTGAGTGGTGTGCGCCAATAAGGGACGAGTGCTTTACAGCCTTACAGCCTTGCGTGACTCAATGCGTGCAACTCTCTTCCGCTTCTGCAGCTGATCAGTCCTTCTGTCGTTAGAAAAAAAACCCAGTGTTTTTTTGTTTAATGATACACCCTTTTGCATAGCGCGTAGCTTTTACCTCTGATTTGGCCGGTAACGTTTTTCAGGCGAAATCAAATACCTTGTACCTATGATCGCGCAATATATTAACATGGTCATTCAAGCTTTCGAACACATAAGCAGAAAATAACCAGGAGAAAAGTTTAAGTTAGTTTGGACATATCACGCCAGTTCAGACTGTGTTCTGTTTTGGATGGTTTTCTCTAGGGATCGCCTAGAGCGCCCAATATCGCCCGCTAGAGAATCCATAGGCGGATCCCGGGACGCCCGGAAACGCCCGCCATACGCCATGTTACCTTCTTCAATGTTGCTTACATAATACTTGCATTGCAATATGACGCATATTTGTTTTATACTCTACCCGCTTCATACAAGGTTTGAACGTTTAGAGTTTCGGAAAACTCGTTGTGGTGGCTTTGCTACGATTTATAACAGATTGAAATTGACGGGGTTACTTCCTATGTCATTGGAACTGCATAGAAGATGGCGTCATTCAGTGCGGAACGCCGAAGGTTAACCTACAAAGTCAGGTACATCAGTGGTTAAAGTCTCAGAATGCCGTAAAACAAAATCGGCGACTGATCATATAATATACCTGTTGATAGTTCGTTTGACCAGTTTATTCTTTCTAAATATAATATAACCCCTGTTTTTTGGACTTGTGCTTACTGGTTGACGTAAGAAAACGCCCGTTTCCCTTGAGAGCCAGGACTCGTACTTTGTAAGGCATACCGGTTAGGAAAAATGTTATAAATAGAACGATCATTGGTTTCTCTCATCAGAGGCAACCAACATAGCCGATCGCGACATTAATAGGTAATTTTTAATTTAGCGTTGCAGATCACATGCGTTATGTCTCATATACATTCCTTTTATCTGTAGTTATCAGCGAAGAGACACGAAATGTCTCCAAAAATTAAAATCAATGTTGACATTAAAAACGAGACGTGATTATACTGCAATTACCGGTGCACAGACTGGCACAGATTTGAAGAAATGGCCACGCAGCAGTTACCGAGATTATTACCTTCTGTCAGCTGAAAATAACCATGATGACATAATCGAAAAGGGCTTGCTGCACGCAAAGTAAGAAAGAGAGACTGCTTTTCTGACCCCTCCTCTCCACTACTTTCCCGTTGACAAGGTCAACCGAAACGATTGCCTGTAATGACAGTCGGAAGACACACCCATTTCCCGACTACGACATAGATGATTAGACATCGACTTAGTAATGCCAGGCTGCATGTGAGTACCAGTTTGACTGGTGACACGCAACTCGTAGAGAAGCATCTCCGTCAGCCCGTATGTTTAAGGGAAATTGTACATTTCGATGCACAGTAGATTTGCTCGTCAGGCTTGTGAAGACTTAGTCTGCTGCTCTGTACAATAATGACTATCGTGAAAGTTCGAAACATTTGGATTGATACATTCAGCTTCAATTAAGAGCCTAGTTCCTACCACTGCTTAGGTTGTTAAATCGACACCTTCCCCCACCCTCTTATCTCTCTTTTTTTTGCTCGCCATCTCTCTGACAAAACAAGAAAACAAGGAAAGAAGAGCAATCAAGGAAAATGGATCACTATTATTTGTGATGGAATAGAAGGGTTTTTCTGAAAGTATATTTTTCCAAGCAAAATGAGCTTGATAAAACATCTACTGTGTTAATCTCTCCTAACCCATCTACAAAAACATTAGCCTGTGAGAATACCCACAATAAACAATTAAGACTAAATAATTATAAAGTACAACTCCCCGCCATCAGACCCAATAGCCTTTATTGCTGCTTTCAGTTTCACATGCACTTACGTCAGCCCGATATGAATTAACTACATTATAAAACAATTGATCGAATGTGTTAATCTCTCTTCGAACTTCTACCAGTTCACATCTAGTAAAATCAGAAAATAAACAAGTCGCGTAACACGGAACGAACAAGGTTTGAAAGAAAATGGAGTAAGCAAATGGACAACTCTAAGTAAGCAAATGTAGCACTCTAAACATGCGTGTTTCCCCTCCATTTTATTTCAAACCTTGTTCGTTCCGTGTTGCGTCTGCTTTTTGTTGTCTTTTGTGTTCTTGTTTTTCCTGATGAAGCTTCCAGAAGCGAAAATTCGTTATCGTCTTGTGTCGTCTTTGTATCGGTGAACGGCTCAGATCATGGGTGAAATTGACACCACCAGATTAAAATGCTCATTTTAAAGCCATCCATTTGAATTAAAAGGAAACAAAGCATACCACACTGCTTAGTTTGAAATGAACAAAAACGAAATGAAAGGAACCAACAACATTGTTTTGTGTGTGTGGATTTTAAACACATTTTATTCACAAAACACGGCAGAAAATGGCGACTGATTTGTTGCACAGCGACAGTACACTTTTTAAACCCAGGCCAGTACTTTCATCAATGACAGAAGAAAGCAATGGAGGCCTGCATACTACAGTCTTATTGTTCTTTTATGTGCCTGAGGGATAAAATGCTGCAGTAAACTGACTTTTAAGACGTCATTGCACTCGGAAGATTTGTCTTCCGCTAATAACTTTGGTGTCACACGTTATGGGCAAACTTGAGGCAGGTCGCATTCTTGCAAAATATCATTAACAACAAAGAAAAGTCATTTTTAGCATAGAAATAGAAAAGCTTTACCATAATAATGTGTTTTAAAAAAGAAAAACATTATAGTGTCGGCAGAACACGACTCTCGTTAAGTCAAATGAGTTTCGTGTCACATCGTTATGGGCGGAAGATTGTGTTCAAACGCTGTAGTAGACGAAAATTGTATTGAAAAATTGCTGTCTGTATCATAATTAGCGCCCATAGACTTTTCATGCACCAAATATTGTGTGAAAATATGACGTAATTGAGAGCGTGACCTCATAGTTCGTTCCGTCAAACTTATCAAACCTGTTATGGGCGTGAGATTTTGTCAGTGATGTTCTTGTTTTGGACTTTTGCGCTGTCCCAATGAAGCTGGAACAAATCCAAAGGTAAGAAATGTTTCTTCTATTGTATCCAAAGTCATTGGTTGGAACTGAATTCTATTAAATACGTTTCAGCACTTGGAAATACGTGATTTGTAATGTTCTGTGATTCCCGAATTCGTGGCCGTCAAAGTAATGGGGTCTGTTAGTTAACTTTTTGGTGTTTTTCTTAAGCTTAAAAGCTGTTGCGTTTATTTGTCATGATGTCAACACATGAATTGTCTTCCGCGTGCAGGAACGGATGAGCACAGCCACATCAAACGTCGGTTTGTGTGTGTGCCTGCAGAAGATGTGAACAGGCACAGGCCAGAGCGGACAGGGACAAAGCCACTGAAGAACACCCAGAGACTTCACTGCGTGAAGGGAATCCAACCTTTCGTGGTTGCAACACGAGAGCGCTCTTGTTTTTGCCAGGGCTGCCAAGAAGATGCTGACTGTGAAAATGCTGAAATTGCTGGAACGTGTCGCGACTTGCACCTCCAAGACGGAGACAAGCACGGGCAGACCAGCTGCGCCCGTACACCTGCCAGATCAGTCAGCTGCGCCCGTACACCTGCCAGATCAGTCAGCTACGCCCGGACACCTGCCAAATCAGCCAGCTACGCCCGGACACCTGCCACATCAGCCCGGACACCTGCCACATCAGCCAGCTACGCCCGGACACCTGCCAGATCAACCAGCGACGCCCGTACACCTGCCAGATCAGCCAACAACGCCCGGACACCAGCCAGACCAGCCAGCTACGCCCGTACACCTGCCACATCAGCCAGCTACGCCCGCACACCTGCCAGATAAGCCATCTACGCGCGTTCACCTGCCAGATCAGCCATCGACGCCTCAACAGCTGCCAGACCATCCAGCAAAGAGGTAGACCTAAAGACTTTAACATGAATTGTAATAATGTAAATATTTCATAAGACTAAAAGTAAAACTGGTTGCAATTGCACACACTGGTTTCACTATAATTATTTTAAAATCGTACGTACAGAATCTATATTGATCACTCTCATTCACATGCACCAAGAATACTTTTTTCAACAAAAGAATGAGGAATTCAAAATTTGAATATAATACTAAAGTCAGTTCACACACTCTGACACAGATTTTCTTTTTAACAGGAAACTCAAGATTGGGGACTACGTGTGAGCCTACCTGTTGACTGTCAATGGGATTGCAGCCAAGGGAAAGCATTGTGTTGCAGTAGTAAGTTTTGATTGAGCGCATTAATGCATAGCACAACACTACACGGTGTGATAATTTCGCAATCACTTTTTTCAATTTATTGATAGCTAGTACTGTAATAGCATATTACTTAGTGTAGCACGCAATAACTGATACTGTCATCATTTTCACGAGTTTTCATTCACAAACACCTGGGAAATAAATCTCATGTTCCCGATGCAATAAATCCCCGGTTACCATAGTTGCAGGAAGCGGGCTATACATGGATGATCAAAAGCAAACCCAATAGAAACGCTCGGGGATTCTTCGGCTCTTTTCATTGGCGTTTCACCAGACCTAGACAGACGACACTACTTTGCAAAGTTCCAAAAAACGAACTGGCAAACTGGCACAAGTAAACAAAAAACAAAACTACTTCATGAAAGGTCATAAATTCATCACAAACAAATGAAACCTAGTGATACGCTTTGTCTTCGTACAAGGTCATGGAGTGCGTGTATCTGTGTTTCGATACACAGACGTTCAGAGAGACAGGAACGTCAAGTTCAAGTCAAACCAATTGACCCCTGACACACACATTTTGACCCGTGCACAAGACGCTGTATCGCTAAACGAAGCGCAAATAAGAAATAATAATAAAAGCAAAGAACAGAGCAACGAGATATGCAAACATCTAACAAAGCCGAGCAAGCAGAATGACAGGTCTAATGAAAAACAAAGAGGCACTGAGTCGGAAACAAGATCGCGATTCTTTCCTTCGCTGCACGACGCACATCTTCTGTGACCTTTGACCCAACGTACCTTGCTTGCACGATGTAAATCTTATGTGAGCTTTGACCAAACGTAGCTTCCACATTCAATCACTAAGCTTAGATATTTACAACTGAAAACCAAGGGGGTGGAATACTGAGAGGAACCTACAGAACTGTGCAACCTGGCATACTGTACTTATCCCAACATTTTATGAACTCAAAACACAGAAAGTTGCTTTCACACGCCAACATCTTATAATGTTGTTAAACCGTGTGTACACAAAGATGACATTTTTGTCAAATCATACTTGTGCGTTGACAGAGCTTTTTACGTCATGTATTTGATCTCAACTGTTGACTCGTGATTTGTAGAAATGTAAAACATTTTACAAATCGCGGGGCGCGCCGCGTGATTTGTAACCACTGTTTTACAAATCACGTGGCACACCGCGAGATATGTAAAACATTTTTTTTTTACAAATGACGTAAATGCGCCCGATATTTTCTTGTCATCTCGAAAGTCCAGGGATCTATCAGCTTGGCGGTAATTACGATGTTGAGAATGTTTTTGAGAACTCGCGTGCACATGTTTGTGACGGACACACCGACAGACAAACAAATCTGCGCTTATCACGCTTCGAAATCGAATTATAGAAAATAATAACATGTGCAGATTTACTCAAACACTTCCATTTTCATGTGGAATTTTGGCCTGGTTGACTGGGATCTGGACAACAAATATTAATACTAATAAAATGAAAAGGCATGTATTACTTTGTGGTTTTTAGGTTCGACGTAATTTGTAAAATGTTTTTACAGTTTTACAAATCACAGGTTAACATCAACTTCCATGGTAGTAAATAAATATAATACTCTGCAACGGATTTAGGGATGAGTCGGTACTTATTGTATTTGTTCCAGATCGACAAGCTGGAAGAGGAAGGTGTTCAGGTCCGGTTGATGAAACGTGTGAGGAGCCACTACGTTTTCTTGGGATTGGATGACAAAACCTTCGTGTTCCATGAGGAAATTGTCAAGAAAATGTCTACAGTATTAGCAGAATAGATTCAAAGGGCAAACATTTTTTTGATTGACCTGCACCGAATCACTCTTTGCCCTACAAAGTCCAGAAGATGTGGGTCTTGTACGACCCATACTTTCTAACTGTGACAGGGTGAACTGCCAACACTCATAGAGTTATGTTATGTCCGGTCATTTAATTGTTTTTCTCTTTCAGTCCTTATCTAATTATCTCCCCCTGACCCATTGTTTCTGCCTTCAGGATCGCTGTGTTTATTGTAAACTTGGAAGTGTGTCTTAGATGCTGGACCCTGATTGGTTAATTGTTTAAAAGGACGCGCGCTATTCCCAGATGGGGGCCCGGTAGCTCAGTTGGTAGAGTTTTTCGTTTCATGCTAAGTCACTGTATAATGTTCCCCCATGTAATGCATATCAGAATGTTTGTCTCGAGTTCTACTTTTTATGTGTATGATAAATACGTTTGCCGATTATCTCACTGTGGAGAGGTATGTTATTTTCTGCATCGAAGAAGTTTCAGTGCTTTCGCTAGAACTGTTATTTTTCTATCCTATTAAATAAATATCGGTTTTTACGTAATGTTACTTATTTTGCTGGAAAGTTAAAGGTCGTAGCTTTAATTTGATGTATTGGTTGTTAGAATTAGTTATGTTCCTTTTTTGTCAACTGAGTGTAAAGGTATTGCGAGAAACATAGACTGATTCTGTGTTTCCAGCCGTATTCAGGCCGAATTTTCCCCCTGCTAGTCAGTTCATTCCAATAAAATATGCGGCCAACTTGAATGCATTATCATAAAATATGTTGAAACAGTGTTGCCTCAATGTGTGTGGATGCATTGGAATGTCTTGGTGTCTACGTTATGCGTGTACATAAGATAAGATTTGATATAACAAAATATTAACGGAAAACCGTTACAGCGACCATTTTCTGTTTCGTTTTGCTCTTAGTACTGAAACGAATACAGATGAGGGTTTCTGTCATTGTTCTGTAAAATGTGGGGAGCCTGCTACCTAAGGTGTTAGATTTATTGCACATCAACTGCAGCTACCCGGCAAAAACACCATCCAGAACCACGATCCAATATGGCGGTCACTCTCTTTTACAGGCTAAATCAGCCTGACTGCCCGGTGGATTTACACGGAATG
>NC_090249.1:33949370-33954487 GCF_037325665.1 Littorina saxatilis
TTTTTAAGCCACCAAGCTGAAATGCAATACCGAACCCCGGGCTTCGTCGAAGAATACTTGACCAAAATTTCAACCAATTTGGTTGAAAAATGAGGGCGTGACAGTGCCGCCTCAACTTTCACGAAAAGCCGGATATGACGTCATCAAAGACATTTATCAAAAAAATGAAAAAAACGTTCGGGGATTTCATACCCAGAAACTCTCATGTCAAATTTCATAAAGATCGGTCCAGTAGTTTAGTCTGAATCGCTCTACACACACACACGCACACACACACACACGCACACACGCACGCACACACGCACATACACCACGACCCTCGTTTCGATTCCCCCTCGATGTTAAAATATTTAGTCAAAACTTGACTAAATATAAAAAGCAGAAGACCCCTCTTTAATCCTGCATTGCAAGGGTTAAACATTATCTGTTAAGTGTTACCTTTTTTCCAATTGAATTTGCCCCTTTGTCAAATTACCCCTGAGGAATGACTGATCTAGTTTCACATTATGCCGTTGTCGAATACAGCATCCAGCACATCCCAGGGTGGACAAATCGTCTCAGAGATAACGGTCAGTGCCGTAGTTCTAACAGTGGTTTGAAGAAAACGTGTTGCCGCAGCGATGTTGATAATGTCACTGTGACTGTCATGCCATGCAAAAAGCGCACTTTGGTTATATTCAGACTAAAAGGCCGTGTTGACTTCCGATAGAGAGAGAGAGAGAGAGAGAGAGAGAGAGAGAGAGAGAGAGAGAGAGAGAGAGAGAGAGAGAGAGAGAGAAAGAGAGAGAAAGAGAGAGAGAGACACACACATACACGCACAAGCACGCACACACGGACGCATACACACACACACACACACACACACACACACACACACACAGACACACACACATACATTCACACACACTTCATGGTGGAAAGATCAGCTCTGGGGTGATGTCCTCTCTCGCTCCATTGCTCGAGGCTGTGGTATGAGTCTGGACCGGTCAGTCCCCTGGCCACAGGGTTCTATACAAATCCGGACGTAATTTGCAAATCTGATTTCCCTTGACCAGCGTACAGTTTGGGTGTTTACCAAGCTAGCTTTACGTTTTATCAAATACACTTATCATTGTGCTATACGCCCCGCTTCCACGTACATATACAGATGGAACAATGGCAATGGACAAGAACTTTTTCTGCTTTTCAAAAACTATATCTTCCAAAATAAACGCAAGCAAAAGGCGGGATGGAAAAGGGGCGGAGTAGAGGGGGAGGGAGAGTAGGGGCGAGAAGTCTTGTGCTTTGTTTTGTCTGTGTGTCTGTTATTCTGTCTGTCTATATACAACTACATTTTCATGCAATCTTGGGTTTTCCATTTAAGCCACAGCGTCGATGGCCGCAATTTGTTTATTTCACGAATTCACGACAGCGGAATGCACCAGCTAAAATTACATCTGTCATCTAAAGAAAAGCTAACCAAATCTTCACAAAAGCCTGCAACATTGTACTCGGACCCGCATTATCCCCTCGAGCATTTCACCAATGCCACAACCACACCGACATTCTGCGGTGGGGGGCTTTTCCGCAAGAGTGAATTGTTCCTCGTCTTGGCCAAAAAGATAGAGCGCCTCAGGCAATACTTCCATCTTTCCGGATTCCCACAGAACAGACGGAAGACACAATTCTGAGCCTGTAATGGACTGGCCACTAGCCTTTCATCCCCAGGAGAGGCCATTTCATTCTGTGGCTCAAAGTTCTGGAAATAGAAACAGCCTTGCAGCTTTCTTCACGAACAATTCCCAAAGACTGTACAGCCTAAAAGCCTATAAAATAACGTCGTTACAAAAGATGAGCTTATATAATTATTCATGGAATTATGGGGTTTGTAAATGTGCACATATAATAGAACATGCAACTAACAACAACGTTGAAGTTTTCATCATAATTATGAATTAAAAAAAAAGGAGCATTGCTCTCTCTTACACACAAACTTGAAAAAGACATAACTTCAAAAGAAATATCCTTGTAGTTTCCTGCACAGAAGATTATTAAAACGGATTGCATCATCAAAGCAAAAAGAAACAACCTGTGGCTTTTTGAATGAAAGATCCCAAAACGATGTCCAATAATAATGTAATGTAAAACAAAATCACACACAAAACACTTCAACAACAAAACACGAACGAAATACATAAACAGAAAACAAAAAAACAAGAAATCAAAACATCCCCCCTCCCCCACAACAACAAAAACAACACGTGACAACAACGACAGCAACGACAACAACAACACAACCAAAAATAGAAGCAGCCTAGCAGTAGCACGAACACCAAAGATTATGCATGAAAGTTACCCAAAATAACCGGGTATATATACAATTAGCAACAGCCATGCAGCCTCCAACATGGCCAATTCTTGAAGATAAGCATATACATGAATACAAAAACTGGTTCGCATTATGCTACACGAAAGATCCCATAAGATAGAGATGCAGATGGAGCACAGCTATAAGGTCCCCTAAGATGGGCACATACATGCATGGAAATATAAACAACACTGCAGCGCTTCTCTTGTGCGAGAGATTCACAAAGATAGGTAAATCGATGAAAATTAAAACAGCATTGAGTTATCCTACACAAAAAATACCACAAGCTGGGCAAATCAATGAAAGTAAAAACAGACGACATGCAGCCTTTCATCTAGACGTATTCCCAAAGATAGGCAAATACATGGAAATAGGAACAGCCATGCAGCCTCTTGGTGGAAATGTTCGCAAAGATAGGCATGCCAATGAAAAAAAGAGCTTTGGGATCTTCTATACAAAAGACGCCTACAAATGGCATATAAATGGAGCTGGAAACAGATGTGCTATCTTCCACCTCAAAACATTCCCAAAGATGGGTAGATTCGTGGAAACGAAAGTAGTCTTGCAGCTTTCCTTCACAGAGATGGAACATTTAAGATTGGCAAATGGTCGCCGTCTTGCAGTTTTCGACACGAAACGATTAGATTCGGGAACATGTGCAATTGTTTCTTTATTCAAATCGATACGCTGACGGAGGACGAGATGAAATTCTCAATTCGGACGTGCCTTTAGCCACGAAAGAGGATACGATCTACCCAAAACAGAAAGACAAATATACAGACAGTACAGACATATACACAAAGCCACAGACATACAAACAGACACATATTTAACGGAGAAGCCGAGAGAGCTGAGAGTTCCATAAAAAAATACCATAAAAAAGATACCGGTGACCCTTCCGCTAAAGCCGCACAATCTCAAATTACGCGAAACACACCAAAAACATGCGATCCATCATTTAGCAAAATTAAACGTCGAAAAGAATAAAACAATTACTAAAGCACAAAATAGAGCCAAAAAAAGCTCATACACACACAATATTATCGATTAAGATTGTATATATATCGTACTGTGATAATCATGGATAACTGCTCCGATAGCTTTCGGTCAGTGCCACCGCAAATTGACTCGACTGTATCTAAATGCACTAATGGAACGGCATTGTTTAAAAACTTAGCACGTGAAGACCACCGGCATGAGACAAAGAACACTAACCAACAGAAATGCCAATATGATGGTATGTTCTATAATAGTCAACTAGCTATCAGCCTGGGGTAATGTTCTGAAGTCAACTGGCTATCAGCCTGGGGAACGGTCAAGACATACCCCCCCCACACACACACACACGCATTGACATACAGACTGGACATAATGCGTTTATGCTAAATGTTTAGAAGTAAATCTTACCTTCTGTTTTGCAGTGGCAAGAGACAAAGACAACGGCTTCAAAGTTAAAAACAACAACTACAAAAACAACAACAACAACAACAACAACAACAACAACAACAACAACAACAACAACAACAACTACAACTACAACAACAAACACTACTAAACTGAAACACAGAAAACGAAGAGAAATGTGACAAGACAACAACCTCAATGTTGAAATCAACACCTGTCCAAACAAGAGGCGAAGCCTTCAAGGCTCCCGTAAGAAATCGACAAACAGTAACACAAACTCATTCACTCCGTCACACATACACACACACAGTAAGCATAGGTGACACGGTGCAAGAGTGGGAGACACTAGATCTAGATCTGTTTGTCTGTAGCCTACTTACGGGGACACGACTGCCAGATCGACACTGCGCTTTCGACAGCGCTTCCTCGCGCACACACTGGAAACACGCTGTGCAGATCAACCTGTAGGAAATCTCCTTTGGTATCTTCTTTATCTATTTTTCTGGGGCTACGAAACCGAACAATGTGAAATCGTCTTCCCCGAACCTGTCCCTGAATCGGCGAACTGCAGCTGGACCACAATCCTTCACGCGATCTGACTTAACCTTGACCCCTGACCTGGTCTACATACCACACACGACACAAACCAGTCACCTGTTTTTACCCCCCCCCCCCCCCCCCCCCCCCCCCACCACCCGTTTTCTTTGGATACACACTTTAACTACATACGTGCCGACGAAATGTTGATCATTGCTTCAATACTTTGAAGCTGTTGCTTGGATAATAACCAGGTAAAATGAGTATTTCGGTGTTCAGTCAAATGTTAAAGTTTCTATCACACACATACACACATACACACGCACAGACAGACAAAAGTTAGCATCGCATAAGCTACACTTACGTGAGCCAAAAATCATCACCACCATCAGTGCACCACAATTGGCGCCACTTGCCAAGAACCAAGCAAAACTAAGAAAGTTGTCTCCCTGTCACGGCAGACACACATAAAGCCACATTTACAAGGAGAAGAGGGCGAGGGGAGGGGGGCTGGGGGTGGAAAACCGTCAAACACGATCCTGCATGTAACCTTCGACTTGCTGCGACGAAAGGCGAAGAATGAACTCTGAAAAGTCGCGTCTCTTCAAACAGACTCGGACACACTGACCCTTCCGTTTTCATAACCGGGCAGTGGACATCTGATTCATACAATTGGCTTCTTTCTTCTCCTCGGGGATGATAGTGTGGAGAGGGGGAGGGAACGGGGTTGGTGGAGGTGTTTGGGGGATAGAGGGGAAGAATGAGAGGGGGATAGAGGAGAAGGAGGAGAAGGAGGAGGAGGAGGAGGAGGAGGAGGAGGAGGAGGAGG
>NC_090249.1:33954687-33967187 GCF_037325665.1 Littorina saxatilis
GAGGAGAAGGAGGAGGAGGAGGAGGAGGAGGAGGAGGGAGAATCAAATCAAATCAAATGAGAGAGAGAGAGGGAGAGAGAGAGAGGGGGAGAGAGAGAGAGAGAGAGAGAGAGAGAGAGAGAGAGAGAGAGAGAGAGAGAGAGAGAGAGAGAGAGAGAGAGAGAGAGAGAGAGATTGATCGACTGAATGATTACGGACTCTTTCCCTCTCATAACCTAGCGGGTCGATTAGATCCGTCAAACACGCTTTTCTCTTAAAAAAAGGATGGATGGGTGTCGTGTGTTTGGGTGAGTTAATCATTGCAGAGCAAGAGAGAAAGAGAGAGAGAGAGAGAGAGAGAGAGAGAGAGAGAGAGAGAGAGAGAGAGAGAGAGAGAGAGAGAGAAAGACAGAGAGAAAGAGAGAGAGAGAGAGAGAGAGAGAGAGAGAGAGAGAGAGAGAGAGAGAGAGAGAGAGAGAGAGAGGGAGAGGGAGAGTCTTTTCTATTTTAAGTTCCATTCAATTGGTAATTAATACACGGGTAAGGTATATCGGTATGACATTTTCAGAATGTGTTTTATTTCATCGTTAGCAGCGTTCGTGTTGTGAATTGCTCAGATGTCAGGCATCTATAAATTCTTACTTTGTTCCCCTTCTTGGACGGTTCTCTGCAAAATCTGTTTTCAATCTCCGAAGGCCAGTGGCGTGTATAGGTGAAGTTCGCAACATCGATTTTTTGGCCTTGGCAGGATCACACGACAAGGCCACACAACCGCTAGAATAATCGAAGGTATCACCCCTGCGACCATCGCGCAGCTCCGCTCTCATATTATGGAAGGACATGTGGTAGGACATAACACAACTCGGTCACATGTAAGCTACTGATCACAGTGGTGTGAATTAATTGTCGAACACCCTAGCGAAGAGGGCATGGTTCTGCCCTCAGACTGAGTTAGCCTTCAAGAAATACTGGCTGAAAGGTGATAGCACAGAGTCAGTCACACTGGTGATAAGAGTGTTAAACGCAGGCCAGACATCATTGAGAAGAGGACACGGTTGTGTTCTCAGAGTGAGTTAGCTGTCAACCCATCTAGCAGTTTGTCGAGCATGGACAACATTACCTGCAATGTGAGGTCACAGCAGGGAAACACTCTAGCACAAAATGCACGTGCAACATTCTTAGACGGTAATTCTCTTCATCAAAATGTGTTTTCAATCTCCAGCGGCCAGTGGCGTGTATTAGGTGAGGTTCCCAGCATCGATTTTTCGACCTTGAAAGGATCACATGATAAAGCCACACTAGCGCTAGACTAATCAAACGTCAACCTTTCTGCCCGCATGCATCGCATGGTGAGCGCACTGGCGAATATAGCACGATTCGGCATTCATGCAGACTGAGTTAACGGTCAAGGTATCTGACGTTGGGAGAGTAAACCAAGTCATATTTTGCGTCGGTCATAATATAATGAAGCAAATGCCAGAAACCTCAGCGAAGAAAGCACGTACGGTTCGGCACTCAGACTGTAATCCCTTAAATAGGACATTTAACATGTTTTCAGCCAAACAGACCATTTGCAACGGTCATAGTAGTGTGAAGTACAGCCAGCCAAAAACTAAAGAATAAGCCAGATACCCGATTGAAGAAGGAATAATTAGTTCTCAGAGTGAGTTAGCGGTGTAGTGCTATTTGGTGTACAGTAGTGCGACAGCTAAGGAGAACCAACACTTCACTTTATTTGATTCACTGTAGATTTCGACGAAAGGATAGCGGTATGCAAATACGAAGGTCAAGGGATTAATTGTAGTGAGTCTTTTTAGCACGTAACAGACACTCAGATAGTACACAGTGTCAAATAGGCATACAGAAAGACAGACTGACAAACAGAACGACAAACCAACATATAGTATATATTTACAGTATACAGTCGATTAAGAATCTTTTCCTCGACTTTCGCAATCATGATGTCGAGGAAACAACGCTTTACTGAGCTAAGCAGTTTTTCTTTTGATTATCTCATAATTATTTGTTTCTCTGTGCACTACAAAGAACAATACGTAGAAGTACTAGTAACTCTTTCGTTTTCTCTTTAGATAATTAACCGTTCCAACAACTAACATTTTTCGTTGATTTCTATTGTATATTTTCTTCCTGTATGGTTGTAAATCTACGTTGTCCCCACATGCCAAAGATCGTCAAGTCTCCCTGTCTCTGTCTCTGTCACTCACTCTCTCTGTCTCTGTCTCTCTCTCTCTGTCTCTCTCTCTCTCTCTCTCTCTCTCTCTCTCTCTCTCTATTGCTTCCAGATCAGGATTTATGATTCCGGGGTGGCAACGCAAATAGGACCTCGTCTAACTAGTTGTTTGCCTCCGGTAATTGACCACTTCCCTGGGGAAAAGATAGGAATATGTCCCTGTCATGTTGTGGTGTGGAAACGTACGTCTTCGCGTGGGAGTAGCTTTGTGATTCAATCACGACTGTGTCAATATTAATGACGACTCTGTCTAGCTTGCCACGAGTCAGTCATGATTATGAGTAAATATGCCTCTATCGAGTTTTCGTTAGTCTCTTCTGAGGACGTGTATAAACAAACACAAGTCAAAAGGCGGTCGTATTGACACATACAATCATGTCATACGCAAAATGATTACTGTAGTAAAACACAATGGAAACAAAAGAACAGTATGAATATGATTTCAACAGGCCCAGCAGTAAGGAAGATCGCACAGCCATTTGTTTCCTTAGAATCAAACAACACGAGAGTCGTAGCCTAACATCCTATTGTTTATGAATAAAAAATTAAAAAATAATTTTAAAAAAGTGCGTAATTTACAGGAACGGTAACCTTAATCACAGGCACAATGAATCATTGACTAGTACGCCGATCTAGTAGTCTTTGAAGTGGACAGACAAACAAAAAATAAACAAGCAATCAGCAGTAAAAAGAACTTAGCTATTGTTTATGGATTCCCGAGCCAAAGCAGCAAAACCACAAGACCGTGTAGCATATATTTAAGATCATTTCCAGAGCTAGCTGAGTGTGTTCTAGGTTTGTTGCATCTGCACCTGCATGTCTGTTCACCATCCCCATGCACTTACGGTGATTTTGACTGATCCTAACCTGAGCCTGGAAAACTACTGGGCGTGGGCACACTGAGCATCGTACAGTATGATGGAGTTTTGAAAACGACAGGTCTGGGAAATAACCTATCCGGTGCACGACTTGCCCAGGACACCGCCCTTGAATAACTTAATCTGGAACATAATGGGCCTCGGATACTATAACCTAGGAGCCATGGGTATGGGACACTATTTAAATTGGAACTAATGAGCTTTGTACAATATGTACAATTTATTATAGTGCAATGTGTTATCCATTGATATGTGTGTGATTGCACTGTGAATAGTGTTATGTTATTGTTTTTACCCCCAATGATTGTACAGCGCTTTGAGCAGGGTTTAAACCCTGGATACACGCGCTTTATAAATACTATGCATTATTATGACTGGGTTGAAAAACTGGTTGCCTAGGAAGCAACCTGCTGAAGGCACGACTTCCATAGGCCACGATGGGCCCTTGAATAGAGTGGCCTCGGATCCGACACAATGGGCGCTGGGCACGGCACCATGTGAACAATGGCTATGGGACACGAATAACATGTCACATTAGACCTGGAACACGAGTGCCTTACGAACAAAATGGTCTTGGGACGATGTGGGCCTAGAAATAACCTGCCCGAAGCCATGACTACCCCAGTAGACGACGGGCCCTGAAATAGCCTGGTTTTGGACACAATAACCTAGGAACATTGGGTTTGGGACACTATGGAACTTGAACATAATGAGCTTTAAACAATTTGACTGGGTTGAAAAAACTGCTGACCTGGGAAGTAACCTGCTGGGGGCACGAATGGCATAGGACATGATGACCCATTGAATAGATTGGCCCCAGACACACTGGGCTTGGGACACGATACCATGGGAACAATGGCTATGGGACACGAATATCAAACATGTCACAACAGACCTGGAACACAAGTGGCTTACGAACCAAATGGACTTGGGACGATATTGGCCTGAGAATAACCTCCCCAAAGCTATGACTGCCCCAGGAGACGATGGGCCCTGCAATAGACTGGTCTAGGACACGATAATCCAGTACGGGTACGGGACTTAACCGACCTGAGACACAAATGGATGGCCTGGAAGCTCAATCGGTGGAGATATGGACGTATGGTTCTCGGGTCACGGGTTCGAATCCAGGCTGGGCGGATACGGGTCAGCTTTATGCGATGACACAAAGCTTAAAGACGATATAGATCCATCTCTAAACCACGTGTCGCCGCCATAATAGCAAGTTAAAGACATTTGTCATTCGGCCCAAAATGTTGACGGCTGAATTCACGTTAACACGCACCTACCCGAGGAGCAAGTCTCTTGTTGATGCTTGACTTTTACTGGGAGGAAGCCACCCTAATTTTATTAAAATAAAACAAAATGGACATGGAAGACGCGTGGTTTACCAACAATATGGACCTGGAACAATTAGGTCAAAAACTCACACTGGGTCTGAAAAACGACTTGATCGACATGGGAAAGGAATGACATTAGACACAACGACACTCGACTGGACTTGGACAGAGTAGGCCTGCTTTATAAACAGCCGCCGCGGCCTGGGACACAACGGCGACCACCACACGACTGGACTGGGACAGACCATGCCTGCTTTACCAACAGCCTTGGACACAAAGACGCCCATCACAAGACCCGACTGGAACAGAACAGGCCTGCTTTACCAACAGCCTTGGACACAGAGACGCCCATCTCAAGACTCGACTGGAACAGAATAGACCTGCTTTACCAACAGCTAAAAGACGCCCACCTCAAGACTCGACTGGAACAGAATAGGCCTGGTTTAACACTAGCCTTTTACACAACGGACACAGGGCACAACTGGGCTTGCGTCTGGAACATTGTAGTGCCTTAACTTCGACTTGAGCAGCCAGCTAGACACAGGGACACAATGAAACTCAAGCAAAGAAGACTTTAAATGTTAATACGCCCCACGTCAGCAGTCGAGGAATGCACTCAACGTGTGCGTCAGCACGCACCGTGGCACGTGCAAGTTGAACAAAGTCTAGAACCAATTAAGGCCATCAGAAATCAATTTGTACCAATGCTTCAACAATGGTACTGTCAACATCGCCGCCCTAGCAAGCAACGTGGACGACAATGAAAGTGTTAAGCAAACAGCATCCGACGGCAGACCTTAGGGCGCTCATTTGGACAATGGCATTGCGAAATGCTTGATAGTGGCGTTCAATTTGAACCCTTTATGCTCCCTTTTACATCACCTGGTGGAAAGAGTATCAAATCTTTAAATGATGTGTGTTAAGTCCCCGTCCCTGTTTACCGTATCTTTTGTTTGCACTGTGCGTCTTCCCCTTCTCTCTCTCTCTCACTCTGTCTGTCTGTCTTCTGTCTGTCTGTCTGTCTGTCTGTCTGTCTGTCTGTCTGTCTTCTGTCTGTCTGTCTGTCTGTCTGTCTGTCTGTCTGTCTGTCTGTCTGTCTGTCTGTCTCTCTCTCTCTCTCTCTCTCTCTCTCTCTCTCTCTCTCTCTCTCTCTCTCTCTCTCTGCGTTTGTCTCTCTGCCCTGTCTCTCTGTCTGTCTCTCTCTTTCTCTGAAATCTCGATTTTTAGGTGCAAAATCTGACGGAAACTATCAACATGTACAGTATCTTGTAGGTTATGCAATCTTAATTTAAAATTCAGTACTTTTTTGTCGCACTCCTGACCCCGCCTCCCCCAAAACCGAAGCTAGAATAACCCGTTATTCAGGATCTCTTCGCCTGCACAACGTAGAACAAACACAATCACGCAAACAGACCCGTCTCCACTGCAGCTTTGTTTTATGATACATGTTTCACGAAGGACAGTCATCTTCAATGCTGGCTGCATCACTAACCAAACAGGTCTTCAGAGAGTCCGTAGTTCAGCCGTGGACAGATCATGGGCATACTCCTGAAGTAGGCTCTCAGAATTGACGTCACAGATTGAAAGACGAGCGACCATTTGAGATCCACACAGTGTGTCGCTGACCATCATATATGGGGATAAATCGGGATGTTGCTCAGAGATCGTTATCACAGGCACATCATTTTCTATGGTTAAAAAGCATCACTGGACTTTTAGAACACATTTACTAGAGCAGGTGATCGTTATACTTACAGGTGATTTTTACTTAGAAACATGACATACTGGAAAATCTATTTTTCAAAGACTGTAAACAATGAAATAAAACACCCCCCCCCTCCCACACACACAACCCAATTAGGTCTTAACACACGCAAGGTGATATTTCTGGTCAGAAGAAGGATCAGCTGGTTCCATATAACACCTTCATCAGAGCAGGTGGCACAAGTATTTATCTGCTTATATATTGCTGTACATTTGCAGCCTACAGGTTGTTCAAACTAAGATTACCATTACATCATACAGACATTACCAGTTGGAAGAATAATCAGCTGATGCCAGAACACATTCGCCAGAGGAGGGGATTTTCACTAACAGTGTTTGATGTACGTGCACATGTAGCCACCATTTTGTACACATTGAGATCTGTATTACACACAAAGCGAAGTTTTTGGTTAAAGAACAATATTCTTCAGAACAGGCGATCTTTACTCGCAAACTCACCATTCTGACAGAATGATTGTACACATTTGTTTGTTTGTTTGTTTGCTTAACGCCCAGCCGACCACGAAGGGCCATATCAGGGCGGTGCTGCTTTGACATATAACGTGCGCCACACACAAGACAGAAGTCGCAGCACAGGCTTCATGTCTCACCCAGTCACATTATACTGACACCGGACCAACCAGTCCTAGCACTAACCCCATAATGCCAGACGCCAGGCGGAGCAGCCACTAGATTGCCAATTTTAAAGTCTTAGGTATGACCCGGCCGGGGTTCGAACCCACGACCTCCCGATCACGGGGCGGACGCCTTACCACTAGGCCAACCGTGCTGGTGTGATTGTACAGAGGCAGACAAGAATGAAAACGAAGTTCAAAATATTACTATTTACTTCATGACCAGTAAAGCAATATCTTCATCTATGAGAACACATGAATTTAACGATTGTAAGATACTGTAAGACGACTGTGTACAAAATAAGATCTACAGGGACCTTGCACGCAGTAATGATGGAGATCAGCTCGTTACTCCCCCGGCTCGTTACTCCCCCGGCTCGTTACTCCCCCTTAGGGTTAGGGTTAGGGTTAGGGTTAGGAATACTAACAAGCCGGGGAGTAACGAGCCGGGGGAGTAACGAGATGCTCCCGTAATGATGTATGATGGGAAGGATCACCTGTCTCCAGACTACATCCATTTAAAGCAAGTGATTCTTTACTTGCAGAGTTTGCTCAAGGCTAACTTCTGCGCAGTTCAGCTGCTCTTGGAATCAATTTTGTGGTAATGGTTTTTGCTGGCCTCAGAAAAACCCGAGTCGTTATGCAGACAACCCAACCCCCATCCAAACTCCTGAAATGTCAGGCTGTGAATGAAAAATGAGAATACTGCTGAAATACCAGGCTAGGGGAAAAAGTGAGAATGCCAAGGTTCAGAACCACTTAGTGCTTCCACGATCGATCTGGCTGTTATCATTGTCAAGATTTTGCCTCTGCCGACAGACTACGAGACAGAGAGCAGCTAGCAGCATTGAGCGATACACGAGTTCAGCAACGCGACTGTTGTTCTGAAGCAACAGTAGTTTAGTTACGTACCTACCCGTCTGTTGTTTATGCATTCAATTTCAAGAGATCGGCATTGAGGATTTACTTGTCGAGTCATTTTACGGAAGTAGCATACACAGATGCTGAAAGCATCAGAATCACTGTTTAGTTACCGGCGGAATAGTCAGCATTGCAAAGCTCGAACAGCCTTCGACGACGAAGCAGGTACAACGTGTTCAAACGCAGATCAAGAATAAAGCAGCGTTTATGAAATTTGCATTGGCAATCAAAGAAAATATTCAGAATTATCGAGAGAAAATGTACAAAGCATCACTTACCGTCGACTGCCTTGCGGTTGCAGACGACATCCCAGAGTATGCCGCGCGCAGCAATTGTCGTCTGCTATCAGGCAGGACCGCCAATCGATCTCCTTGCCTTCGGTCGTCTGCTGTTGCTGCCGCTGCTCGGCGCTGCTCGGCCTTTTCCGTAGCCACACAATCGTTGATTGTCGTGCCAGACATTTGAAATGGTCAGAGATTTTCACTGAAGAAAAGATCCTTTTTCGTGTAATCAGGTATGGTATACTTCGTGTCTGTCGTCTGTGATTTTATTGTAATAATAGCATTATTTTAAACATCAGAACCATTAAAACAAACAGCTATGTAATAATCTGTTTGTCTGTCTGTCTGTCTGTCTGTCTGTCTGTCTGTCTGTCTGTCTATCCGTCTCTGTCTGTCTGTCTGTCTGTCTGTCTGTCTGTCTGTCTGTCTATCTCTCTCTCTCTCTCTCTCTCTCTCTCTCTCTCTCTCTCCTTGTATCTCAGTGTCTCTCTGTGTCTATATCTGTCTCCCCCTCTAAAATGAATAGATTCATTTACAGAGTCGCATCAACAAGGATAAGAAGAGCAAATGCTCGTACCGATCACCTTCAAAAATGTTCTTTTTACCCGAACTATACCCCACAGTGACCTTGAAAATTGACAAGGGTCAATCAGCACTGGAACATATCTGGAAGAGCTACCGCACCCAGAAAGTGTGAGAAGTTTTAAAGTCCCAATTTGAAAATCGTCTTCCGTGTTTTGATCCATGAAAATCATGACCCCGCTATTACCTTGGATTTGTACTGGGGTCGACCAAGCTTGCCTCATGTCAAGAGGATATCAAATCCAGGAAGTGTGTGAAGCTCCAGCTTCAAAAATGTCCGAACAAATAATAGTTTTCCATTCTTAACCTAAACTTAACGCTGGTATGACCTTGAAAATTGACGAGGATCAAACGTGTGACAAGTTTCAAAGCTCTAGCTTGAACAAAATCATTGATAATTTCAACGTTACACAGGGGAATAAAAAAAGATGTAAAACAAACAAACCGCCAATCCCTCAACCAAATGAACAAAAACGCAGGAAACGCAGAAGAACAATACGAAACAAAACAAAATAAACAGAACCAAAAGAAACTAGAACAAAACAGAAACAAAACAAACAAACAAACAAACACACTAACTAACTAACTAACTAACACCAACAAACAATAACAACAAAAGCAAACAAAACCCAGAATCTATGATCATTTTTATCAAGTGAAACAAATCGGCTGTATTCACGACTTCCAGGACCCCGTGACCCACCATAATTGCGGACAGACCCAAGGTGAAGGCCATACGGTTTGTTGGGAGAACCAGAACTTCCGGTTGCAAAACACGTGGAAAAAAACACGTGGAAACTGGGATTGTTTTGAAAGATTGATCAGCGCACAGAACTCTTGTACCCAGCTGCAGCCACTCACTTTGCAAAAGTATTTCCTCAGTGAAACGTCCTCGCATATAATTCTCACATGCTAAACCGACCGCGTGGGAAACCTGTTTCACCCTTTCCGATTCTTTTTCCCGCAGAGACAGCGACAGATTCTCAATCACATTCAACTTGGAGGAAAAAACAGAAACGATTACGTCCCTTTGTTTAAGAACATGAAGTAATGATACATTGGACGCGACTGTGACGACACTTTTCTTAAAGGACCATAACAGGCTCTTTTTAAGGTCAGATAAAGCAGTTGGGGTTGATTTAATGACATAGGTAAGCATCTACAGATGCAAAAACCGATCAGTAAATCTCAGGTTTTGTGTTGCATCAGTCTAATTTTACACAAAATGCATGCTCAAAAAGCGACCAAATTCGTCTGCTACGCGAGACTTCAAATTCCCCGCGGCGGCAAGCCCTTGGCTGTGACGTCACAGGGCGAGCTAGAAGCGAAAGTAGCAACGCTCGGTGTGCGTCTTTGCTGCAGCTGTGGATGCGCGCGTGCTCCCGACATCATGCCGAGAGGGTGTGCTGCTGCCGAATGTTCGGAGTTGAAAAAAAAAAGACTCAGGCTTGAGTTTTTATTTGTTTCTATCCGACTGGGTAACAACTACAACGACGACAATAACACTGACAACAACTCGAAAACCAAAAACAACTACAATGTCAACAACAACAGCTTTACACTGATAAACTGTAGGTGGAACACGAATGATTTGACACGTTACAACCTTGATTTCAGCTACGACGACGACAACAACAACATCAAATTAAATTCGAGAACAGAATTATACGTCTTCAACAACATAGCCAACAACAAATCCGATAGAACTTCCACTACACTCACAACAGTGATCATGGGCTGCCTAATCTATTTGCTGAGTCTGGCAGACATTTTACTTCCACCCTTGAGAGAGAATTTTTTTTCCTCGTACACTTTGTGCCTCAAACCTGACTAAGAGGATACAATTCTACATTAATCCCCGATTATCAACCCAAATAGGTGGGACATTTCCGTCTCAACTAGGACGCCGCTGTAAGAACGATCTCCGGTAACAGACGCTGATAACGATACAGCTATCTGCTCGCTCCTAAGCCACTCCCCCAGCCTGTATGTCTACACACTGGCACCAATTAAACCTCCAACTGAGCTGTTAACCCGTGGTTTGTAAAAATGTAAAAATATTGTACAAATTACGTCGAACCTAAATCCGCGATTTGTAAAAAAAATAAAAAATAAAAATAAATAAATATCTCTATTCAGCCTATTGTCCCATCGCTGGGAAATTCGGATCGCTTCCTCCCAGTGGAAAGCTAGCAGCAACAGAGTCGCGCTACCCCAAAGTCAAGGGATCCATTAGATTTGTTTTTCTTTCTTTTTCCATTTCGCTATTTTCCTTCATCGCTGGCGAATTCGGATCGCTTCCTCCCAGTGAAAAGTTAGCAGCAACAGAGTCGCGTTTGTGGTCCAAGTTGTGGAAATTTCCAAGTTGTGGAATGTGTCCAAGTTGTGGAATGTGTCCAAGTTGTGGTATGTGTCCAAGTTGTGGTATGTGTCCAATATGTGCAATGTTGTGGTATATGTCCAAGATGTGGAATGTGTCCAAGTTGTGGTATGTGTCCAAGTTGTGGTATGTGTCCAAGTTGTGGTATGTGTCCAAGATGTGGAATGTGTTCAAGATGTGGTATGTGTCCAAGATGTGGAATGTGTCCAAGATGTGGTATGTGTCCAAGTTGTGGTATGTGTCCAAGATGTGGTATGTGTCCAAGTTGTGGTATGTGTCCAAGATGTGGTAATGTGTCCAAGTTATGGTATGTGTCCAATATGTGGTATGTGTCCAAGTTGTGGTATGTGTCCAAGTTGTGTCCAATATGTGGTATGTGTCCAAGTTGTGGTATGTGTTCAAGATGTGGTATGTGTCCAAGATGTGGTATGTGTCCAAGATGTGGAATGTGTCCAAGTTGTGGTATGTGTTTAAGTAGTGGTATGTGTCCAAGTTGTGGTTTGTGTCCAAGCCGTGGTATGTGTCCAAGTTGTGGTATGTGTCTAAGTTGTGGTATGTGTCCAAGCTATTGTAATGTGTCCAAGTTATGGTATGTGTCCAAGTTGTGGTATGCGTATAAGATGTGGTCTGTGTCCAAGTTGTGGTAAGTGTCCAAGATGTGGTATGTGTCTAAGTTGTGGTAATTGACCAATTTGTGGTATGTGTCAAAGACGTGGTAATATCGTCATGTGTCCAAGTTTTGGTATGTGTCCAAGTTGTGGAATGTGATGGGACAATAAAGAAATGGAGAAAAAAAATCTAATAGATTCACTGACTTTCGGGTAGCGCGACTCTGTTGTTTCTAGTTTTTCACTCGAAGGAAGCGGCCCAAATTTCCCAGCGATGGGACAATAAAGAACAGGAAGAAAAATCCCAAAGATCTGCCTTGACTTTGGGGTATCGCGACTCTGTTGCTGTTAGCTTTCCACTGGGAGGAAGTGATCCGAATTTCCCAGCGACGGGACAATCTAGTAATGATATGGAGAAAGAAAACAAAATCAACGGAGTCGCGCTACCCCAAAACTCAAGGGATTTTGTTTTTGTGCCTTGACTATTGGGATGACAAGAAGATATCGGGAACATTAACGTGATTTGTAAAAAAAATGATTACAAATCACGGGGTGCGCAGACCCTTGATTTTAACTCCCAGGCTCAAAACTGTAAGGTTCAGCAGGTAAAGTTGCTTCTATGAATACCCCTTCTGACGTCATCGAAAATTTTACCCAGAATTCACCACTTCCGTACTCTCGCGGACGTTCGAGATACAATGGCCGCCAGATCGGAACGCGAAAACGCTTCGCTTCAGCCACGAAATTCGTCGGATTATGGCCTAAACGATTCCGAAATAAACTAAACCCTGTGAGGGAAGGTGAGAAAACAATTTCCTACGGCATGCATATGTCTGGTTAACCTAAGTCACGCCAAAACGCAAATAAACGCGTTTTTGACA
>NC_090249.1:33972187-33977261 GCF_037325665.1 Littorina saxatilis
GAGAGAGAGAGAGAGAGAGAGAGAGAGAGAGAGAGAGAGAGAGAGAGAGAGAGAGAGAGAGAGAGAGAGAGAGAGAGAGAGAGAGAGTGAGAAAGGAAGAGAGAGACAGCGAGAGAGAGAGACTGAGAGAGTGAGAAAGGGAGAGAGAGAGCGAGAGAGAGAGAGAGACTGAGAGAGAGAGAGAGAGAGAGAGAGAGAGAGAGGGGGAGTGAGAAAGGGAGAGAGAGAGAGACATAGAGAGAGAGGGAGTGAGAAAGGGAGAGAGAGAGAGAGAGAGAGAGAGAGAGAGTGAGAAAGGGAGAGAGAGAGAGACTGAGAGAGAGTGAGAGAGCGAGAGATGGAGAGAGAGACTGAGAGAGAGAGAGGGAGTGAGAAAGGGAGAGAGAGAGAGAGAGAGAGAGAGAGAGAGAGAGAGAGTGAGAAAGGGAGAGAGAAAGACTGAGAGAGAGAGAGAGAGAGAGAGAGAGAGAGAGAGAGAGAGAGAGAGAGAGAGAGAGAGAGAGAGAGAGAGAGAGAGCCAGACAGACAGACATATAATATGAGCGTAAAAATTAACTAGCAGGATCTGTATATATAAGCTATATTTATAAGCTAGTGCATAAAGCTATAGTGGACCTGTTGTATGTCCTGACGAATCTAACAAAGGAACAGAATACATGTTTGACAGTTTTTGCACTGATGATTTATGCTCACTTCCTGGTAGCCAATCGTCTTTGCCACGTAAGGTAAGAACAAGAAACCCTTGTAAAGACCACAGGCACACTCCAACGGTTTGATGAGGGGTTATGGGTGCAGGGCCGGGCACCTACCATCTCGGTAGGTGTATTTAGGTTTAGGAGACCCCCTCTTCCCCAATGCTCTTAACCCAACCAGCGTCATGTGCCTTTGGTTAGATGAAGTCAGTAGGTAAAGCACTTCTAAGCGAAGTAAATGTGGGGAGGTTCAGAGACCCCCAGCCTTCCCTTATGCCTCACACCCAAGCAACGTCACGTACCTGTGGTTAGAATGACAGGGAGGAAGGGGGGGGGGGGGGGAGTTAGCCGGTTTAGTCCGGTTTAGCCAGGCTGATACCCCTTATCCCCTCCAACACATCAATGGCGTTAGCCTGTGTTTTAGGGGAAGCATTTCCAGTCCGAGTCTAAGGCTCGATCACTGAGTTATATGTATACATCTCTGTGGGCTCAATAGTGTCTGTGGGCACGGTGTGGAAAGGTTTAGGATGCACCTTACCACCATACATCACACACAAATTACATGTGCCTGTGGTTGGGACAAGTAAAAGGGGTGGGGGGGGGGGGGCGCTGTGTGTGTGTGTGTGTGATTGTGTGTGTGTGTGTGTGTGTGTGTGTGTGTATGTGTGTGTGTGTGTGTGCGTGTGTGTTTGTGTACGTATGTGTGTGTGCCGTGTGTGTGCGTGTGTGTGTGTATGTCACGGTGTGTCAGTATGTGTGTTTGTGTATGTGTGTGTGTCAGTGTGTGTGTGTATGTGTTAGTGTGTGTGTGCATGTGTGTGTGTAGGGGGGTACAGGGTGAGCATGCCTAACACTTAGTAGATGAAAGATGTAGTGAGGTTTGGAAGTCCACTTCCCTCTACCCCGGCCTATACCCCACTGCACCAAACCAGTATCATGTGCCTGTTGTTCGGACAAAGGGGGGAGAGACAGGGTATGTTCAAGTTGAACGGGTAGCCTCGGAGTCGTGGGGCTAGAGGGTGGGAAGGCCTTTATAATAAGAAAAGGGACTATGATCTGTTGACCCTGTGTTCTTGTTTTCTTTTGCAGCTTCAGCAAACAAGAGAGAAACCGGAACAAGCGGCAGAGGTGAAGAATTCACGTACAGTAAGCGAGATATTTAAAACTCGGCGCAAGACACCGACTTTGATATGTGGGTGTGACGTTTTGAATGTCTGTCTGTCTTTACATTTAGTCAAGTTTTGACTAAATGTTTTAACGTAGAGGGGGGAATCGAGACGAAGGTCATGGTGTATGTGCGTGTGTGTGTGTGTCTGTGTGTGTGTGTAGAGCGATTCAGACTAAACTACTGGACCGATCTTTATGAAATTTGACATGAGAGTTCCTGGGTATGAAATCCCAGAACGTTTTTTTCATTTTTTGGATAAATGTCTTTGATGACGTCATATCCGGCTTTTCGTGAAAGTTGAGGCGGCACTGTCACGCCCTCATTTTTCAACCAAATTGGTTGAAATTTTGGTCAAGTAATCTTCGACGAAGCCCGGACTTCGGTATTGCATTTCAGCTTGGTGGCTTGAAAATTAATTAATGACTTTGGTCATTAAAAATCTGAAAATTGTAAAAAAAAAATAAAGATTTATAAAACGATCCAAATTTACGTTCATCTTATTCTCCATCATTTTCTGATTCCAAAAACATATAAATATGTTATATTTGGATTAAAAACAAGCTCTGAAAATTAAATATATAAAAATTATTATCAAAATTAAATTGTCGAAATCATCTTATTCCTTGTCGGTTCCTGATTCCAAAAACATATAGATATGATATGTTTGGATTAAAAACACGCTCAGAAAGTTAAAACAAAGAGAGGTACAGAAAAGCGTGCTATCCTTCTTAGCGCAACTACTACCCCGCTCTTCTTGTCAATTTCACTGCCTTTGCCATGAGCGGTGGACTGACGATGCTACGAGTATACGGTCTTGCTGAAAAATGGCATTGCGTTCAGTTTCATTCTGTGAGTTCGACAGCTACTTGACTAAATGTTTTATTTTCGCCTTACGCGACTTGTTTTGTATTTCTGTCTGTCTGTCTTTTTACATTTAGTCAAGTTTTGACTAAATGTTTTAACGTAGAGGGGGGAATCGAGACGAGGGTTGTGGTGTATGTGTGTGTGTGTGTGTGTGTGTGTGTGTGTGTGTGTGTGTGTGTGTGTGTGTGTGTGTGTGTGTGTGTCTGTCTGTCTCGTCTGTGTGTGTGTGTAGAGCGATTCAGACCAAACTACTGGACTGATCTTTATGAAATTTGACATGAGAGTTCCTGGGAATGATATCCCCGGACGTTTTTTTTCTTTTTTTCGATAAATACCTTTGATGACGTCATATCCGGCTTTTTGTAAAAGTTGAGGCGGCACTGTCACACCCTCATTTTTCAATCAAATTGATTGAAGTTTTGGCCCAGCAATCTTCGACAAAGGCCGGACTTCGGTATTGCATTTCAGCTTGGTGGCTTAAAAATTAATTAATGACTTTGGTCATTAAAAATCTGAAAATTGTAAAACAAAAACATTTTTTTATAAAACGATCCAAATTTACGTTTATCTTATTCTTCATCATTTTCCGATTCCAAAAACATATAAATATGTTATATTCGGATTAAAAACAAGCTCTGAAAATTAAAAATATAAAAATCATTATTAAAATAAAATTTCCGAAATCGATTTAAAAACAATTTCATCTTATTCCTTGTGGGTTCCTGATTCCAAAAACATATAGATGTGATATGTTTGGATTAAAAACACGCTCATAAAGTTAAAAAGAATAGAGATAAAGAAAAGCGTGCTATCCTTCTCAGCGCAACTACTACCCCGCTCTTCTTGTCAATTTCACTGCCTTTGCATCGAGCGGCGGACTGACGATGGTACGAGTATACGCTCTTGCTGTAAAAATGCAGTGAGTTCAGTTTCATTCTGTTAGTTCGACAGCTTGACTAAATGTTATAATTTCGCCTTACGCGACTTGTTGTATTTCTGTCCGTCTGTGTCTGTGTCTGTCTCTGTCTTTGTCTCAGTCTTTCAAGTTTGTCTCTGTCTGTCTGTCTGTCTGTCCCGGCGAGTCATCTCTGTCTCTGTCTCTGTGTGTGTGTCTCTCTCTCTCTAAATAACACCCTACCCCTTTTTATATTTAGTCAAGTTTTGACTAAATATTTTAACATCGAGGGGGAATCGAAACGAGGGTCGTGGTGTATGTGCGTGTGTGTGTGCGTGTGTGTGTGTGTGCGTGTGTGTGTGTGTGTGTCTGTGTGTGTGTGTAGAGCGATTCAGACTAAACTACTGGACCGATCTTTATGAAATTTTACATGAGAGTTCCTGGGTATGAAATCCCCGAACGTTTTTTTCATTTTTTTGATAAATGTCTTTGATGACGTCATATCCGGCTTTTCGTGAAAGTTGAGGCGGCACTGTCACGCCCTCATTTTTTAACCAAATTGGTTGAAATTTTGGTCAAGTAATCTTCGACGAAGCCCGGACTTCGGTATTGCATTTCAACTTGGTGGCTTAAAAATTAATTAATGACTTTGGTCATTAAAAATCTGAAAATTGTAAAAAAAAATAAAAATTTATAAAACGATCCAAATTTACGTTTATCTTATTTTCCATCATTTGCTGATTCCAAAAACATATAAATATGTTATATTCGGATTAAAAACAAGCTCTGAAAATTAAATATATAAAAATTATTATCAAAATTAAATTGTCCAAATCAATTTAAAAACACTTTCATCTTATTCCTTGTCGGTTCCTGATTCCAATTACATATAGATATGATATGTTTGGATTAAAAACACGCTCAGAAAGTTAAAACAAAGAGAGGTACAGAAAAGCGTGCTATCCTTCTTAGCGCAACTACTACCCCGCTCTTCTTGTCAATTTCACTGCCTTTGCCATGAGCGGTGGACTGACGATGCTACGAGTATACGGTCTTGCTGAAAAATGGCATTGCGTTCAGTTTCATTCTGTGAGTTCGACAGCTACTTGACTAAATATTGTATTTTCGCCTTACGCGACTTGTTTGGTATGTGTAGGGCCTATGTGTGCATGTGCTTACATGAGTGTATGTGTCTGTTACCGTGTGTGAGTGTGTGTGTGAGTGTGTGTGATTGTGTGATTGTGTGTGTGTGTCAGTGTGTGTGTGTGTGTGTGTGTGTGTGTGTGTGTGTTAGTGTGTCAGTGTGTGTTAGTGTGTGTGTGTGTGTGTGTGTGTGTGTGTGTTTCTTTCGATGAGTGTATTTGATAAAACTGATGTGTATTCCGTCCGTTTGCAACTCGATCAGTTCACACGATACGTAACAACTTGATTTTCAAGTCGCGTTGTCTTTCTTAC
>NC_090249.1:33977461-33989961 GCF_037325665.1 Littorina saxatilis
CCCCCCCCCCCCCCCCCCTTCCTTTCAGCTGGAAAAGTATTACGCGGAACACCTGCATACGGACCCTGAGATACGGCTGATCGTCGCAGGCAGCGGATACTTTGAGGTCCGCAATGCCAGTGACAAGTGGATCCGTCTGCGCGTGACGAAGGGTACCCTCATTAATCTTCCAGGAGGACTGTATCACAGGCTGACACTTGATTCTAATGTAAGTAGGCCTACGGCATGTGAAAAATTTCCGCAAAAACGATCCGTGTGAATATCACGCAACGCGACCGGTCTGAATGAAGCCAGCGCACAGTAGTGTTGTTTTCACCAGTTTGGAGGTGTGTTGAATGGTGGTGGGGGGAGGCTAAAATGGGATTTTTAACAAGATCACAACACTATTACAGCCCTGAAAATGATGCCCAGAATGCACCAGATTGCACGTGTTAAAGGTGATTTTTGTGTGTGTCATAACTCTTGTTTTAGAAGTGTTAGAATTCATCTTCATTCTGCTTTTGTTTCAGAACTATATCAAGATGTTGAGGATGTTATGTGTTACAATTCATCTTCATTCTGCTTTTGTTTCAGAACTATATCAAGATGTTGAGGATGTTATGAGTTACAATTCATCTTCATTCTGCTTTTGCTTCAGAACTATATCAAGATGTTGAGGATGTTATGAGTTACAATTCATCTTCATTCTGCTTTTGTTTCAGAACGATATCAAGATGTTGAGGATGTTATGTGTTACAATTCATCTTCATTCTGCTTTTGTTTCAGAACTATATCAAGATGTTGAGGATGTTATGAGTTACAATTCATCTTCATTCTGCTTTTGTTTCAGAACTATATCAAGATGTTGAGGATGTTATGTGTTACAATTCATCTTCATTCTGCATTTGTTTCAGAACTATATCAAGATGTTGAGGATGTTATGTGTTACAATTCATCTTCATTCTGCTTTTGTTTCAGAACTATATCAAGATGTTGAGGATGTTATGTGTTACAATTCATCTTCATTCTGCTTTTGTTTCAGAACTATATCAAGATGCTGAGGATGTTATGTGTTACAATTCATCTTCTTTCTGGTTATGTTTCAGCACTATATCAAGATGCTGAGGTTGTTTTCCGAGATACCCGCGTGGGAGGCTCTCAACAGACCCGAGGGGGACACACACCCTGTTCGCGAAGAGCACCTGGCCGCCCTCCCCTCTGATGTGTAAGAGCTCAAAACTGTAGCTTTAAAAAAAAATGAACTTGATCAACCTTGCCTGTTAGAAGCACCCACCCCCAGCCCTTCTCTCTCTCCAGGATTTTGCTAGATGGCTTTGATCAGGACACATGAACTAACTTCAATTATAATAATTTAGTGTGTGCAAGTTTGTGACTTTTGTTTAGACACACGTGCTGCTGCTCGTAACGCTGCATATACGACGCAGATCTTGAGTTATCATTTTCATTCGTGATACGAGCATTTATTTTAAAACTATGACGCAAAGTGATTGTTGTGGTTAGTTTTCATGTTCCATTCTGGCGAGGCACTTGCATACACACGAACGTGTCTGTGTCACAGAGAAAGGTACACGGAGAGTATGGTCATTTTTGCACAGCAACAATCCCACTAGCATTCTCATACCAAGTGATCAAATACCGCTATTTCTCATGAGGAATAGATTCAGTACAGGGTACAGTAACTAGAAACACCCACCCCCTACTTTTGGGCGTAAGGGGGATGGGCGCTTACAAGGTAGTTTACGATACAGGTCAATTCTAGAGTTCAGGACTTAAGTTTAGTGCCACTGCAGATTAAGATCAGTGGGCGGCACCAACATTGCTTTTTTCGGATTTCTCTCTCTCTCACAAAACAATGAAACTTTCAGTGAAATAAGGTTTCTGCAGTATTCTTTGCACAGGCACACTGTTGCACATGCCAAAGCGAGACGTGTGCATCTGCACGGCATGTTTCTTTTGAAGAACACCCACATGAAGTCAGTTCCATGCCGGCAGCAGAAGCAGGTTCCGAGGTGAGAAGTGTGTGTTGAAGGAAAAAAGTGTCAGGTTCTGATCTTCTTAACTACCAACCACTCTCCTCAAACGGTGGAATATGTTCGAGTGTTTCACTTCTCTTCCAGATCAATGTACATCAACCAGAAACAAAAAGATTCCCCATGTGTTGTAGTTCACGTGATCACATTTTGCGAAGTATTGGAGCATCTCAGCAAATGAAGAGAGAAACAAAAGCCAGTCACTGTCTCGAAGTGATCGTGCGAGGCGCAGAAACACAAACACCAGTTGCATGTAGGTTCTCCAGAACTGACATTGTATGCGGAAAACTGGCAAAGAAGAGCCCATAGAGCTTTCAAAGTGAGTTTGTCGGCATTGTTTGTGGGAGCTGTGGTTTCTCCAATGCTTAATATTTCGTCAAGTCATGAAGATTTCATGTACCGCCCAATCACCTTCAAAAAGTGTATGTGCAAAGAAAAGATCCCCATCTTTCGAACTTTTCCGTTTGCGTTGCCATATTGCAGCATTTTGGCCTCGCAGTACAGATGCTTGTCAAACGCCACCAAATAGTTTTGTCATTGCTTGCCATTTCTTGATCACTGTCCAAACGGTGTCAAAGACAGGGACTGGAGCCTGTTATGAGCGGACATGGGCCAACTGAATATTCACCTCCCTGGAACTTCTTCTTCATCTGGCTGCTGTCTTAGGCAAGTCAGCAACTGCACACTATGATAATGTCTTGTCCTCAGGCTTGTTCAACTCATGTCAACGTTTTCATAAAATGTTATATCATAGATTCAGATTCACTCACTGATGAAATATGTGTCCCCTGGTCTGCCGATATTTCCTCAAATGGACTTTGGGTTGTTGGCGTTTACGCAGTTATGCCAAATTTGTGTTGCTACTGAAGGACGAATAGCACACTTTATGCCAGACGAGCTTCATCTTCTTCTTCTGCGTTCGTGGGCTGAAACTCCCACGTACACTCGTGTTTTTGCACGAGTGGATTTCCACGTGTATGACCGTTTTTATCCCGCCATTTAGGCAGCCATACGCCGCTTTCGGAGGAAGCATGCTGGGTATTTTCGTGTTTCTATAAGCCACCGAACTCTGACATGAATACAAGATCTTTCCACACGAAGTGGGGTAAGGTACCAGCAGGTCTGCACATACGTTGACCTGGGAGATCGGAAAAATCTCCACCTTAACTCACCATGCGTGGCCGGGATTCGAACCCACGACCTACCGCTTTGGTGGCCGGCGTCTTACCACAAACCCAGCTTTAGTGCCCGTCTAGAGCTAGATGAGCTGATCTCTTTGATAAATAACGCTTTATTTTCTGATTTCAAATGCTTTTGGGATATATGGTCATTATTCTGTAGCCTTTCTACAATGTTGTCAGTAACGTTGCGCAGGGAATCCTACGTTACCGTTCTCAGCAGATTGCTATTTTGCTTGTTTTCCGCAAATCCTGGCAACAAATGCTGAGTCTGAGTCAATTCAAGAAGCTTTCTCACGACTTAAAGATGGTTACATGTTGCTGAATTTCACAATGTCAAGAGTCTTGAAACCAACTGTCAAGATTGAAAGGATTAAAGACATACGGAATATGCAAAATAACTTAAAAATGTCAAATATTGCCTTTTCGATTTGTCCAACATTTCTCAACGTCTTTATCACATTAATAAACATAGGAAAAGACACTAAATGTACCTACAAACACCAACTATGAGCGAAAATTCCTGTTTTAATGTCCGCCATTTTGTTTTCAATATGGCGGCCAAAATATTAGTGGAGCAAGGTGACATCCCCTCTGGAGATGTTCACGGAAATCTAATTGAAGCATCCAGATGGGATGTCAGCTTCTAACAAGCAAGGTTGACCAAGTTCACAATGTCCGACTGGAGCTATCTCTCTACACGTGTCGCTGAAGCCTGAAACTTTCGTTATGGACTCTTTTCGTCTGCATGATACAATAACCGATTGCAGTTGATGATTTTTTCCTGGAAACTGTGATATTTACACGTTTTTTTCTATATGATGGAATAAACCTTTGGACTGAATGTATCTTAGAAAGTTTAATATGGAGACTTTTATCCTATACGATACATTTGAACGTGTTTATGGTGAATTTGTCTGGAAGATCTTAATTTGGACACATTTACCCTAAATGATACAATAACCGGTCGGACTGAAATTGTCTTTGAAATGTTGTTATGAATACATTTACTCGATATGATACAGTAAAGTTGGACTGAATTGTATGCCATAATTTTGTTGTATGTCTGTATTATTATCTTACTGGGGTATTAATGACAAAAGTAATTAGAATGCATTCTAGTTGCCATTTGATATACATCATAATAATCATGTACACGACTGAGAAGGCATGACACAAAATGGTACCCAGCTCTGGAGAAGGACCCATACAAATGAAATATGTTTTTGTCAGTGAGATGACTTCCTTTTATGACGGACACTAGCTGGTGTTGTGTTTAAGGCCAAGAGGAAACAACCAGACGAGACGGTTAGCTTAGCCTGGGGTTACTTCCCTTCCCTTGTTGCTCAGCACAGACCTCTCTGCATTATCATACAGTTGCTGCGAACTTACCAACGTACGCAAAAACACATGATAACACATGCGTGTGTTTGTAATCACACACACACACACACGCACACGCACACACACACACACACACACACTCTCTCTCTCTCTCTCTCTCTCTCTCTCTCTCTCTCTCGGGCTGGTTGAAAAGAAGCTAGTTTGTATTGCTTATGCCATAACCCTCGTAAAATAACATTTGATTTGATTTGATTGAATTGATTTGATTTGATTTGATCTCTCTCTCTCTTACTTTCGCAGATAACAATACAGAAGGACAAGTGTTGAAAACGATTTTACTTTAAACAAAAACAAACATCAACAACAAACAAACATCTACAGCGATTACAAAGATAATTATGATATTAAGGAATCAACAGGTATATGATTCGATATTTCACTGATAAAAAAATACAGTAATGGAAACAGAATTTGTATTCCAACCCAGCATGAATGTCGAGCGAGCTCTGCAGCAAGAACTGAGTATTCAAACCAGTATACAAAGAAGCTGGATACGAAAGCCACTGTAAAACTTCAACGCTGTGCTTTAAATTCACAAATGATCTTACTCCACTGAAGCAAGTGGATGGTGCGTCAGTAACACATTGTGGGCGCCGGCGGGGACGGATGTAAGTGTGAATAGGTTGGGATAGAAAGTAGCCTATTGTTTTTTCGTTTTTTTTTCTCTCAAGACTATCCAGAGGTTATTCGCGACAAATCCCCTTGTTCCAAACTAAAAGCAGAAACCTATTGAATTATAAAGTATCGTCTACTAGCACATAGAAAACACACAGAATAACCAGCCACAAGCAGTGTCAATTTTTTTTCTCTAGAAAAACGGCACAACGCAGCTTGAAGCCGAAAAGCAGTATTCATTTTCTAATTGGTACTCTTTCCTTTAAGAACAAAAAAATAATAATCACTACAAAAACAAAAATAAGAACAACATAAACGACGACGACGAAAACAACAACAACAACATGGGTCGGGAGAAATGTAGGTATAAAAAGGCAAGTTGAGCCCATGAGTATTGTATCAACGAAAGTATTGACTTCGTCAAAGCTAGATCACATGTTCAATTTTCAGGATGTTCAGATTTAGAAAAACAGATTATAGTAAAAAAATGTTGTGGTCCCGTTGGCAAAAATTCTATATAAATATACAAAAGTGACATAATCATGAGTAAAAATGCTGACATATGCTTCTGATGGTACTTTTAACGCGTCAGTGTTCTATTAATAATGGATATTAAAATAAAACGAGGATTGAAATAAAACTAACAGCTCCTAGCTTGCTAGTTCTCTGTGTGTTGAGAACCACACTCTATCTAGTTCTCTCTCTCTCGGTCTCTCTCTTTCTCTCTCTGCCTCTCTTTCTGTCCCTGTCTGTCTGTCTGTCTGTCTGTCTGTCTGTCTTTTTTTCCGCTCTGTCTCTGTCTGTCGGTCTTTGTCTTTTTTACACATGTTTTAGGTGACCGTACCCCCCCCCCCCCCACACACACACACACACACACACACACACACACACACGCAAACACAAACATACTTTCGCGCATGCAGCCCAATACACACATGTAATCACACCATCGTACAGTAACAAGCACATTCGTTCTGTATCTGCATATATATGTCTGTTCTGTTGCTGTCTTTCGGTTTCTATGTTTGTATCTGCTAACTTAGTTATCTCTCTCACTTACAGATGCATGCACATAACAATTATTCTCAAACGTAGCTGTTAGCCTGGTCTCTCCTTTCTTTCCTCTTCTTCCACCTTCTTCAACCTCACAAATAGATGAGATCGCAACATAGTAATAATAACAATACAGTAATAATAACATTAATACTAATAACAATATTAATAATACATAGAACGCACTCGCACGACCAAGCTGGGACACTTACAGAATAAGGGCAAAATCCTAAAACTCTCATTCACAATACATAGCCTACGTCTACAATGACACACACACACACACACACACACACACACACACACACACACACACAACGCACACACACACATACATATACACATAACATACGAACTCACGCACATACACCACACCACACCTTACCACACCACACCACACCACACACACACACACACACACACACACACACACACACACACAAACACACAAACAAACAACGCACACACACATACAGATACAGTAACATAACATACGAACTCACGCACACACACACACACACACACACACACACACACACACACACACACACACACACACACACACACACACACACACACACACAATAGTGGATACCAAGTTCAGATGCAAAATCACCAGTCCTAACACAAAACCATTGTACACAAACAATTCAAACAAACTAAGTTGATCCTTCTTTGTAACGCGTACACGTTTTTAACAAGGCAAGAACAAAATCATCATAACCCAGTCAGAGACTACAGAGTATACTCTATATTATCCTACATACGTGAGAGAGACACCCGTGAGATAATAATCATTCAAATCACACGTGTGTATATCATGTAAATGAGGTCATGCCAAGCAAGTCTGGCAGGGACCTGTTTTTCCACTGCTTATGATGCCAAAGTCACCGAGACAAACGTCATTATAGAAGAAACAAAATTGCGCTCGCTAATTACCCTCGATGAATCTTTAGAACTAACACGTCACGCCACACTTTCAGAGTGACGTTTCTTTGCTTTGACGTAATAGATTGCACGAGGCTTTAGAAGAGATCGAGGTTCCAAAACAAACGTCTTCAATTTAGCTGCCTCGAATGCAGGACATTTTCAGTAAAATACACGTAAGTACAGTATGTAGGATAAACAGAATACTACATGGCTTGCTGTGTCGTACCAGATTTACACTCGTTGCTTTTTCAAATAGTGAACAGCTCGCTTTCGCTCGCAGTTCAATATTTAAAAAAACAACTCGTGTAAATCTGGTACGACACAGCAAGCCATGTAGTATTCTCTATGTCTCTGACCCAGTTAAAAAAAATTAGTAAAAATCAACGTACACATACCTGCAATATATAAATAACCACACAGTACACACTAACACAATTAAATCACTATGCATAGGTATGAATACATTCCAAACATTTATGCAACAGAAAATGGTATGGCCCTAAGAAGGTGCTCTCATTATTGCTCTTTCTTCTTGGTGAGGTAGGCCTTGCGGTAGAAGTTGAGGAAGAGGATGAGAATGGTGATGGTGTAGAAAAAAACGGTATAGGAGAAGATCTTGGGGAACTCGCAGGGAGACATTGCGTTGATACCTGTCTGTGCGATGAGCAGGACAAATTGCGACTGAAAAAAAGATAAAAGGATCATTTTATTGAAACATAAGGACAAATTGCGACGGGGGAAAACAAAAAGAATCATTTTATTGAAACTTAAGGACCAATTGCGACGGAAAAAAATGATAAAAGGATCATTTTAAACAAATTGCGACGGAAAAAAAGATAAAAGGATCATTTTATTGAAACATATTAAGGACAATTTGCGACTGAAAAAAAGATAAAAGGATCATTTTATTGAAACATAAGGACAAAATGCGACTGAAAAAAAGATAAAAGGAACCTTTTATTAATGAAAAATAATATCCTTTTTTTGTCACCAATTAGCACACCTTTCCATTCACCCACTACACCAACACATGCATGCAACTTGATTCATCCATCCATGTCACTTGTGTCGCCAAGTATCCCCTCACAAACTGCTAGTTCTCTATACTTACATATCTACCCATCCATCAATTCATCCTGTTCGTTTTTCCGTCACTACCCTCTCACCCATACACCCACCAGCCTTCCTACCCACCCATCCACCTTCCCCTTCCTCCTCTCTCCTTTCATCGCTCCGTACATCCATCCGACCATCCATCCATCAGACCTTCTCTCTTACACCTCTCCCATCCATCCATCCACCCACCCATCCATCCACCTAACCTCCCATTTTACAACTCTCCCAACCGTAAACAAACTCATCCATCCATCAATCCATCCATCAGACCTACCCTCTTACATCTCTCCCATCCATCCATTCATCCATTTAACCTCCACTTTTACAAATCTACCATCCATCAACCAACTTATTCATCCATCAATCTATCCACCAATCGATCCACTGGCCTACCCACCCCCCACCCACCAACCCATCCACCCATCAATCAATCAATCAATCCGTCCGTCCGTGCAATACTCACGATCTGCATCATGGTGAGGTAGCGTTTCCACCAGAGGTATTTCTGCATGTGGGGTCCCATGGCCGCCAGCCCATAGTACAGGTACATCACTATGTGGATGAAGGAATTCACTGTCGGGTACATGATGGCTGAAACAACGTCATTATTATGTCATCACTTCGTCATCATTACGTCATAACAACCCTTGTTATCATGACCTTAAGTTATTTAAAAAAACGTTAGTACAATCTGAATGCAATGTTCACTACTATATGGATGAAGGTATTCACCGTTGGGAACATGAACGCTAAGTAATACCGATACATCACAATCTGGACATCATCGCTTCAACGCAACATCCTTGCATCGAATTTGGGGGTAACATCTATCGAATTTCACCACATATTTCCTTTACTTGCAAGAAACTGACATGCTTTTCTACCTCGAATAATTGTACCTGTTTAATTTGGCGGGGAAGCATTCAGTCTAGAATGTTTTTGGCAGAAGCCCGAATGACGTCCTACATGTATAGGCCTACCTATAGCTACATGTGTTTGACTTACTCTGGCCTCCTGGTACGAACTTGAAGCCAATCCATGACATGACAGCCATGGTGGAATGGTGGTACACGTGCAGGAAGGACACGTGACCAAACTTCTTGCGTAAAATGAAAAACATCTGCAAGCAAAGAGTGAATAATTTATGACCACGAGTGCGCGTGCTCAGATTGTTACACAGTTGTTCAGCATGGGTTTCCAAAGCATTAAAACACATTTTACCTTATATGGACATTAAACAGGACGCGTTTGACCATATACGGAACATAAAATGCAGTCAAATAGTGTACTTAATGAATATTCATAATCCCAATGCTCTCTCTCTCTCCCCCCCTCTCTCTCTCTCTCCCTCTCTCTCTCTCTCTCTCTCTCTCTCTCCCTCTCTCTCTCCCCTCTCTCTCTCTCTATCTCTCTCTCTCTCTCTCCCCTCCCTCTCTCTCTCTCTCTCTCCCCCTCTCTCTCTCTCTCTCTCTCTCTCTCTCTCTCTCTCTCTCTCTCTCTCTCTCTCTCTCTCTCTCTCTCTGTGTCTCTCTCTGCTTTCATAACTTTTAACTTTTTAACTGCTTACCGTGTCAGAGAATTCTATGATTTTCATGAACATGAACCACCATCCTGCCTCGTATATCTGTAACAGAGAAACACAGGTTTTCTTTGCTTTTCCTTCTTGTACGTTTTTTTGTCAGTTATGCTGTCAACTCATACAAAGATCTGTTCTGAAATACACACCTATGCAAAAGCTGGCAACAAAATACACGCACATTCATTCACGCAAACGATAGATGAACAGAAGAAGGACACCTTCTCACAATACGCGCATACTAACGGCGTAGCCTTCACAATCACAAACATAGTTATGGCACAGTCATCAAAGCGCACAAGCGCACACACACGCACTCAAACACAAACACCCACTCTCTTCAAACCGATAAACTTGACTGTACATACCAAGGTGGATCCGTATTTCCCAGAGAGAGTTCTGTCGACTGTATCGCAGACAAAATTAAACCCATCTCCAACAATGATCGTCATACACTGCACACAGAAGTAGGAAAGATCTATGCAAAAGTCATGCAACAACTTGTCACATTGTCACTAACGCGTGCGCGCGCGTAAACACACACACCCACACACACGCACACACCCACCCACCCACCCACACACACACACACACACTACACGCACGCACGCACGCACACACACACGACACACACACACACACACACACACATGACAAACAAACACACACACACACACACACACACACACACACACATGACAAACAAACACACACACGCACACACACACACACACACACACACACACACACACACACACACGACAAACACACACATTCGAACACTCTCACGCATGAAGGTTTGCAGGAACGACAATGAAACAAAATAATGATTGACTTACAAGAGTAAAGATGTAGGTTGACAAGCCGACCATGAGCAAGTTGTACACCACCAACACCCTCGACAGCTCGAATGGCTTGAAAGGGGACATCACTCTGGGGCCCTGAGTCACCACAAGCAGGTAAAGGGCGATAACCATTGCCAGGCGTTCCGGCCCTTGCATCAGTGGAAACCCCAGCACACGTGGGTCTGAAATAGGATGGATACACGTTGGTGAATAGGGTAACAGGCATACACACACACACTGGCAGATTGATAAGCATTCATACAGCCGTCAATGGTGTAAATACGCACCCTTGCTAATGGCACGTTGTGGTTGGACAGTCTCATGGCAGTCTCGAGTCAAGCGTCCTCACACCCACCAAACCCATTCATCCACAAATCCATTCATCCATCCATCCATCCATCCATCCATTTATAATGTTAGCTCGCATACCTGCTTGTGTTATGGACTTTCATCCCTTTTACAACCCCACCTGTACATCTGCAAATCCATCCATCCATCCCGATCCATCCACCCATCATGATAGCGCGCATACCTGCTTGTGCCATGGTGTGGTTGTGCCATTCTTTGATGGTTTCCAGTGTCTAGACTTTAATCACTTACACAAGCCCACCCGTACATATACAAATCCATCCATCCATCCATCCATCCATCCAACCATCGTGTTTGCTCGCATACCTGCTTGTGCCATGGTGTTATGTATTATTCTTTGGTGGTCTGTAGCTAGTGTCTGGACTTTAATCACTTCCACAAGCCCACCTGTACATCTGCAAATCCTTCCATCCATCCATCCATCCATCCTTGTATCGTGTTAGCGCGCATACCTGTTTGTGCCATGGTGTTATTGTACCATTCTTTGATGGTCTCGAGCGTCTGGACTGTAATCACTTTCACAACCCCGCCTGTACATTTACAAATCCATCCATCCACCCATCCATCCATCTATCCATCCACCCATCCATCCATCCATAGTGTCAGGGCGAATACCTGCTTGTGCCATGGTGTTGTTGTACCATTCTTTGATGGTCTCTAACGTCTGCACCCCGACACTCATCTTGGGCGTCTGGTTTAACCTGCAAGAAGAAAATAGATACAGCAAACTTAATGTTCGTTTGTTGTTGTTGCTTCCGTAGATGCTGCTTCTGCTGCTTTAGCTGTTGTTGTTGTTGTTGTTGTTGTTGTTGTTGTTGTTGTTGTTGTTGATACCTTTGTCAGATCTACGCAGCGTTCTACAATTATCAGTCCGTCTCTGTCTTTCTGGTACTGTCCCATTCTGTGTGACTGCGCCGCGTGCGTGCGTGCGTGCGCGCGTGCGTGCGTGCGTGCGTGTGTGCGTGTGTTTGTGTGAGACAGACAGACAAACAGACAGACAGACAGACACACACACAGACATACACACAGACACACAGGTAGATAGTGACACAAAAGAGACAAACGGAGACAGACTGTGCGGAACACTATAATCACTTATTAATGCAGAGTGCAAATGTTAAAGCCTAGATTGCCTTGTTTGTATGACATTTGTGACTGTGTGCTCATCTAATTTGCAAATCCGATTTTCCTTTTTCCGGCGTGACACTCCACCTCTCCGCGATTCAAATGAGTGTGGGAGTTAGGGGACAAACACGCATCGCCACACCAGTGCTGATGACTGCTGTATAAACATAATCTATGTACGGAGGAGTAGGGGGGGGGGGGTCAGAGAGAGAGAGAGAGAGAGAGAGAGAGAGAGAGAGAGAGAGAGAGAGAGAGAGAT
>NC_090249.1:33992461-34007461 GCF_037325665.1 Littorina saxatilis
GAAGGATGGACCCGAATTAATCGTCAAAACACTCATGTGCCGTTTAAAGCAGCCGCCAAGTGAAGACGTAGGATTTGAATATCGGTGTGCACCGCCTGACTTTATCTTATCGTTGTTATCAGTTTTTGACGTGTCAGATTTTTGCTCAGAAACCTGTAAAGATACATAGAATATCGTCATACATAACTGGGTCTTGCAGTCTACGTCAATACAGAAGAGCATACTGCGCATAGACGTTCATTCTGAGAGAGAAAAAACAACTCCCGTACGGTCAATCTGAACTTGACAGAGAACACTTCAATCCGACGAATATGCCAATAAGCGGAAACAAGTGTCTTTGAGGACACAGACATGCAGTTTGAATAGATACTACGGGTATGATGTTTTTAAGTTGTGGTTGCACAATCTGGAGCAATGCTTTTAGATTGAATGCCTTATTTTAGATGAAACGTGGGCTAACCAAAAGTGTAGTGTATGAAGATTTTGGTCCCACAGATACAAAGCGAACGGAAGCATAATTTATTAATAACCGTGAGCATAGCAATCGGTGCGATTGTACATAATTATGTGTGTGTGAGTGCGCGTGCGTGTGCGTATGTGTGTGTGTGTGTGTGTGTGTGTGTGTGTGTGTGTGTGTGTGTGTGTCTGTCTGTCTGTGTCTGTTTGTGATTTGTGTTTATGCCTCTGTCTTTGTGCATTGGCAAGAATGTGTATGTGTGTGTGTGTGTGTGTGTGTGTGTGTGTGTGTGTGTGTGTGTGTGTGTGTGTCTGTCTGTGTCTGTTTGTGATGTGTGTTTATGCCTGTGTCTTTGTGCATTCGCAAGAATGACTGTGCTTGTGTAATTAATAGGTAACATGCGCCTTGAGTCGCCTTGTGTGGTGAGATATGTGCGCGATATAAATTCTCGTAAATAAATAAATGTCACAATCAACATTTATTTTTCTGTGCAGCATATTTACGCAGTTTGCGGCGTTCACAATGGATTACAACGATAAAAACCCAAAGCTAATTCAAATAAATCGTCTGTAATTTCAGAACTTTTATATACCCATTATTGTCAGTTTCTGACGCTATTAGCTGACAAAATGGTGCGCCCATACGCCACCCTTCTTTTTTGTAGCCCTCATTTAGTGACAAATGCTTCATCATAGTGCAAACACACAATCAGGATTAGAAAAGCGCAGTAGCACAGTTATTTCTCTTCACTGCACGTCCAGAGGGGCAAAGGGTACGGACAGACTAAAGCCAAACTCAAGCAAGATAGGTAGTTAAGCAATCAAACTAACAGAATATGTATGGAATATCGAGAGAAATGATTTAATTTGTAATTAGAGTGATGCATGATCATGCAGTCATCACAAGGTGAAGGTATTCATAAATTGATTCGCATTCTCACCTGTGAAACGCATTTTGTAGTCACACCTAGGTCACAGAATTAATCGGTACGGAAATAAAATGATACTGTTGTGATGTAAGAGTTGAGAGCTTTGAACCTGAGCACTTGAGTCGCATAAACCAAAAATGGCTCCGACACTGTGATGTGTGTGTGTGTGTGTGTGTGTGTGTGTGTGTGTGTGTGTGTGTGTGTGCGCGCGCGCGCTCGTACGTGTGTGTGTGTGTGTGTGTGTGTGTACGTGTGTGTGCGTGTGTGCGAGCGCACGTACGTGTATGCTTGCGTTCGAATGTGTGTTTTTGTATATACATTCAACAACGTGAAGTCTGGATAATTATGCCGGCCGGCGTGTTAATTCAGATACCACGTGCAAACAGGCTGTGCAATAAAGATAACGGCTTCAGCTGGCAAAAACTAGCAACGACCAAGGCAATAAGTTTGGCTGTCGGAGAAAACACACCACACACACACACATAAACAAAATCAATTTTGTACAAGTTACGAACATGGCAGATCTTGTTACATGGTTATAAACGTCTTTTGTTGTTGATATCTATTTCAGTATCATTGCTATATTCCGGCAAGTACTGTGCAATGTGTAAAGGATAAGAGAACTTTGCCGAATTCAAGGCTAATATAGGTGAGTTTTTAGACGCGTGTTCAGTGCACCACGTGCGCGCAGACAAGCTGTTGCAATATTGACACCGATTCAAGTGACAGCCGCAGTTGTGCTCTATGCAAAGAGTGTAGCTGTCAGAAATACGGCAAGAGAATAGATTTGGTACAACAGATGTTCCTGCTAGGAAAATTATATTTTCGGTAGCCTTTATTTTGTTTTTGTTACTGCATGTATGCACATTACAACGGTAATCATGATTAAAAGAACCTAACAAGCAAGCAAACAAATAAACAAAACAAAAACACTGCTATTCTCCTAATGCCCTTCTTTATAGAGCATTCAGGGTGTGACACCATTTTAGCGTTCAAAGACATGAGGTTCCGATTGTATTTTGTCGTCCATTAGTGCATTTATAGATTTACCTTGCAGTGACTACAGGGGAATCGATGTCTGCGAAATGTTATATTATTCCACGGGTGTCGTTTGGCGAAGGAATTAGACAAACCTATGAAAATTCTTTCAAATCGCCGAAAACGTTGCCGTCATTTCGACAGAGTTGCCGATTTGTTGTTATTTTATTTATTTATTTTATTTTTATTTTTGTGTCACGTTGGGGGAAAGTGGGACACAAAAGACTGCCGAAAACGTCAAGAAATTGTCAAAACAGTTATTGGCACTATAGCAAATGAGGAAAATGTATCCTTGCAACATCTCTGGAGATGTAAAAATGCATCCCTTCCTGTGTGGAGGTAAACCATACTGAACACGGCCACTCGCTTTTAGAGACACAGCCATCATGCTTATATCTAAACACACCCATTGTTAACACCCTGAGTATTTCCTGTGAAAAATAGCTTTTTTATTCACTTATTTGAATTTTTCTTTAAGTTTTACAAATAAATCGACATGTATCATTGTTAAGCCTTTTCTGTTAAAGTTTGCCATACACATCATTGTGGGACTTTTAATCCATTTACATTCATCCCTCACTAATACATCGAAATATCCATTTGTAAGCTGAATTAGTGTGTATCGTTTTCATCGTCGTAAACAATAATTTTCCTTTGACCTTTCCCCTGTGACACTAAGGCGCTGCTTCAAACATCAGTCCTGTGAACTGATCGCTCTGATTTTCTTGCACGGAGAGGCTTAACTTTTTAAGAACCAGAAATGAACAATCATTATATGTGAAGCTGAGAAAAGAACATGCTTGGTCGCTATAGACCTGCATTGTCGACACTCTCCTATTCAAAACAATGTTCTTCTTTCAGAAGATGAACACAGGCACACATGTTGACGTAATCGTTCGATTTACCTTCAATTACTGCTGTATACAGCTGACATGTCTCACAACAGACAACAAAGATGGCAAAGAATACCACAAAAAATGCTGTAGCGTGTAATTTAGGTGGTTAAAAACACAGACGCAGACGCTGACTCAAAACGCAAGGCCAGCAAGTTCCCAAACTAAAAGTCATAACTCCCTCGCTACAAAAACGCCATAGACACGCAAGAAATGTCATAAATGTCATACGGTTTGTGTCGGACAATTTTGTGCATACTTAAAAGTGTGCGCAGAGAAAACAAAAATGCTCTTGTCATTGCATGCAAGGAATGTTTTACCTGTCCGTCATGCCTAGCTTTCCTTGGAAAGGATGATTATTTTAAAACATTTGGACATTTTTTCTCTCTTTTAAAACTACTCTCAAAGGCTAAATCCTTCCCATGAATTCTTCCCAGTCTCAGATCTGCCCAGGCTTTTACACGCGGTAAAGCCAGCCCTCCATTTGGACATACTGAACTGCCCAACAGTTGCCTCCCCTGTGAAAAAATGATACCTCCCAAACTTCCAATAAAGACCCCTCCTTTTTTACGACCGATTTTTCTGGACAATGTGAAGGTCGTTAGTGGGTATTTAATTGGAATTAGAGTTAAATATTAGAAAGAAGTTTATGTTTTGTATTATATAAAGTTGATTATGTTCGGTTCAGCGCTGCGCGCTTAGAGCACGTGTTCAAAATTTTCATCGACCAGATTGTGTCCGGGGTCTACCTGAATATGCCCACCAAATTTGAAGCAGATCCATCGAGAACTTTGGCCGTGCATCGCGAACACACACACACACACGGACACACACACACACACGGACACACACAAGCCGTATATAGATATAGATAAAACCAAATCAACATACTGACTGCTTCCTTTGCAGTATGGGACTTTTTTGTATTCGGCAGATTGCAACGAGTGCCCGTTAAGAAATCAACTTATCGACAAACTCCAGCTTTGCAACAGTTATCACGGGAAGAACAGCCAGCGCCCTTAACACTTTCTACCCCAGCTATGCTGACCAAGTTTTTTTTAGCCGAGACCAGCTGTGCTGCTAGCAGGTCAATTAGAATTCTAGTAACTGTGTAGTAACTGTGTAGTAACTGTATCAACACTCCTGGAATGCAGGCGTTAGATGGACGTTACAGGAAGCGACTGAAGCTAACAGTCAGCGGATATATCCGAACCTGGTCAGATAGAGCCATATGAGTGGGCACGGATATATCCGTACCTGGGAGACAATGAGGTAATTGCAAAGAAAGATAAACAACTTGACCTTAGTTCAATGATCCATGATGCAGGCGCGCTACACAGTGATGTGCGATCAGCATTAGGAGCACGGTATGCACACATGTGAACAGGGCAGTGCCCGGCTTGGGATACACATCGGTTTGAATTAATTCTTCTTCTTCTTCTTCTTCTTCTTCTTCTTCTTCTTCTTCTTCTTCTTCTTCTTCTTCTTCTTCTTCTTCTTCTTCTTCTTCTTCTTCTTGTCGATCACACGTTTTAAATAAAATCAAAATTAAACTGCCAGATATATCAGTAGCAAAGTTGTCTCTTCAAAATAATTATCAACATTGATTTCGACAGAGAGATTTCGCGCACTGGCACACTTCACAAGGTACGCACGCGAGCACAAACATGATGGCACGCGTGCATGCACACACGCACGCACACATGCACAGACGTAAATTCGCGAGCACACACGCACGCACAAACACACGCCCGCACGTAGACACAGACACAGACACAGACACACACACACACACACACACACACAGAGGCCTCCCTTAACACCCCCCCCCCCCCCCCCGCTACACATCACATTGTCCATCTGCACACGAAACAATAACAAAACAAAACAAAATTACACACAACTTACCTGGATTTAATCACAAGCCACTGAAAACTCCTTCACAATGTCAGCATCAACAACTGCAGCAAAATCCAGTTGTGTGACACCACCACACCGGCCGGCAACCGCTAACACCGGCCTCCACCACACACACCGCGCACACTGCACTATTACCTCCCCCTAGTATCAGTCTCTATCTCTTAACGAACCGTGTCCCCCGCCCGGAGCGACATCAGTTTTCGTGGGATGTGTCGCTCAAACCGGTGACATGCACTGACAATTTTCTTGTCTGGTTCCTTTATTTTTAATTTTTATTTATTTTAAACTTTAATATTTTTGTTAAACCTACAACCTTCTGCAAATACTGTAAACTTGCAACTATACGGTCTTAATCTTTTTGTGAGTGGTTATCTTCCACATTTGTTAATATTGTTCTTGTCTTTACTTCTTTCTAGCAGCACTCACTAGACCACACCGGAGATGCTTTCGACTGTTTCACCGGAGCGTAGTTTCACTGGATCGTATTGCAGCGTAGTATTGAATTGTTTCGCCAGACTGTAATACCGAGCTAGTGTGACCTTCAAATGAGCATCATCTGCATACAACGACAAGTTCGACAGACTGTGACCGTGTCCCGTGTGTCTGTGTGTGTGCATTGCTACGACCGAACAAGCACAGATTGACACGCCTTCTATCACGTGCAAGTGGGACTCGGCCAAGGTATATTATTTGGCTACGATATAATATACGACGCTGTCAGCGTAAAAAGCGTACTGACAGTACATGTATGTAGAAGTGAACAGCTCAGATCATGGGTAATTTTAACACCTTCACATTTAAATGCTTATTTTATAGCCATCCATTGAATTGAGAAGAAAACAAAGCATACTAAACTGCTAAGCAGAAAGGTAGTCGCGCTACCCAGGTGTGGACGTCATTAGGTGTACTCAGCCACCTCTACATATGGCAGAATGACCGAGGTCTTTTACGTTCCACAGTGGTGACACGGGGGTGGAACATGGATACCGTCTCTGAGCCTGCACATAAACTTGAACTTGTCCAGGTCCGGATTCGAACCAGTGACCATTGGATCAAAAGTCCACTGCTCTACCAACTGAGCTACCGGGTCCCAAGGTTGTCAATTAAGAGGGGGGTAGGGGATTATGAATAATAACAATCAGAACGCCGCCCACTCCCTGTAACATATTGCCGGGCCATTCATGAATATCACGTGACCTGCTCGCACGATGGCAACACCCGGTGAGCCTAGTCGATCGTCTGCTTCCATGACCTGCATTCAGCAATAGTGGATCACTAGTTTGACACTGTGCATGCACAGAGTGAGAATCGTTATTTTCACGATTAATGTTTTAATAAATCGGTTTTTTCTAATGAGGCTCTGTACATTAGCAGAACTATAAACACAATGTAAGGTGCAGCATTCCTGTGTTAATATCGCGACCAAAACTAATGGATGAAGTACGCTGTCGCAAAGTGTCCTTGCTGAAACGAGGTGCATCGTATCGAACGCTTTTTGTCTTTAAGGTACAATCCAACCTGTCTTAAACGGCAGCCCCTTGCGAACAAACAATCTTTCCACTTGGTCAAATACCAGATCTGTCCATGCTTTTACATGAGTAAGGTCATCTCTCCGCTTGGTCCAACACCAGATCTGTCCTTGTTTTTACACGGGTATATAAGGTCATCTCTCCGCTTGGTCCAACACCAGATCTGTCCTTGTTTTTACACGGGTATATAAGGTCATCTCTCCGCTTGGTCCAACACCAGATCTGTCCTTGTTTTTACACGGGTATATAAGGTCATCTCTCCGCTTGGTCCAACACCAGATCTGTCCTTGTTTTTACACGGGTATATAAGGTCATCTCTCCGCTTGGTCCAACACCAGATCTGTCCTTGTTTTTACACGGGTATATAAGGTCATCTCTCCGCTTGGTCCAACACCAGATCTGTCCTTGTTTTTACACGGGTATATAAGGTCATCTCTCCGCTTGGTCCAACACCAGATCTGTCCTTGTTTTTACACGGGTATATAAGGTCATCTCTCCACTTGGTCCAACACCAGATATGTCCATGTTTTTACACGGGTATATAAGGTCATCTCTCCGCTTGGTCCAACACCAGATCTGTCCTTGTTTTTACACGGGTATATAAGGTCATCTCTCCACTTGGTCCAACACCAGATCTGTCCTTGTTTTTACACGGGTATATAAGGTCATCTCTCCACTTGGTCCAAAACCAGATCTGTCCTTGTTTTTACACGGGTATATAAGGTCATCTCTCCGCTTGGTCCAACACCAGATCTGTCCTTGTTTTTACACGGGTATATAAGGTCATCTCTCCGCTTGGTCCAACACCAGATCTGTCCTTGTTTTTACACGGGTATATAAGGTCATCTCTCCGCTTGGTCCAACACCAGATCTGTCCTTGTTTTTACACGGGTATATAAGGTCATCTCTCCACTTGGTCCAACACCAGATATGTCCTTGTTTTTACACGGGTATATAAGGTCATCTCTCCGCTTGGTCCAACACCAGATCTGTCCTTGTTTTTACACGGGTATATAAGGTCATCTCTCCGCTTGGTCCAACACCAGATCTGTCCTTGTTTTTACACGGGTATATAAGGTCATCTCTCCGCTTGGTCCAACACCAGATCTGTCCTTGTTTTTACACGGGTATATAAGGTCATCTCTCCGCTTGGTCCAACACCAGATCTGTCCTTGTTTTTACACGGGTATATAAGGTCATCTCTCCGCTTGGTCCAACACCAGATCTGTCCTTGTTTTTACACGGGTATATAAGGTCATCTCTCCGCTTGGTCCAACACCAGATCTGTCCTTGTTTTTACACGGGTATATAAGGTCATCTCTCCGCTTGGTCCAACACCAGATCTGTCCTTGTTTTTACACGGGTATATAAGGTCATCCCTCCGCTTGGTCCAACACCAGATCTGTCCTTGTTTTTTTTTTTTTTTTTTTTTTTTTTTTTTTCTTTCTTTTTTTTTTTTCTTTTTTTTTTTTTTTTTTTTTTTTTTTTTTTTTTGCCTCAGTTGCATGCAGTCCGCTTCAAGCTGAAAAATAAATAAAAAGAATGAAACCCTAAGTTGTTTTTTTTTGTTTTGTTTTTTTCCCTTTTTTTTCTCTTTTTTTTCTTCTTTTTTTTTCTCTTCCTTTTCTCTTCTTTCTTTCTTTCTCTCTACAGCTGAGCGTCCTTCTTCATTGGCGTTTTATAAATTTATCAATTGTATGTGGTTTTCTACAATGGACAAAATCTTGCATCTTTAATGTTGGTTATTGTCTTACATATGTCTGTGTTTGGGTTGACTTAAGTGTTGTTTGTGGCGGTGTCATGATGGAGTTAACATAGTAACAATCACAATAAGTAAGAAGAAAAGCAAATTGTAAGCGTGCTAAAGTTTTCTTAGTAACAGTTCTCTTTTCATACAAGTGGTGTTAAGTGTAACAATGTAAGTTCCGCCTTTACCCCGGTACCGTTCTCCTTTTAGCGAAACGAAAGAAAGAGGGGGCGGTGAGGGAAGCCAGAAAAGAAGTATATATGATACACTATTCTACGTTTCGTATTTGTTTCTCTTTGTCAAACATTATTTTAATATCAGTGGGAGTTCCGTATCTATATTTGCTTATGCACATCTTTCCTATCAAAATCAAGTGATTTATATATTTGCATTTTATTGAGTCAGCACCATTAATATAACCACACAAAATATGTTCTATTCCAAAGACTATTCTTATTTTATATTTCTCATAAATAATTTGTTCAACGTATCTCCATAGCACTTTTATTTTCTTACAATTAACAAAAAAATGTTCAACGTAATCTATTTCGGTTGGACAGAAGGGGCATCTCTCACTATCTCGTATTCCAATTTTATACAGAAGAACATTTGTTGGATAAATCGTGTGTAATATTTTCCAGTGCAGCTCTCTTAATCTGGATTCTTGGGTTACATTTTTGGCCAGGTTCCAATGTGACTGGTCGACATTAATGCCAAACATATCACGCCAGAAGTTGATAGATCTCGGGGTAGTGTACTTTTCTTCAACAATATATTCACGGAATTGCCTGGCACTTTTAATACTCGTTTTATTGAAAAGAAGATTGTTTTGTCTATTCAATACAGGTTGGTTAGGATCATAATTGCTTTTCTTAATATATTCAGATACTGCTGATCGAACTACAATATATTCCAAGTAGAGGCCAGGTGAAGCGTCAACACTTGCTTGGATAGCGGGATAGGACTTGATACCGTGATTACCTAACATGTCTCCTACATACGTAATGCCTGATCGGGCCCAGTTCTCATAATACAGAACGTTATTTTGATAAATTATACTTGGATTGTTCCATAAGCAGTTGTCTTGCACGCAATCGTTCTGAGGAGTTGTATTATGTTCTAACCATGTTCGAGCAACAGCTGTCCAAAATATCGATTTTATTCTTCCAATTCCCTTAAACTTAGACGGTCGAATAGCTGTAGTAAAGCAGGCAAAGCCACAACCGAACCCTTCAAAATATTTGTTTGGGATCCATGTCCATTTGCATGAAAGGTTGCTAGATGAGAGTTTGCTTAACCATTGACATAAGAAGGAGTTTTGCATTGTTTTGACGTCTATCATATCAATACCACCCTTTTCGGTACTGCTATTTAAAACAACTCTTTTTACTTTTTCAAATGCTTTTTTATTACAATCTTTTTTCCTCCACAAAAAACGATATAATATTGTGTTTATTTCCTGCAGCACTTTGTCAGGGATACAAATAGATTGCATCAAATAAACTAACTGCGAGAGCAGAAAAGTTTTGATAATGCAAATTTTTCCAGGAATGCCCAGGTTCCTTTTTTCCCAAGTGAAGATGCTTTGCTTAATTTTATCAATTTTACTTGACCAGTTTAGTTCAATTTCGGATGCGCTTTTCTCGCTGTTAAAGTTTACTCCTAATATTTTAATCTGCCGAACACATTTTACCTCAAAATTAAAATTGATATTTTTACTTGATCCAATTCCCATTGCTTCAGACTTTAGCTTATTCAAGCATAAGCCTGACACCTCAGAAAATACGTCTATAATTTGTAGAACCATTGTAACATCATCCGCGTCTCTCAAAAACAAAGTGATATCATCGGCATATAATAGAATTTTTAAAATATTTCTACAAGTTACATTAAGGCCTTTTACTTCGTTGCTCTGCCTAAATCGTATAGCCAGAAATTCCAGACCAATAATAAATGCCATCGGTGAGAACGGACATCCTTGTCTAATGCCACATTTTACATCAAAGTTTTCCGACAGCCACCCATTGTACACAATACAACTTCTGGTTTCATTAAACAACACATTTACCCACTGTATAAAATCTTTTCCAAAGCCAAATTTACGAAATGCACAAATCATATATTTTTTGGATATACTGTCGAATGCCTTTTGAAAATCCAAGGCTAATAAAATCCCAGGTTTCCTATTAATTCTGCAATATTCAATCACATCGTCTATAGTTCTTATAGTGGATGAGACATGCCTTCCTTTCATATAACCGACCTGGTCCTCATTGACCACTTTGTTTATTACTTTGCTCAGTCGATTTGCAAGAGACTTGGCTAAAATTTTGTAATCAGTGTTTGTCAGTGAGATGGGTCGCCAGTTTGTAAGTTTGTTTTTTGGCAGATCTTTTCCCTTATGCAATAAGGTTAATACTGCTGCCCTTTGGGTGTATGACAAAGAACCATGATCAAAAGAGTAATTAAAGGATTGCACAATTACATCCTTCAGTTTACACCAAAATATTTTAACAAATTCAGTAGTCAGACCATCCAGACCGGGCGAAGACCCGTTTTTCATCATCCTAAGAGCATTGGAGGCTTCTTCAATGGTAATTATACCTTCACATTGTTGCATTTCGTTTTCACTTAATTTAGGAACTTCGCAATCGCCAAGGAAGTTGTCAACACTGTTAGATACAACCAAATCAGGTATGTTTATTTCACGGCTATAGAGGTTTGCATAGTATTCTTTTTGTGTTTTTAAAATTTCAAATTGGTCATGTATCTTGTCTCCATTCTCCAATTCAATATTCGGAAAAAGTTTTGCATTTGCCCGTACTTTTTCTAGATTGAGGAAAAACTTGGTGTTCTTTTCCCCCTCCTCAATCCATTTAATTCGAGATCTCGTTTGTGCGCTCTTCAATCGCTCTTGTTCATGAATTTCAAGGTGAATTTTAAGTTCTTCGCGTTTTCTTAGTAAAGTGACGTTATCAGATTCCCTAGCAAGATCGGATTCACAAGATTCAAGTTTGTTGTACGTGTCAATCTGCTTATTTTTTATTGAAAACTGCACGTTGCTTACTGAATCGGATCGTTTCCTCGTTTATTTTTATTTTTAATAATTCCCATTTTTGTTCAGGGTTCTCCTGCTTATTTTCATCAAGGTAAGTGTCAATTACACTATTAATTTTGTGCACATATTGCTTATCTTTCAAGAGTAGATTATTACATTTGTAATAACCCGGTCCTTTCTTGCCGTTAGAGAGTTTTAGTGTAATACGTACACCTCTGTGGTCGGATGTTGGGACAGACATTAAATTAGTCTCGATCACAGTGTCCATTCCCTCTTCTGTTGTAATACACGGGTATATAAGGTCATCTCTCCGCTTGGTCCAACACCAGATCTGTCCTTGTTTTTACACGGGTATATAAGGTCATCTCTCCGCTTGGTCCAACACCAGATCTGTCCTTGTTTTTACACGGGTATATAAGGTCATCTCTCCGCTTGGTCCAACACCAGATCTGTCCTTGTTTTTACACGGGTATATAAAAAACGCTGGCGCTGGACCCGAGTACTCTTCAGACTGGCTCGCTCCCCCAGTATGAAAGTTTTTGTCTTGTGCACGTGGATTTAGAAGAAAAAAAATTATTAACACAATTAAAAAAATTATTAGAGTAAATAAAACATTAAACAAAAGTAAACAAGAATTAAAAAAAATTAAAAAAAAAAAAAAAAAGAGACCGCCCATGCCGGGAATCGAACTCGGATCACTTTGGCACAGTATGAAAGTTTTTGTCTTGTGCACGTGAATTAAAAAAAAAATTATTTAGTTATTTTACACAATTAAAAAAATTATTAGAGTAAAATAAAACATTAAAACGTTCATAATAAACAATAGTAAACAAGAATTAAAAAAAAATAGACCGCCCATGCCGGGAATCGAACCCGGATCCCTTTGGCCACCAAGCCACCACCTTGAATCACTGACACAGTGTCCCTGTCGCTCTCTCTCGTGCTCTCTGTCTCTCTTTCAGTCTCACCGAGACCAAACCTGCACTGTAGTTTCTTTGCCGAGACCAAATTAAAGGCCAACATCCACAAGAATTTTTCTCCTGGAGCGACCTAAACTTGAACCCGAGGCAGTTCGCCAAAAAGAACCGCCGATCACGAGAAAAGCATGCGTATCGCATGCGAGACGATTTGCAAGCCAGCCAGCGCAGCAGCGGGTGGGGATTTGGTCTCGGCAAAGAAACAAACAATGCAGTGTTTGATCTCGGTGAGACTGAAAGAGAGACAGAGAGCACGAGAGAGAGCGACAGGGACACAGTGATTCAAGGCGCACAACTCTAGTAAAGTTGTCGTAGCACGTCCGCCTATGGCCAAAGTGATCCGGGTTCGATTCCCGGCATGTGTGGTCTATGTTTTTTTCTTTAAATTCTTGTTTACTATTGTTTATTATGAACGTTTTAATGTTTTATTTTACTCTAATAATTTTTTTAATTGTGTAAAATAAAAAAAAAAATTTTAAATCCACGTGCACAAGACAAAAACTTTCATACTGGGGGAGCGAGCCAGTCTGAAGAGTACTCGGGTCCAGTGCCAGCGTTTTTACATTTAGTCAAGTTTTGACTAAATGTTTTAACGTAGAGGAGGGAATCGAGACGAGGGTCGTGGTGTGTGTGTGTGTGTGTGTGTGTGTGTGTGTGTGTGTGTGTGTGTGTGTGTCTGTGTGTGTCTGTGCGTGTGTGTGTGTGTAGAGCGATTCAGACTAAACTACTGGACCGATCTTTATGAAATTTGACATGAGAGTTCCTGGGTATGATATTCCCATACTTTTTATATTTAGTCAAGTTTTGACTAAATATTTTAACATCGAGGGGGAATCGAAACGAGGGTCGTGGTGTATGTGCGTGTGTCAGTGTGCGTGTGTGTGTGTCTGTGTGTGTGTGTGTGTGTGTAGAGCGATTCAGACTAAACTACTGGACCGATCTTTATGAAATTTGACATGAGAGTTCCTGGGTATGAAATCCCCGAACGTTTTTTTCATTTTTTTGATAAATGTCTTTGATGACGTCATATCCGGCTTTTCGTGAAAGTTGAGGCGGCACTGTCACGCCCTCATTTTTCAACCAAATTGGTTGAAATTTTGGTCAAGTAATCTTCGACGAAGCCCGGGGTTCGGTATTGCATTTCAGCTTGGTGGCTTAAAAATTAATTAATGACTTTGGTCATTAAAAATCTGAAAATTGTAAAAAAAAATAAAAATTTATAAAACGATCCAAATTTACGTTTATCTTATTCTCCATCATTTGCTGATTCCAAAAACATATAAATATGTTATATTCGGATTAAAAACAAGCTCTAAAAATTAAATATATAAAAATTATTATCAAAATTAAATTTTCGAAATTAATTTAAAAACACTTTCATCTTATTCCTTGTCGGTTCCTGATTCCAAAAACATATAGATATGATATGTTTGGATTAAAAACACGCTCAGAAAGTTAAAACGAAGAGAGGTACAGAAAAGCGTGCTATCGTTCTCAGCGCAACTCTTCTTGTCAATTTCACTGCCTTTGCCGGGAGCGGTGGACTGACGATGCTACGAGTGTACGGTCTTGCTACGGTCTTGCTGAAAAATTGCATTGCGTTCCGTTTCATTCTGTGAGTTCGACAGCTACTTTTAGTCAACATTTAGTCAATCTGTCGAACCCACAGAATAAAACTGCACGCACTGCAGCGTTTTCAGTCACGAGAATAAAACAGCGTCGTCAGTCCACGCGGCAAGGAAGTCGCTCAATTTTTGCGTGCAACACGAAGTAAACAGACATGCAAGAATAGCGACGGGTTCAAGTTTAGGTCGCTCCAGGAGAAAAATTCTTGTGGATGTTGGCCTTTAATCCCCACCCGCTGGCTGGCTCGTCTCGCATGCGATACGCATGCTTTTCATGACGCACGCGTTCGGCTGTTCTATTAGCTCAATGGCTGGCTGTCGCTCCGATTGAATTCGTCCAACCGTCAAGAACTTTTGTGTTTTTTGGGGCATTTAGGTCCCAGGTAACATTATGAAGTTTTAATACGATCAATCGGACCTATTATCAAGTTAGTGTATCAACTTTTGAACGAACTGCGCCCAGTAGTTTCCCAGCAATAAGCTGTTAAGTCGAGACAGACAGACAGACACACACACACACACACAGACACACAATTAAAGTCTGCTGGACCCTCCTACTGCGTACTCGGGGATAAGGTCATCTCTCCACTTGGTCCAACACCAGATATGTCCATGCCTTTTACATGGGATAATGTCATTCCTCTCCTTGCTCACACACAGGAACTGTCATGGTCTTTACACTGGATATGATCATCTCTTCACTTGCTAACACACCAGACCTGTCCATACTTTTACATGGGATAAGATCATCCCTCCACTTGCTAACACACCAGACCTGTCCATACTTTTACATGGGATAAGATCATCCCTCCACTTGCTAACACACCA
>NC_090249.1:34012461-34017848 GCF_037325665.1 Littorina saxatilis
AGTAAAAATGATATTAAAAGTCCTACGGTTTTTTGCCATTGAGGACTTGAGCGTTTGTCCGCTTTTGAGACATCGTGCTGTATTGATCGTTACCTGCCACACGTCTCATCCATGTACAAAAAAATGTTGGGGTCAATCTAGTGTAATTCATCCTTAAAGTAGCAAAACCTAGATCAACACCAGGTGCATAACATTTTTGACTTCAGATGTATTTTGTCTTTTTAAACTCTCATTTTTGACATAATGTCTTTTATTATATTATTAGACATTTAAAAAAAAACCAGTTGAACTATGCTGCTGTGTTTGTAGGCGTCAATATGTGCGACATCAATACACTATTTTCCTCATAATTTCCCAATGAAAATCAATGTTTACATTAGAGCACTTGTCTGTACCTAATGGAAAATTAAAATATTTTATGTTTTATGTTTATAACAAATAAGTTGGACTGACTAATTGTTCCTTGTGCAGGCGTGGTATGCTTGCGTGCGGTATGCAAAGTTACACAAAACATAATTTTACAATAATTGCCCATTTCTTCTGTTCACGAAACAAGAACATTTAAATAAACTGGAGAAAAATTCGTGTTTTATTAAAAAAAAGAAGAAGAAGCAATTTACTTCACAGTACAGTTTTCATAATTACATTCGTACACACACACACACACAAACACACACACCAACACACACACACACACACACACATACACTCACACACACGCATACACACACACACACACACACACATACACACACACACACACACACACTCACACACCGTGACACACTTAGAATTCTCTGACACAGTAAGTCGTTAAAAGTTATGCAAGCAGAGAGAGAGAGAGAGAGAGAGAGAGAGAGAGAGAGAGAGAGAGAGAGAGAGAGAGAGAGAGAGAGAGAGAGAGAGAGAGAGAGAGAGAGAGAGAGAGAGAGAGAGAGAGAGAGAGAGAGAAGCGGCAAAAGGCTGTAATTAGTTTACGGGAGGCAACTGTTACAAATGCATTGTAAGTCACCACACCGAGATTGCGTCCCTTGCAAATATATGTCTTGGTACAGTTGTATTTTGTTTCGTCAAATGAGAGTTTTGATATTATTTTGTGCCTTGCCGATTGTTCACTTTTGTGTGTGCTAATTTGGTCTTCGTTCAACGGTTTAGGATTGTTTTTGGAACCGGGAAATCTTATCAAAATGGGCTTACCAAGGTTTCCTTTGCTTTTTTTCCCGGTTGATACAATACAATACAATACAATACAATACATTAATACTTTATTATCTCAAAATCGAAATTACTTTTTGGTTCAACACTGTCATACTAACATGAAAACACATCAATATAAACAACAATAACACACACACACACACACACACACACACACACACACACACACACACACACACACACACACACACACACACACACACACACACACACACACACACACACACAAAGTGTCATTTAAATTTAAAACATGAAAAGTGCTATTAATTTAGAAGATTTACAATTATGACAGCTTAACTGTTGCAGTTAACCACAGGGCAACACAACAAAAGTATCTGTTTAAAGGTTGTACAGAATGTGCGATAAAACTTGACCTCGCGCGCACAGTTTTTCATTTTGACATTCTAAATCTTTTCAGTTCAAACTGATGTGCTAAAACATGACTTTCATCCGCAGCAATCATTCTCGCCTTTTTTTACAACACGCCTTTTTGCAACTCACTCAGACTCTCCTGCTTCTGCGCCACAATCTTACTACACACATTCACAGTGTTGTTCAGCACATTCTTACTTTGTACACTTTGATGATGTTGTTGGTACGTAAAGAAGTAGAGGTTACATGCCGAGTCTCAGTGATTATTAAAAATAATGGTCGAAGTTTGCGGATCATGAAAAATGCGAGCTTCAGCGAGCTTTTTCATGACCGCGAACTGAGACCATTATTTTTAATAATCACTGAGACGAGGTGTGTAACCTCTTTATTCCTCCTTTCTTCAGTTATTCAAAGAAAACAAGAGTTTTTGTGCGAAAGTTTGATCGAATCCGAATCACTCAACCAGTCAACCTGCGCAGGCGATCGATTAATGCGCGGTTGTATAGTTCCGTGCAAATCATTCCATTCTGTTAACACTTCTTTTCAGTTTCCCTGTTTTGGACTAAAATCAAGTACACAGATATGCTGTTATTCTGCTGTGGCGGTAAAGGCAGATATTGTGTGTTCTGTTTATGTTTTAGTATCGCTTAGGATAATGTTCTTTCGTCAAATGGGACTAGCAGACGAACTTTTGCACCCGTGTTCACCCGTGTTCCAACGTTAATTACTGTATGAAGTTCAGTTTTCTGGGGAAAATAGTGTATGAAACCGCTTTATGTTGTTTAAATTGATGAGATGTGTGCATTTGGTTGCGTGTGATCTGTTTATAAAATGAAATATTGTTGAAAACTGACCGTCGGATTGCAGTCAGTGTTGTCGAAGAAACTGCGTTAAAAGAAGGGGAACTACTCTTGTCGCTAGAGTATGAGTTACTTGCCTTGGGAATTTGCTTGTGATGAACGGTTTGTGCACGGCAGATCTAGATTCAGAAAACAACCGAACTCATGGATTTTATGTGGAGATTCATGTGTTCAGTCCTGTAGTTGTTAATTTAAATGCGGTATGTTTGTATTGTTTGCTCCAGAGATGTATACTTCGTACGTATAGAGCGTTCGGAACTTTTCAGTCGCAAAAGTAGTACCGAAACAGAACAGCTTCTCAACCCATTGCACTATCGAGGATTCAGGCTGTTGCTGGCTCGTTATTTGTTTGGTTGCTGGGTCATTATCGAAAAATAACTAGCTCTACAAGTTTACAGCGGTAAAGAAGCAGAGGGGGGAATAATAGTTTTAACAGGCTGATCTCACGTCGTCGTCGTCGTTTTAGCTGTCGTAGCATCAGCAGTGGCTGTTGATTTTGCGATAGCTGTAATTCGTCGTTATCGTTGAATTAGCATTGATATAATAACATTTTATTCCCCCCCCCCTTTTTTTACTATGACATCACAGAGATGTAGTTGTACAGTTACTGTATAATTAATCATTCTGGACAATGTGGCTGATTTTAATGTACCTTCTTTCTTCTTCAGCGTTCGACGGTTGTGTCACTCATAGTCTTAGACCTGCTGATCGTATGAACTGGCAAGTTCGGCGCAGGTCTTCCACAGTTCCCCACAGTTTAGCATCTGGAGTTGTGCTCTCTAGCCAGGTCTTCCACAGTTCCCCACAGTTTAGCATCTGGAGTTGTGCTCTCTAGCCAGGTCTTCCACAGTTCCCCACAGTTTAGCATCTGGAGTTGTGCTCTGGCCAGGTCTTCCACAGTTCCCCACAGTTTAGCATCTGGAGTTGTGCTCTCTAGCCAGGTCTTCCACAGTTCCCCACAGTTTAGCATCTGGAGTTGTGCTCTCTAGCCAGGTCTTCCACAGTTCCCCACAGTTTAGCATCTGGAGTTGTGCTCTCTAGCCAGGTCTTCCACAGTTCCCCACAGTTTAGCATCTGGAGTTGTGCTCTCTAGCCAGGTCTTCCACAGTTCCCCACAGTTTAGCATCTGGAGTTGTGCTCTCTAGCCAGGTCTTCCACAGTTCCCCACAGTTTATCATCTGGAGTTGTGGTCTCCGGCCTGGTCTGGTCGCGCAGGGGAGGCAAGGAGAGGGCACGCTTGTAGAACCTGAGCCGGAGTCTCTTCATCCTTTATATTATTTACCAAAATGTCTTGTAATTCAGAATTCAAAGGACGACTGTTCTAGTGACTGTTGTGGATGTTAGCAACAACAACACACATATTAGCAAACCGTGCGCTCACGCATGGATTCGTCGACGATATTAAACAAGTAGAAAACACAAGACAAAAATGACTGTGCCTAAAATTGTTTTATTCTTCAACAGGAAGCAGAGCATGAGATCAATTAAACAAATCCGGCTTTTTGATGTTTTAATAAAAACAAGGAAAAGAAAGATGGAAAGAGGAGAAAGACGGAAAGAAAGGAAGAACAAGCAAGAGGAAAACAAGATAGAAAGACAGAAAAAAGAAGGAGAAAGAAACAGAACGCTAGTAAAAAATAAAAAAAAGAGAGAGAGAGAGAGAGAGAGAGAGAGAGAGAGAGAGAGAGAGAAAGAGAGAAAGAGAGAGAGAGAGAGAGAGAGAGGGGGAGGGAGAGAGAGACAGAGAGAGATAGACAGACAGGCAGAGAGAGAGAGAGAGAGAGAGAGAGAGAGAGAGAGAGAGAGAGAGAGAGAGAGAGAGAGAGAGACAGACAGACAGACAGACAGACAGACAGACAGAGACAGACAGAGAGAGACGGAATCAGCCAGAGAGAGACAGACAGACATATTCAGCGACAGAAGAGGGAGGGGTAATCGAGAGTTTTAGAATTACACAGTCCAAGACAGACAGCGACAGAGCATAATTATGCTATGCCTGCGTACAAAATAAGAAAAAAGGCTTTGTGAAACAGACTTCAGAATGAGATTGCATAGCATAAAAATGACTCTCACATATACAGGTTTATAGTACAAATGCACACAAAAATGATGTTAATAATTGTACGAAAGACGCAGGTGCCGTTAAATACAAAGTCAAAAACAATTATGGTCCAACCAAATGCGTGTAAACACACGTAAATGCATTTCAATCAAATCAAAAATCATGGATTTGTTGGTCATACACAAGAACATGAACAGATCAGGAGGCGTACATTCCGAGCAAAAAACGCCGTCCGCAGATGAGTGATGTCGATTGCTTTCCGAACAACCGACGAAGACAGTGTAATTAAAACAGGTGAAGTATTAATTAAGCCGGCTGATGATCATGACACGAGTGAAAATGCACACAATTCTGTAGACATGCATTCAATCAAACGTTGACTAGAGTTGTGGGTGGGTGTACACACTTGGGTGCGATCATATATGGCAGTGCATAATTGTTATATTGGCAAGATAAAACTCAGGATACAAAAATTAAGCTCTTTGTGCTTTTGTTCGATATCCTGCACAAGTTTGAGAGAGGTGGGAGGGAGGCGGGGAGGAGTAAAGGGGGGGGGGGGGAGGGGGGGGGTTAGAGGGGAGCCCTTTATTCATTCAACGACAGGCTATACCGACGTTTATGAACGTTCCTTTGGGTTGATGCTTTTTTTCTCTGAAGTTATATAGATGCATGTACTATTATGTGTTTGTGTGTCTGTTTGTGTGTCCGTCTCTCCGTGTATTTGTCTGTCTGATGTACTATTGTGTGTTTATGTGTCTGTTTGTGTGTCAGTCCGTCTCTCCGTGTATTTGTCTGTCTTTCCGAAACGTTTATTTACGAACGTTCGTTAACGTTGATGTTTTGTTTTGTTTGGAAGTAACATGTGAATGTGTATA
>NC_090249.1:34020548-34028048 GCF_037325665.1 Littorina saxatilis
CAGGAAATAGTGAACACGTGCGCAAAACAGCGGTTATAAGTAAGACACCGCTGACATAAATGGAATGATAGTTAAATGCTGAAGAAATGGAGATGCAAAGATATTCAAGAAAACACACGGCAATCAGGGCAAAATACACAGAAAGACTTCAAAGCCAAAAACAAATATTTACAGGTGTTTTTCACTTTGCTTTCTTGATCAGAAAACCAACACTTCCTCAATAGAAAGCAGGCAACTTGCTGAAATCTCGAAAACTTTGCATATGCAAATTAATCTCGCGCACTTCCGGTTTTTGAGCTTCCGGTTTCAATCTTCCACGGTACAGTTTCAATCTACTCTAATTCCTATTTTGTCTCAAGAACATGCTGACCACTTTGCTCGTGTTTGCCATTAGCTTTGCTACATCATTTGCACAAACAAAAGATTGTACTGACTAAAAAAAAAAATCATTTTCATGAATGAAGAAAAAGACGATTATAATTACCAACCTCGTTAAGCCTCCTCCCGCCAAAAAAAGAAAAAAAGAATAAAAAGAGCAAAAAGTTTAGTTAACATGCAGTACTAACTACGAAAACTGCTAGGCTAAAAAAGCTACTCTCTTTTTCTCTGCCGTCCGTTTTTATAAAGCAGACACATTCTCTGTCCCAGGCGCATCCAACTCTCATCACCTTCAACCATAATGATTTTTCACGACACAAAAACACAAAATTGCCATTTCATCCCTGTCTGATATAGACACAACTTCGTAGTCTTCAACATCTCTCCATCTATCTCTTTGCGACTTGAGTGTTTTTGTCTTGAAAGATCTGGTGGGTGAATTCAGGGGTTTTTCTCTACCGTGGTGAAAGGTATATGACAGCTAACTCTACCGGCCACACACAAAGAAGGATAAAGAAGACTAAAGGAATTTATCTCACTAACTTCGTCCGGAAAGCACAGATCCGTAGAGTCTGATCATAGTAACCTTTGTACAGTTGTTCCAGAATGCTTCATTCAAGTTTTCCAAGAAGTTGTTCTGTAGATCATTGTATCTTCAATTAAACTATACAACGGACAAACATCAACGATTTCGAGCCAATAAATGTCACTATCCTTTTTCATCACAGTGGTGCCTGCTATGATAGGACCCCCTTGGGACCAGATACAATGTTCCCTGTCTCACAGGGCTTCTCTCACGGTAGGTACAATAAGGTAATTAATAGATTACAGGACAGCAGAGGGCGTTCTCTCGTGGGAAGTGTCCTGTCTTCGAGGCGGGGGGGGGGGGGGGGGGAGGAGTCCTGACATCGCAGATACCACTGTACACTACTCTTTTTAGAATAACCATCATTGTCTCACACCATGTACATTTCTCTTCAAATCAGCAGTAACGAGACTTTTCATCGTGTTTTGTAGACTGTTTACGTTGCTTTCGTAAGGCAACTGTGTAAGTCTTCAATTCAGAAACAGTTGTCTGTTTCATTCGGTTATCGAAATAATATATTCACAAAATCAGTCACAAACAGCGCGAACGCCGATTATTTGACCAAAATGCCCGTTCTCTTTTTGTTTTCTACCTGTTTTCAACTACTACAAAGTTCAGTATTCACCTTTTCAACATTTTGTTATCGACATTTATGTATATTCAAAATATTCAGTCACAAACAACGGACGCCGATTACTTGACTGTCCAAAATACTTTTTCTGTTTCTACCTGTCGTCAACTCCTGCGAACCTTTTCCTCACCTTTCTCTTTTGTGAATACTACACTAGGTTACAACATTGCTGAAGAAGTTGAAGCAGATGTTAACCAGGAGGTCGTATCAAATATTCACAGTTAGTGCAAACAGCCCCTCAAAGCATTGACGAAAAGACAAACCAAATCCACTTTCATTTAAAAAATTCTCAGAGTTTTCAGAGACCAAACCTTCGCCATAACAACAAATCTACGTCCCAAATGTGACCCTCCACCACAGAATGAGTCGCATGTCACCTTTGCATGATTTTCATATTTTCATATACATTTTCCTAAAGAGTTTTTTAAGCTCTATGCAGTGGTGAAACCCGTTGTAGAAAAGAGCAAAAACTGTTTGAGTTATAAGCCTGTGACTAAGGTGACCCTCACACTGTTACCAGACACTCCCCGGGCTTATATTAAGCCTAGCGCAGGACCGCGCAAGGTGACATGCGACTCATTTCGTGGTGGAGGGTCACAAATAACGCTCCCAGTATACCACACACTATCCAGAGTATACGTTGTGCAAAAAGAACACACCGTTACTAGTTCATGCAGAACATAACAACTGACCTCGTTCTAAATTCACTGGCTTTAGCAAGGTAAACTGACGGCACACAAAGGCAAGGTTACCAACGTCAGGACAACTACCAATGGCGAAATACATTCTTGTTCTTGTTCTTCTTGCCGTTAAACGGTAGCATGATTTTAAAGCAGCCACTGCATTCAGACAGACACTCCGATACTTAAGCATGAGAACATTAATTGGACGAAGTCCACTTCACAAAGCTCGCTGCGCGAAGCTTGGCATCGACTTCTCGATACAAAGACGTCGCAAAGTCAACTTCGGGCTCAATTAAAGGCAGCCTTTACAGATAACTATATCAAAGATCAAATCTTCCATCAAGCAAGGGCCTTATCGCCAAAAGAGACCCTAGCATCAGAGTCGGGCTGGTGAAATACCAATAACACCTTAGTGATCAGTCTAAAATACTGTCGTCAAAACAATTACCGTGTCGAAAACGACGACATTTAATGTCAACCGTGTAATAAAAGTGCAGAACCACCAACCTAGCACAGTGCTGGAAACCTGTCGCAAAGATTTACGCCGTGCTCGGTACCGACTGAAACGCCATCATGGCACAAAACTAACATCCGATCAAGCTGAACATGTCCTATCCTAAAAGCCACACAAAACGTTGCGGAATGATACCATGGTCCAGCCATAGAGTATCTTATACTCAGTGAATCCGGTAAGGTCGAGAAACTCTGACACACACTAATGACAAGCCAGTTCAGACTGGGATCGTTTCGCGTTACTGTCTGGACTATCTTCTCCGTAAACCCGTATCGACCGAAATCCTGTCTTCGTATTCCTTACTGGCTCAAGTCCTTTCTCTAGATAAAGCATTCTTTTTTCTAGCCAGAGCAAGTCGATGGTTACAAACATTTGTAAGATAAAACAACAACAATAAGAGGACACAGCCCGGTTTCGCCCTTCATCAAACAAACGCCTCAGCACTGTAGGTGACCCCATCGTCAGAATGAGCCTTGTGTAAGGAGCGACACCTGACCAGGTTGAAGTCCGAGTCCGATTTGGGCAACACGATGTTGGTCATAGAGTTCGCCTGGTTGAAGCGCGAGGCGGGCACGAACATGTGGCTCATACCGGACACGTGCCCGTTGAGGATCGGGCCCAGGTCGTTGGAGGCCAAAGAGACCTTGCGGTTAGGCCTCACGGTCTCTGGAATGTTGATTTCGGAGTCGGCCTCTCCGCCCTTAGAGCGCGGGATGATGGACCGCGACCTGACGTGGCGGTAGAAGAGCGTGAAGTTGTTGGAGATGACGGGGATAGTCAGAGCCACCATTAGAACCCCACACACGGAGCAGGCCGTCCCCACGATGTAGCCGATGGTGGAGGTCGGGTACACGTCCCCATACCCCACCGTCGTCATGGTGATGATGGACCACCAGAAGCCCATGGGGATGGTGGAGAACATCTCCCCGGGCGTGGTGGCGTCTTCCCGCTCGGCGTAGTAGATCATGGTGGAGAAGACCAGCATCCCGATCAGCAGGAAGATGAAAAGCATCAGCAGCTCCTGCAGGCTGGCTTTGAGCGCGTACACCAGCACCTTCAGCGCCTGGTAGTGCTTGACGAGGTGGAAGATGCGGAACATGCGGATGATGCGCAGGATGAACATGATCTCGATGACGAACTTCTCGTTGAGGTAGCAGGCCTGCAGATCGGAGCTCTGGAAGATGACCGTGACGTAGAGCGGCACGAGGGCCAGCAGGTCGATGACGTTCATGAGGGACAGCACAAACTTGAGCTTGCTGGGCGAGAAGGCAAACCTCATGATCAGTTCCAGGGTGAAGAACACCGTGCATATCAAGTCCAGCACGTACAACGATTCTTGTGACGTCAACACCTTGGCCACGCTTGGAGTTTCCGAACTGTCGTCATCACATAAGGTGGAGGAGACGTTAGAGACGATGGGTCGTAGGGACGGCAGCGTCTCCAGGCAGAACCCAGCTATTGACGTCACCACGAACAGGAATGACGTCACCCCGTAAATCTGCAACATTGTTTTGGTGTGAAGTGAGTTAGACAGGTATTTCTATTGAATATAACGAAAGACTGAAACAAGTTGATCATCACAAAGAGGAAGAAGAGAAGAAGGATATGACAGGATTAGAGAGAGAGAGAGAGAGAGAGAGAGAGAGAGAGAGAGAGAGAGAGAGAGAGAGAGAGAGAGAGAGAGAGACTGAGAGGGGGGGGGGGAGAAAAGCGACAGACACACAGACAGACAGACGGACAGACAGACAGAGGTATAGACAGAGAACAGAAAGAATGATAAGTATTGGCTCATTTACAAACGTTGCGAACAGAAAATCTGAAAACGTAAAGTCTTACAAATGGAGACGGCAAAATCAAAACGGTTTGAACGGAGAATAAGAAAAAGTAGGTAGAGAATGGAAGTCTTACAAGACAGGTTTCAATGTATAACTATTGACCCGAAACCGCAGAGTGTGTTGCGTTGAATAATACATCACAGGGATCAGACGACAGTGGTTGATGATCCTCCAGTGGTCGATAAAAAAAATAATAAAAAAAGTCGGGCATAGTAGTGTCTGATAATGTTCTTTAGTCACGACAGTGATAGACGCGAACTGAGCCCAAGTCAAATAATTAACTCTTGCCTTTTTGCACTGAAACGTTTCACTGACGATACGAGAACTGCCAACATCGGTCTCCTCGCATTACTGTGTTAATACATTTCCCTCTCCCCAACCTGTTTCTGTTCAAATAGGCAACACCGACATTCTTTTCTCACCATCAGCTAGAAACCTTGGATTCACCCTTTCATCTGACATGACCCTTAACAAACATATATCTTTAGTCTGTAGAGCAGCTTATTTTGAGCTTCGCAAGATCAGCACCATTCGCCACACACTCTCCTCTCAAACAACTAACACTCTTGTCTGTGCCTTTGTTCTTTCTAAACTTGACTACTGCAACTCTCTTCTCTCTGACTGTCCTCTGTACCTCCTGCATAAACTACAAAAAAGTCCAAAACTCGGCAGCACGCCTCATTCTGAAAGCACGAAAACGAGATCACGCAACACCACTTCACACACTGCACTGGTTACCTATTCAAGCCCGCATTGACTACAAACTGTCCACCCTCTGCTTTAACTTCTTTTCTGGATCGTCTCCTGCTTACTTCTCTGAACTCCTCACCGTCTATTCTCCAGCAAGACAACTCCGTGCCTCTTCTGACTGTCGCATCCTCACCATTCCACACACCAAAACCAAAACATACGGACAACGCACTTTTACTTTCTGCGCACCCACACAATGGAATTCTCTCCCCTTTTACATCCGCCACTCTCAGTCACCCCAAGCATTCAAACGAGCACTTAAAACGCACCTCTTCAAGAAATACAACCCCTGATTTTGTTTTCTCAGTCCATCAGTAGGCTACATGTAGTGTATTTGTTGTTTTAGTGATAATGTGATAATGTATTTAAACATCTAGGGCTGTTTTCAGTATTGTTGATAACATGTTTTGTTTGATTAAAGGGTATTCAGCTGGTATTTCCTTGTTTTCACTACCTATTTCATTCATGTTTTTATTACTTAGTTAGTGGAAGAATCTTTTGTAATGTATGTTTGATGGTGTATGCTTTTAATTAAGCGTTACTGACTATGAATGTAGATGTAAATGCTTGTATAACTGTGTTTTAATTTTAAATGTGTCAAGCGCAAAGAGCATAATTGTAAAGTTATGATGTTGCGCTATATAAATGCTCATTTATTATTATTTAAGTTATTGAGACATTCCAGTGCACTAAGGGATTTATACAGCAAATCGAGAAAATTCATTATTGAACGAAGCGCATAGTGCTGAGTTCAATAATTATTTTCGAGATTTGCTCTATAAATCCCTTAGTGCACTGGGATTGTTTCAATAACGATATTGTCAGTACCACCAGAGAAAAAAGAAGATTCAAAACGCACATTTTGCAACGCGCATTTGGATAGGCGTAACTGTGTGGTGAGGTTTGTATCAGATCTACTTTTGTGTGGGCTGTCTCAAGTGTGTCGTGTTTTCTTCACACGCAAACTCTTGTTTTAATTTCTGTTGGTAAAGTCCAGTGTAGCGTTAAGCTAAAAAGTGATGATCTTTCATAGAGACCTCATTTAAACTCGGAGAAAGGACTGTGCTCTTAGTTATTTGCGATTCGAAACCTTCATCGAGCTTCGACAGGTTGACTGTGCAGAGTTTTGCCCCTTGCTAAGGACGACGGTAAGCACATTTTCAAAATAAATGTGGCATGTTTCTCGTGTGGTATCTTTACTCATCGGGGAGTCTGGTACTAAATATGAATGGTAAGAATGCTCTGACCCCTACACGTATTATATCCCCATCGTTTTATCGTTCACATTTGCCCAACATGTTAATTTGCTGAGCGGGATTTATGTCGTCTGCTATGCTATGGTAATCGAACCACCGCACTGAGTCTCATTTCAAAAACAAAAATTGATCGTCACGTTGCACTGAGTCTGCACGCATGAGGCAGGCTGGTAATAAGTCTTATATATGGTAAGAACGTTCTAAACCCTACACGTTTTCGATTCCGATTGTTCTTGCCTTGAAATAATGATTCGGAAAAAATTCATTTAGTGAACAGATGCAGTCGTATTTCAGTGTAGTCTGCTACGTGCTGATCTAGCTGCTACGTTATCGGAATAACACTTGTGTTTTCTGTTAGCTGCTGGGAATTGTATACTAACTCATCATTTGGTAATGTGGATAATAAGCTACATGCCACTAACATGGCATAATTATGAGAGGAATCTTCGCAAGTCGAAACTGAAAAATCAGACACAGCGGGTTCTATTTTTAGATCAGTGGCAACTGTGTCACAGGCACACGCAATCTGTCAGAAAAAACCCCACTTCTGCTTTAATTGAGAAGCAGGAAATTTATGATCATAATCATTGGTATTGTGGAGAATATAAGCTACATGTCATTAATTAATTCTGAGGATGAGAGTACACTCTCGCTTAGGCAAAGGGCGGAAGAATACGCTCTGTGGAAAAGTTAGCGCACTCCAAGAGTGCACTAACAGTTTTAGCGCATCGCCATTAGCCAATCAACTGGTTCACATCAGTCATGTGACACCAGTACTTATTCCCAGCGAAGCTGGAGGTATCCCGTGAACGCTATACTGTAATCGATTTGAGAAATGTGCATACCGAATAATACATGATAAAGAAG
>NC_090249.1:34038048-34040548 GCF_037325665.1 Littorina saxatilis
AGCGGGCATTAAGACAAAATGTACCACAGACCTTCGCCATATTGATTTCTCGTGGGAAAGACATTTTAAAGAAAGATGACAAATGTAGCAATCATAGGACACTGCGTGGGTTCTAAGCTATGCATTGCCAGTCATGTGTGTGTTCAGATAAAAAAGCCAGACCCCAGAACCGTTTGCTAGCGCTCGAGATACCAGCATTTCACGCCAAAAAATAAGAACGTAATTTTTGCAACGTTATCCGGAAAATATCACCACGACACTAGCTATTTTATATCGCTTTATTTTATATCGTTTTTATTTTTTTCTATTTTTTTCATTGTTATCGCATGATTATTTGTATGTCCGCCCACAACAAAGCCAGTTACGTAGACGTACTGCTAAATGTTTTCTTGTGTCTATAATTACACGTTCTAACAACTACCCATTTTTTGCTTTTGTTGGTAATTTTACACACGTATCTCAAGTTAGAAGGTCAGATCAACCTTGACATTGACTGACGCGCGTTGGATTGCCGCAGTGACGTAGGGAAACTGTTGTCACTCTGTGACCTCATCATACCAGTTACGGCAACCGATCACGTATCACCCACAGCCCTTGGAGACTCCGAGCAATACGGGCACCCTCCTAATTGGTCAGTATTGTGAGCCTGGCCCCGCACCTCTGTGATACAATTGCCCCCAAGTTTGGGGGGCTAAAGGAAACCCTCCCCCTACAATGCAAGCATATTAGGCTGATTTCCCATGAGCTGGCGCTCAGAGGTAGACGGAAGGTGTCGTTTTGGGATGGTGGGGAGAGCGGTACATGCTGAGACGAGTTGTGCAGCACGGCTGCTTGCACGTGAAGCGCGTCGTTTGTGTGTTGAAGACAGGGCCGTGATGTTTGGTGCTGTCCCGCGATCCCCTATAGCATAGTGTGGGCTGGGGAGTTTGGGAGTTGGTGTCCGGATTGGGTTGCGTTTTTCCCGTTTGTGGTTGAAAATAACTTCAGGTATGACTGAACAACTGTTTTTTTGTTGTTCTTCCCCATTGTTTTTGTCCTCCTATGTTTATTGCTGATATTTGTCATCCCCATCCCAACCCACCACATCCCCTGAAAAAAAAACGACAAAAATGCGCGCACGTACCGCTTCTTCTTCTTCTTCTTCTCCTCTCTCTCTCTCTCTCTCTCTCTCTCTCTCTCTCTCTCTCTCTCTCTCTCTCTCTCTCTCTCTCTCTCTCTCTCTCTCTCTCTCTCTCTCTCTCTCTCTCTCTCTCTCTCTCTCTCTCTCTCTTGTGATGTGAAGTAAGCCTACAATTAATCTGTTTGCCTATACACACAGTTACAGTTCTTAATATTTGTGCTACGTTCATAGTTACATTTTGGGCACTGTATACATTTAAACCTAGACTACTATTAGTGTCATGGCACAAGCAACGACAGAGAGACAGGCAGGCAGGCAGGCAGGCAGGCAGGTAGAAAATCAAGGCCGATAGGCGGGCACACGGACAGAAACAATCACAGACGGAAAGACATGCAAACGCAGTCGCTTAAAAACCAGAGAAAAGGTTCAGACGGCCCCGCTGTGCAAGCAACATCAGGGCAGTAGAACAACCAATCCTCCCTCGGAAACACAACAGCGTGTGAAAAAAAACAAGAACAAAAAACAAAACTTCAGATTTTTCAATCGAGAGTTCCCACAAAATCCCACCCTGACCCCCTCCCATCCATCCCTTTTAAATCAACCTGTCTCCCACAGCCTCTACAGAATGGCTAAACTCTCAATCACCTTGTCTCCTAAACACTGAAATCAGCAGGGGCTGCAGAGTCTGCGATCCTGTTTACCCAATTTAAGTTTCAATTACACGCCCCCACCCCCACCTGTCTATACTCTCCCTTACCCCCTGCACACTGTGCCTGTCACAGCAGTGACCTGTGTGCACGTGCTAATCGTCTCAAGACGGTGACCCTGCTGAGCCGCGGGTACCCGTGGCGCGACTGACAACTTATTTTGCTGACTGACTGACTAACTTACTATTTCTGTTCCCAGTACTCAGTAACAACTATTTAGGACTAGCCGTGGTTATATGTGACCCTCCACCACGAAATGAGTCGCATGTCACCTCGCGCGGTTCTGCGCTAGGCTTGATATATATAATAAGTCCGGAGAGTGTATGGTAACAGCGTGAGGGTCACCTTAGTCACAGGCTTATAACTCAAACAGTTTTCGCTCTTTTCTAAAACGGGTTTCACCACTGGATAGAGCATAAAAAACTCTTTATGAAAATGTAAAAATATGAAAATCATGCAAAGGTGACATGCGACTCATTTCGTGGTGGAGGGTCACATATGCTATCTTATTTTGCAAGTTTGGTATACTACGCGGCGTTAACTACTAACAAGCGTAACATGATGTGTACTTATCAGCGAGTAGTGCTTGAAAGAGAGAAAGAGAGAGAGGGGGGGAGGTGGGGGGCGAAGGAGGGAGAGAGAGGGGGAAAGGAGGGGTGTCGAGAGGGAGAGA
>NC_090249.1:34045548-34068048 GCF_037325665.1 Littorina saxatilis
GGACTACATAAAATATGATGACGAACGGAAGTCTGGACTCCTGACACAGGATAGTGGTAGAAGCAAACCGCTCGATTAAAATCATTTCAATTATTTGGCATAGTTTCGGAGCAGTTTTGAGCAAATCCTTGCAGGTGTTTCTAAATTACAGTACAGCTAATGTTCCTTGAACTTCTTAAGGTCCAATTCGTCTGAACTTACTTTAAGTAATTGTGTGGAAAGTTCTTTCACAAGAGCAGACAAAATAATTAGCAAAGTATTCCATACCCTAATAAGTTTTCCCCATCAATCCTCTTTCTGACCTCTGGACCTTTAGTTGAGGAAAAACAGATACAGGGAAAAAAATAATTGTGCTTCAAGTTCAAACCAAGGTGACGGTGAAATCTGAATTCTTGCCTTAGGATGTGTTTGGTTTTTGTTAAACTCACTTCCAGAGCAATTATACAAGACTGCCTATATTGGCATGCAGATGGTGTTTCTTCGTCTATCTGCATACCATTACACACGCGGGGACAGGGTCTTGCCACGCTATTGCAACATATTTTCATGTCCTTCTCAGACATTTTAACTCCAAAAATGGTTACAACTTTTGTTCCGTTGCGTGATCGACAGATTAAAACTAAAAGATGCATGTGTCGGAACAAGCAAACTGCCATATATTGGATCAGTGGTTTAAAAGCCATTATAAGAATAAGTGAACGCGGCAGAGTATGGGCGAGCAGAGAGGCACACTGATGTGGTTGGACATGGGTTGTGGGGGAGGGGAGAGATCGAGGTGATGGGTGGGGGGGGGGGGGGTGTGGTAGAAGCAAGAACACAGAAAAGCTTCAGGCTAGATGGCCGATGACGGAAAGAGTAGAAACCAAGGGCGCAACAAACAAACAAAAAAACAAAAAAAGTGGGTATAGCGGTTGGGGAGTGTGTGGGGGAGTGTGGGGGGGGGGGGGGCGAAAGAAAAAAGAGTTGCACAAGAATACACATAAGAAGATAATCTTGTTAGCTGCCGGCGAGGGCTTTTGGAAAGAATGAAGGCGGCACTAAATTGGTTTAGTGGTCTCACGGCTGAATGCGGCCAACCATTGCTGCCTTTGATCAAGTCCTTTTCTGTTGCCGTGGACTTTGTCAAGGAAACTAGGTTTTGATGAGAGGAAGATAGGGAGGAAGAGAGGAGGAGGACGAGGGAGAGAAGGGGGAGGAGGAGGAGATAGAGAGTTACACAGAGACAGACAGATATAGAGACAGACAGACAGAGAGACAGACAGACAAAGACAGACAGGCAGAGAGACAGACAGAGACAGACAGAGAACAGAGACAGACAGACAGACAAGACGACAGACAGACACATAAACAGAAATACATAGACAGAGACAGTCTGTTGACCTCCACTTGCATTGAGACAGTATTGGTTAGTGAGAAGAGAAGGGGGAGAGAGCGACAGAGGGAGTCACATAAGATGATATCGGCCTCAAGAAAAAAAGAAACTTTACGAAACCAAACACTCTGAATCTTGAAAAGAAGTACCGTGTTTGTGCCTACTAATACCGTTCTTTAGGACACAATGCTTCTGGTTTGAGTACTCTGTTTGTCTCAGGTTCATTGGCATGTCTTGGGGAAAATTGTGTATCAGAGGGTTAAAGATCAACATGAAAACACGCTGATGGTATTGTTTTTTAATTTTTTTTATATATATATATCTGTGGTATTTAGGTGTGTCTGTGTCCAAAACTCGTATGTCTGTTCGTATCTCGGCCACTTTCACTCGCTCTCGTGTCTGTTTGTCTGCCTGTCTGTGCGCACTGTGCTTGATATCGATTTGGTTGCATATCTTTGTCGTTTTATTTATCTTCGACTCTGACTCCCCAGGTCAGTGAGTCTGCGCGATTGCATGTTTGTCTGTCTATTGGTCTCTCGGTCGGGCGGGGATGTAGCTCAGTCGGTAGCGCGCTGGATTTGTATCCAGTTGGCCGCTGTCAGCGTGAGTTCGTCCCCACGTTCGGCGAGGGATTTATTTCTCAGAGTCAACTTTGTGTGCAGACTCTCCTCGGTGTCCGAACACCCCCGTGTGTACACGCAAGCACAAGACCAAGTGCGCACGAAAAAGATCCTGTAATCCATGTCAGAGTTCGGTGGGTTATAGAAACACGAAAATACCCAGCATGCTTCCTCCGAAAACGGCGTATGGCTGCCTAAATGGCGGGGTAAAAAACGGTCATACACGTAAAATTCCACTCGTGCAAAAAAAACCACACGAGTGTACGTGGGAGTTTCAGCCCACGAACGCAGAAGAAGAAGAAGAAGAAGGTCTCTCGGTCGCTAACTGAGGAAAGAAACAAACTTACATCGGTCTCGAATAGCAAAATCAGCTGAATAGACGATAAGGCCAACAACAAAAAGTTGTATGTTTCTGGCCACCCGACCCTACCTAGTTTGTTTCCGCCGACCCTAGACTTTTTTTTTTAATTGCATTTGTAAAAAAAAAAAAAAAAAGCACAAAAAAAGCGTCAAAACGAAAGTAACAGACGGCAGACGACACAAGGGGGATAACCCCGCATCCCTTTTGTCTCATTTGTTTTGTAATGTGTTGTCTTTCTCTTTGTATAGTAAGTCCAGTCTCTTTGCGTCACTGTGTAGTTATTTTCTACCCTGACCACACACAAAAAAAAAAGATAAAAAAATAAAAATCCCTACCTACCTACCCTATTAATTTTTTTGTAGCCATGTTATCAGAAACATACAACTTTTTTTTTTTTGCCTAACAAATAATAACCAACCAAATCTCAGTCAGAGCCTACACATCTACATTTTTAGTGCATAATGCGTTTTCCATGTCGTTTGTATACTGTTACTTGTTCTGTATGTTTCGGGCAAAAGAACTAGTTCAATAAATCATTCGTTCGTTCGTTCGTTCGTTCGTTTGTTGGTTCTCCCTCTCTCTCTTTTCTTCTCCCTGTTTTTCTCATGACAGTGAATGCCATTTTTAGCTCGAGAGGATAAGGCTACCATCTGCATTCTGTCAGAATGTCATGACCTTTCGGATAAATGTATGGCTAGCCAAAAAAACCATGTTTTTTTTGTTTGCTTATTTTTTTGCACCGTTTCTCAATCCAATTAAAAAGGTTCTATCCACCCCCTCACCCCTTTTTTTCAGCCAGGTTTCTATTTCTTCTTCCGCATCTGTCTTTGTTTTTTTAATGCTGTTTTTTCCTTGCTCATTATAAGGGGGTGTCGTTTGTACGTCGTTAAGATGACAGCGCTACATGAGCGGTTGGCTCAATACTGTCCCTCCCTCTGTCTCTGTCTACATAAACTATTGTTTTTTGATTGTTTGTTTTTTGCACTGTCTGTCGGTCTGTCGGTCTGTCGGTCTGTCTCTGACACTCCCTCTGTATGTCTGTGTGTCTGTATCTCTCTATACCTCTCTCTCTCTCCCCCTTTCGGTCTCGAATAGCAGCTAGCATCTGCTGAAGGGACATTAAAATCCAAAAACCAACTCTCCCCCTTTCTTTCTCTCTCTATCTCTCTCTCTCTCTCTCTGTCTCTCTCTCTCTGTCTCTCTTCGTCTGTGTCTCTGTCTCTGTCTCTCTCTTTCTCTCTCTCACACACACACACACACACACACACACACACACACACACACACACACACACTCACACACATACACACACACACACACACATACACACTCACACACACTCACCCACACACACACACACACATACACACTCACACACACACTCACCCACCCACCCACACACACACACACCCACACGGACACACACAAACACAAACACACACAGACACACACAAACACACACACACACACACACTGTGACACCTCCCCCACACCCTCCCCCCCCACACACACACATCCTTCATGTCGCTGTAAAAATGTTCTGTTCCTCGTCATTGTAACGTGGCGATGACAGGGCCCCGACCCGCATACGGCATAATTCGTCAAGAGCAGTAAGATCAATAATATGGCCACACAAATATTGTTATTATTATTTTGTCACCTGTCGACATCAGAGCGCCAAAAGATTTCTCGCTTCCCTTTATCTTTTTCTTCTTCTCTCCCTTCATCTTTCTCATTGGTCTTCCTTTCTCTTTTGTATTCCTTGATTTTGGTCTCAATTCCTTCCTTCCTTCCTTTGTCGTGTTCTTATCTTTCTTTTTGTCCGATGTTTGATTTCGTGCTCATTACAGTGGTTGTCGTTTTCATTTTGAGATGACAGGCTAGGGTTGCGATCTCTGCAGTTTGTCTAAACTGCCAAGAGCTAGCCTTGAATCAATATTTTGGACTCAGAAAGAAAGGAAAGAAAACGTTGTGTATTCCCACCACATGTCAGCCAACGCGCATATACTTCTCTCCCTTTGCCCGACTCCCTCTCTCTGTCCCTCCCGTTGTCTGTCTGTCTGTCTGTCTGTGTCTCTCTGGCACGCTCCCACCCCTTTTCAGTTACATCCACCACTTTCAACTCTCCTAATTCTTCCACGACTTGTGACTTTCGTTTACAAAAGTTACGACGTCAGTTAGTCCCGTTTAAGGTTTTGAGTGGCAGTGGACCAGGAAACTGCAAACGACGCCCTACACCCCCCACCCCCCAACCTCCCCACTCCCTACTCAAATTCACAAAAGCAAGTCTCGAACGTCAACATCTCTGCTTATTTCACTTTTGGAATCAAAAACTTTGATCGGGTTGGACACGTGTCCTGTATTGTAAAAAAAAACCACCCACCCAGGTTTTCAGATAAGTGAAAAATTTGTTTTCTCCCGTTCTTCCTCTGCTTCTCCCCCGATTCTCTCTCTCAACCTCGATTTCCTCCACCACCACCACCCCCTCTCCCTCTCAGTTTCCCCACCCTCCTCCTTTCCAGTCAATGGCAGGAAACGTACGCCAAAATGGGGATGACTCACTGGCTAGATTTGTGTCCTTACGTGAGTGAGTAAGAGCTTTCTTTGCACGGAGCATCACGTCTCGGTGATTAGATTCGTATTGAACGGGAGGACACAAATTGCGCGGCTGCTTGTCACTGGGTCGAGTTGCAGCTCTGGCCAGTTTTAACTTTGGGGACGGGGTAGGATTGTTTTCTGTTTTTCTTGAAGTTGATAATTGAAGACAGAAAACGGACGAGGGAGAACGGAAGAGGGTGCACAGCGCAATCAATGGAAACTAGACATAACATGGGTATTTACGACATACACACATACACGTATCCCAAACACACGCACGAACGCACGTGCCCCCGCACGCACACACACACACACACTAACACACACACACACACACACACACACACACACACACACACACACACACACACACACACACGTACACACACACACACACACCCACACGCATTCATGCTAAAATGGTGTACTGTGTGGTTTGAAAATTTCACCGCGATTAAAAGATTCCCATAATCAAAACCACACTTCCACGTTTTCACAAGCGTCGACTGAAGACCTATACTCACCATGGCCAGCCGTGATGTTCTGGGGTACTCCAAGATGAGCCACACACGCCACTGAAACCGCTCCCAGCCCTTCAAGTTATCCAAGTCCACGTGCACATTCTCCTTTAGCAGCGAGTTGTTGAAGGAGTCCAGGATAGCCTGGTTCTCGATGTAGGAGCGGTAGTGACGCCAGCAGCACGCCTTGATCTCCATCTCGTCAATCTGCCAGAAGTCCAGCTCACGCTTCACCACCGCCCCGCACACCTCCAGCGGTACATGCAGCTCGCCTGTAAACAGGACAGTGATAAGTGGGTCAGTGGGTCATAATAAGTAAGTCAACGGTACAGTTGACTGTAGACTGGACAGTGATAAATGGGTCAGTGGGGCATCTTCAGTAAGTCAGGCCCAGCTCTTGTTTCACCATCAACCCCCACACCAGCGGTACAAATATCCCCTTCCCCAAGTGCAGCTTGTCTGTCAACAGCACAGTTACACATTAGGTCATTGAATCATTTTGTTGGATCAGTGGGTCACTCTAGAGCAAAACATTCAAGTTGACGTTGAATTAGTCCAGCTCTGGCTGCGCCATGCACGGCCTTGCTTCTAGCGGAACATGTTAGTTGCCTGTAAACATGACGGAAGTACATGGCAGGGTAGATCATGTGTAGTAGTAGGTCATCAGGTCATATTGAAAAAAGCTCAAGTGGCAGCTCTGGTGCAGCTTTCCTGTGAACAAGATATAGATAACTTTGTTAATGTGCAGCGATAATGGGCGGTTCTGGTGAGGTTATGCCCCTTCTTTCTTTCGGCTGGTAACTGGCGCCACCTCGCGGCAAGATCACACGAGAAAGGAAAACAAAACTTGCATTGGTCCCAAATAGCATATCGGTTTGGTAACAGTTCGTGTGTAAGTCGTGCATTGTATACGGTACACAGACAATGGTCGGTTCTGGTGAGGTTATGCCCCTTCTTTCTTTCGGCTGGTAACTGGCGCCACCTCGCGGCAAGATCACATGAGTTGTCTCGCGTTATCACCCAAGAAGCGCGCATTCAGCTCTCGTTTGAAGACCCCAGGACAGTAATACCGTAAAATCCCTAGCAAACGCCCAGTATCTAGCAAACGCCCACCCCCACTTTTGGCCAAAAGTTGTGCAGAGGGGTCACTACCAAGCAAACGCCCACCCCCTTTTTTGCTTTAAAAAAAATGTGTTTTAAGACAGTCGGCCTCCTTTATCTACGATTTGTGCACACTGTTCGATAGTTCGCCGGTGTTTTCTTCTTCTTTTTTTCCTATCACAGAACGTTGATCTTTATTTGTGTAAACAAACGGTGTGTTTATTTTTCATTAAAATTGCATAAATCACATGTTGTATCACTGTTTTTTCTCGTAAAAATGTGATGACACTTTATCTTGCAAAGGGGTGTATACCTAGCAAACGCCCACCCCCTACTTGTATCCGAAATCAGTGCGGAGGGGGGGGGGAGGGGGGGCCGTTTGCTAGGGATTTTACGGTAAGTGGGCCACTGGCATCTATATGTATTATGTCTGTAGGTCATCCGCTAGTTAGTCACAAGGCCAGGAGTGCTCATTCTTGTTCGTCGCCTTCACGCACACAAGCGCAGCAGGCCTGTTGACATGCACTTTTAAATAGGTCATTTGAAATTGTCCTTCAATCAGCCATGTAGACACTATGGCTCCTAGTTGACCATCAGGCCTTCTTAATCGTGTCCACTGGCAAGCAAAAATCGCCTGCGAGTATACAGTGCTAACCAGGTTAGTAGGTCACCGTTACTGCAAATCAGGTCAAACAAAAAACCAAGTAGGTATGCAAGCAATGGTATTTGGGTCGGTCAGCAGGCAAGCCGTCAGGTGACTTTTGCAGAACATTGGTTTTTATTTCATCAACACCTTAAAGATCCCCTAGACAGGAGATGTTCACCTGCATCAAGTGATACATTGATCAGTATCTGTTTCCCGAACGATAAAAGGTAAGGCCAAGAAAAAAATTCAATGTTTCCAATTCCCAGACCGAGCCTATGTTTTTCTCCCGACCCTGGAACAAAAGTTAGTATTCTCCAGAGGACACAGCTCGCACGATTTCTGGCCCATAAAAAGCCACATGCCCTTTTGTAAATAAAAGACAAACTTCATTCAAACAAACAAACAAAAGAACGCAACTGAAAATAAACAACAACAAAAATAATCGACTTACTGACCTTAATTTGTTTGGCCTTCTCATCGAAAACACAGTTAATTTGAATGGCCTAAGCTTGTTAAAGAAGCTGTGGCTATCTTGGAAAAAAACCACATTGAAGATCTCGTCTTTCTCGCAGACTGACATATGTTTCAATGACAACATTATGCTAGCAGACAGTTCTAACGTTGCAGTGGAGGCAGCTAGACTGTTGATGTTTAGTATTTATCCAAGTGGAGTGATGCCCAGAGCATAGAGTAATGTGTGACGATTTACATATCAAAGAACAGAAAACAAATTTCATGCAGTTGTTCATTTTTTAGAAAAAAGGGGGTCAATCTTGGTTAATAATACGAAATCAATGCAGGTGTCCAATGATCCGCAAGATGATTCTTCTTCTTTTATTACCAACAATGAACCCAATGAAACAAGTCGTTCAGTAGGTCAGTAAGCCAGAGCTGGCTATCTGAGAGCTAAAAAACAAAGCGATTCCTGTTTCGGCACACCTCTTTAGCCTGGAAGAAAACGATTCTGCGATAAGGCCAAACAAAAATATATATGTTGGTTTAGGGTAAGATGACCAACAAAAATAGGGTCGGTAGGTCGGCTTTTTCTAGTCTCGGTATGGTTCGCAAAATGTGTCAGAGGTTGTTCTTTGGGGATTTTTTTTGAGAAATGAAAAAAAGGTTTTAGGGTCGGCGGGAAAAATTAGGGTCGGTCGGGTTTCCCTAAACCAAGATATATTGTTGTTGTGACACCAGACGGCTTCGTTCTTGACCTCCCAGGAAGCACGATCATCTTGTTTGCAAAGACATTACCGTCGTTACCAGAGGCTACCCAATCGCCGTCATTTCCCGAATTGTGTACCATAGGAAGACACTTAAAACAACGTAAAAGACAGAAAGTATTTGTTTATCTAGTGTCAAGGTTGGTTAATTTCTCAAAGAAAGGGGGTCTAAAAAAAAGGACACTAGTAGCACTATAAGCACTGTAATGTCCATGCAGGAACACCACTTTTAGCTTCTAGCTTGTTGCTGTTACCTGTGTATTTTGTATGTACATGTCATGATTGTACCTTTTGTTAAAAAATAAACTTATGCTTAAACCAAGCAGTAGGCTTGCTGTTATTTTCATACCGATGAATGTGAAGTTATGGAATATGTTAATGAAAAAAATTTCGTTTCAGCCAGAAAGGTTCAAGTGTCACACGAAAGCAGGTTCGGCTTGACGACCGGTGGTTAAACACCGCAGAAAGATCGCGTGTAACGCCCTTGCTTGTCGTAAAAGTGCGGTACAAAAAAAAAAGACAAAAAAAAGTAAAATGTAACTTTTCTTGTCTCAGATTTGTCGTTGATATACAATCTAGGTCACCGCTCATGGCAGCAACTCCACTGTCAACATTAATGTCACAGGAAAGTCAATCCTAAATACCTTTCTGTTAATTTTAATCAGGTATGACCCGGATCTAACAATTTCTCCACTAACCTGCACAAATTCCATAACCAAAAGCTTCATTTCTGTAAGTGCCTGGAGTATGTTCCGTTGCACATGGTACTCGGCTGGAAAATGGCCTGAAATGTGTGTCAGTCAGTCAACCTACGGTATATATATATTAGCAATTGCACTTGACTTTTGCGTGAAACTGCAAAGAGTGTTACAAAGTTATCCCATGAATAGTACAAACTCAGTCATTTAAGTTCATTTTGCATGTCTATCATGATGACAATAATTATACAGAGATAACAAGACCTGTATCTTGCTTCGTAAACTGTTCATGCGTTTATCTATTAAAAATCAACAGAAAAATTGCGGAAAGGGGCATTTTAATGTCCTTGATTGAGTGAGGTTTCTATCTATATAAAAAGATCGTGCTGTTGAAGAATAACTGAACCAATATGTCTGCTGTTGCTTTGTCTAGTCTGTTGACCATCGATATCTACGTATATTGCTATTTCATATGTTACGTGGATTTCCATTGGTCAATTGGGCAAAACTGAGCTCAGTACAAAAGTGATGTTGACGACATTTCCGTCGATATCAGTTTTGATATCGACGACCTCTTTATTGCTTCCCCACTTCAAAAACAAAAACACCTAAATTTAAAAACAAACAAATATATATGAAAATGTAATTATCCCAGAATTTAGTTGAGCAAGTGACTAAAGACTTTTTGAAAGAAAAGACATTTTGAAATACTGAAAAGTACAAGAAAAGAGTGAACATAATAATCAGAGGGAGGGATATGGAACAGCCAAAACTGAGACAAATACTTTTGTAATTTCTTTACAGTAAATACAAAATGTCCAGAGAATTAGCAATATATCTAACATTGACTGACTGTGTGATGATATCTTCTGCTATTGGTCTGTTTCGACAGTGATATCAAAATCTCGACCTCCGGTCTCGATTTTGATATCACTGTCTCAACAGACCATAGCAGAAGATATCATCACACAGTCCGTCAATATTGGGTAATATTATAAGATGTTTGGTGGCTTGTTGACAGACCAGCTGTTTTGTTCGTCCGAGGGGACCATATCGTCTTCGGTTTCATATGTATCGACCACATGAAAGCCGAAAGCTATATGGTCCGGCAAAGTAGGAGGCACTATAGCCCTTACAAATATTTGTTTAGAAACTATTTTGAGAGCATACGTATATATGTCTACAAACGAGACGATCGTGATTCTGTATCTTTGCAGAAAGAAGCTGTCTGGTGTTTCGTGTCTTTTCTGATTGATATCGTATTTCCGTTATTTTTCCCATTTAACACAACGTAGTCTACGATCACTTGACATGACAGTGATACTTTATCACCTTTTTGCTGAATGGAATTTCATTTGGCCAAATTCAAATATAGGTTGGTTTAGGGTAACCCGACCGACCCTATTGTTTCCCGCCGACCCTAAAACTTTTTTTTCCATTTCTAACAAAAAAACCTACTTTTGGCACTTTTTGCGAACCATACCGAGACTAAGGGAAGTAACCTAGCTCCTTTAAAATCGACTAATTTTAAGAGAGAAAACAAGGAGATACAAAAAGGAAAAAAAGCCGACCTACCGACCCTATCACGTTACCCTAAACCAACATAATATTTGTATTTGGCCTTACGAATAAAACACACTTGCTTTTACCAGCTTCCGGAATATATCTGTCTGATATATTGTGTCATCCTGTGAGCTGACCAATGCATTGCCACATTAACCATAACAAAACATGTACAATAACAATAACACACACTTTATTGTCAATTGAAACGGACACAGTCGAACCTGCCCTAGCGACCACCTCTTGTTAACGATCACCCGCCCATTACGGCCACCCCAACGGATCCCTGACGTGTATTTTTTTTCTCAAAATAATTTACCTTTCCATGGCGAACACCTGTCTTTAATGACAACTGTAGGTATGTCCCTGATGTGGTCGTTATCGACAGGTTTGACTGTACATTAAACATGAACAATTGTCTCCAAGACATCTTAAGCTGCCTATGAAAGTTGTTCGCTTTGACAAAGTGTCATTCTTATTCGTCTTATTAGTATTACGAATGCTGTACAGAGTGATGAAAACTCTAATTAAAAACATTCTTTGCGAAGAAGTTGCAAAGTGCCGAGAAGAGAGGTTTGCTGAAAGTAGCGGCATTCAGTGCAAGACGTGCAACTCTACCATTGGGCGTTTTCAAAACAGCATTCTCTTGCGCATGCGTATAGCAACGTGACAATCCATGTCCATCTACATGTTGGTGCTTGAGGGCAGAGAGAGCGGGAAATGAAGGAGGAAACGTGAGCTGACTGCAAACTTCAGTGCCAGGAGAGGGGAAATAAAATAATGTCATTTGGTTTGCATGAAGCAGAATTGAAGACGAGTCACTGTAAAATAATCGACGAAGACGTCCAATGGAATGGTGACATTAACAGTATTCGCAGCAGCAAGATCAAATTCACATGTTTAAGTCATGATTTAAATCAATACTTACACAAATAACGTATTAACTATAATTCAAGGACGTCTAGAACATTTTAAGTAATTCTGTCCTGCACAGAAAAAAGAACATGACAATAAACAATGCTCCAGTTTATATCCTAGCTGAACCCGACTAAAATGTTATGAATACACAGAAATGACAGAGATAAACAACACAGGCCAGAGATAGAAACACGATTGCAATCAACAGGAATAACAATGACAAGAAAGAAGTCGATAGAACTGTAGAAAGCAATGAAAAAGTGGTGTGAAGTGAAATCGTTCATTGAAATCAGTCTCGCAGCCAGTGATCATGCAAATCTACGTTTCAGCGTGATTCACGTGAGAGGGTAATTAAAGTAACTACTTTAATTAATTTTGCAGCAGACCAGCTGAAAGAAAGATAAAACCGATGAAAGGAGTCAAAATTGTGGCGGCCAAAACAAAGCGTGACTGAAAGGTAAACGTGAGAATGAAAAATGTATATAAAAAGGTGTTGTCTAATTCAGTTTCTGCATACCTTTCCCTGTCGTTTGTCCTAGCAAAGACAAAATAAAATCAAAACATGATGACAATAATACATTAAATGGATTTTACTTCAATTTGACCAATATAACATCCGCATGTGACCCTTTCATTCAACCTGTATCCAACTTATTCACAAACGCCCTCAACGGGTGTGGCATTGCTCGCAGCAGGCCATCGAACAAACAGATTAGAAATAATTTATGTTGCATCAAGAAAAGAGAAAAGGCATAACAATACGTACAGAAAAGATGCATAGAAGATAAACCGGGAACGTGACACTGAAGAAAAAAGATAACAGACCGAAACTCAGACTCAAACAAAAGGCAGGAAGAGAAAGAAAGGGGGAGAGGGAGAGAGAGAGAGAGAGAGAGAGAGAGAGAGAGAGAGAGAGAGAGAGAGAGAGAGAGAGAGAGAGAGAGAGAGAGAGAGAGAGAGAGAGAGAGAGAGAGAGAGAGAGAATTATATAGAGAAATGAATTATAATGTAGTGTATAATATACATATGACAACCTTACAACCTCAATTAATAACCAAGCATAGCTTTTAAAGAGACATCAACCTTTACAAGCAGTACTTTCGAGGACTAAAAGACAACGAAACAAAACAAAAAAAAAGTCGCGTAAGGCGAAATTACTACATTTAGTCAAGCTGTGGAACTCACAGAATGAAACTGAACGCACTGCATTTTTTCACAATGACCGTAGTCCGCCGCTTGTGCAAAACGCGGTTGTGGTTTCGCTGTGCTGCATAGCACGCTTTTCTGTACCTCTCTTCGTTTTAACTTTCTGAGCGTGTTTTTAATCCAAACATATCATATCTATATGTTTTTGGAATCAGAAACCGACAAGGAATAAGATGAAATTGTTTTTAAATCGATTTCCGAAAGTTAGTTTTGATCATAATTTTTATATTTTTAATTTTCAGAGCTTGTTTTTAATCCAAATATAACATATTTATATGTTTTTGGAATCAGGAAATGATGTAGAATAAGATGAACGTAAATTTGGATCGTTTTATATAAAACAAATAAAAAAATTACAATTTTCAGATTTTTAATGACCAAAGTCATTAATTAATTTTTAAGCCACCAAGCTGAAATGCAATACTGAAGTCCGGCTTTCGTCGAAGATTGCTGTACAAAAATTTCAATCAATTTGATTGAAAAATGAGGGTGTGACAGTGCCGCCTCAACTTTTACAAAAAGCCGGATATGACGTCATCAAAAGTATTTATAAAAAAAATGAAAAAACGTCCAGGGATATCATTCCCAGGAACTCTCATGTCAAATTTCATAAAGATCGGTCCAGTAGTTTGGTCTGAATCGCTCTACACACACACACGCACGGACAGACACACACACACATACACCACGACCCTCGTCTCGATTTCCCCCTCTATGTTAAAACATTTAGTCAAAACTTGACTAAATGTAAAAACACTGGCTACACCAGATTAACTTACATCCACCAAACACAATCCACTCCTTCACCCTCCCCCCCCCCCCCCCACCACTCCCCTCCCCCCGCCCCCTTCAACCCATCGCATCTTTTTGACAACCAACACCCCCTGCACCCACGTACGCCCACATCTACCTCCAAAAGCAAAGAAAAATATAAATAATACAACAACAGAAAATCCCTGGACAGAAAGGCGATAGCATAATCTGCTTCATATTTAACGACGCAAGTATCGACCCGGGAACGTCCCAAAAGAGAAAACTTCCCCGAAAAGCACAGATTTCTGTCATGAAATATTCAAAGTTGGGACGGCCTTGCGTTGATTGCAAGAGGTTCGTTTTTATCACGCTCTCCCCGTCCTCGAAGTTTGGCCACCCATAAAACAATCTGGATGTTTCCCGAGATTTCGTCATTACTGCATGTCAGAGGCGGTTCATAAGGTTTGTTAATTGGCTGGTTGGCTGGTTGGCTGGTTGGTTGTTCATGTTTGGTAGGCTGGTTTGAGTAGACGGATGGGTTGACGAAACAAGAGAGAGAGAGAGAAAGAGAGAGAGAGAGAGAGAGAGAGAGAGAGAGAGAGAGAGAGAGAGAGAGAGAGAGAGAGAGAGAGAGAGAGAGAGAGAGTGTGCGTGTGTGCATGTGTGTGCGTGCGTATATGATTGTGTGTGTGTGATTGTGTGTGTGTGTGTGTGTGTGTGTGTGGGTGTGTGTGTGTGTGGGTGTGTGTGTGTGTGTGTGTGTGTGTGTGTGTGTGTGTGTTTGTGAGTGTGTGTGCGTCTTCGTCCAAAGTCAACGTACAATGGACACATCATTTTAACTTTTGAAAGATCCACATTTAGAATCACCCAATGCACGCAAGCACACACGCACGCAAGCTCACTACCACACACACACACCACGATACACACGAATTCGCACACACACATACACACACACACACACACACGCACACACACACACACACACACACATACATACACCCAATAGTGTTTTTCAAACAAATCGATAGCTGTAATGGCAATCCTTTGGGTCGCGTTAGAGTTTGCAGGTCAAACAAGAAACATAGAAAAAACAGAAGAACAATTGTGATTGAAATACTCTTTGGTCCTATGTCGCGGCGTAATTGGCTGTGACAGGTACATTGGTCTGAGGCATGTTTCTTACATCCTCTTTGTTCGCAGATTGTACAGACAGGCGGGCGCAATGGCTTGGTGGTTAGACGCCGGCCTCCAAAGCGGAAGGTCGTGGGTTCGAATCCCAGCCGCTTCAGGTGAAGATTTTTCCGATCTCCCAGGTCAACGTATGTGCAGACCTGCTAGTGCCTTATTCCCCTTCGTGTTTACACGCAAGCACAAGACCAAGTGCGCACGGAAAAGATCTTGTAATCCATAATCAGAGCTCGGTGGGTTATGGATGCATGAAAATACCCAGCATGGTTCCTCCAAAAGTGGCGTATGGCTGCCTACATGGCCGGGTAAAAACGGTCATACACGTACAAATCCACTCGCGCAAAAACACGAGCGTACGTGGGAGTTTCAACCCACGAACGCAGAAGAAGACCAAGTATAGACAGACACATTGGTGACAGGTTAACCGGACGGGTAAAGAGATGGACACGCAGATAGACCGGCCGACCGACCGACCGAGCAACCGACAGACAAGACCAACTGACAGACAAACACCAACACACTCTCTCTCTCTCTCTCTCTCTCTCTCTCTCTCTCTCTCTCTCTCTCTCTCTCTCTCTCTCTCTTTCTCACTCATACACACACGCACGCACGCACACACTCACACACAAACCAAAACACACGCACGCAAGCGCTCCGGCACGCATGCACTCGCACACACTCACACTAAAACGAACACCACCACCACCACCATCATGATAACCAACACCACCAACCACAACCCACATTCTCTTCCTGCTTTCGATTTCTATCAGAACCCTTTATTCTGTCGATCTCAAAAACTCCAACAAAAACAAACAACGGCTCGTTTTCCCGTGCGACGCAATTTATCCTGGCAGGATTGAATGCTTCCGTGGCAAAATCCCATTCTCGCATCGAGTCTAATGAACTTCGTTGTCGGATAAAAGGGAAAGCGCAGGCAATACATTATTGATTTTTGAATAATAAGAACTGTATGGCCCCTCGTTAATGAACACATATAGAAGATGATGTATTGATATCATGACGCTAACAACATGAGAAGATGGAGTTGGTTCTTCTGTACCAAAACTATATAATATGGTGGTATTTTGGGTGAATTCTGACTGATTTTCTTAACAAGAATGTATCGAATACTAGGACTAATGAACCCTAGAAAATGAATAAAGTTAAAATGATGTGTACATTGTACGTTTACTTTGGACGAAGATGCACACACTCACACACACGCGCGCGCGTACACACACTCACGCACGCATGCACGCACGCACGCACGCATGCACACAAGCACAGACGCACGCTCACTACCACACACACACACACACACACACACACACACACACACACACACACACACACACACACACACACACACACTTCCCAGCGATTCTAAATGTGAATCTTTCAAAAATAACATATTTGCCTTTCGACAAACACCATATAATTATAGCCTAAAATAAATCGAAAAGAACCATCATTATCTTCATTAAAAAATAACAAGCGCAGCTGCACTGTTTCTCTTACATCGGCCGTGAAGATGAGTGGACCAGGAATATCTGGCGAAGTTTGGGCATACGTGACATGAAGAGGGAGCCGCATGTGTTATTTTTAGGTATCGTCCTTACCGCACATACTATCATGTCCATCATCCCACATCTGTCCAGGCTCTTCCATCGAATAAGAGTATCTTTCTTTTGGACAACCACCAAAACTAAATTCAGTGACACCTCCATTTGAAGATTTAGACAAATCCGAGAAAACCAGGTCTTAAAAATGAGGGAGTTTATAAATGGAGGTTTGATGATAAGTAATGTTTAACGCCCTCACGGTAAAACCATTATGTTCCCGGGTTTGACCCCGACTTTAGATGGGAAAAAAAAGAGACAGAAAAAAGAAAACAAATGAAAAAATGGAGGCAAATTCATAGTTATGAACAGATCATCTGAAAAGGGTAAGGTCTTGACAGGGAGGACGTCTTAAATTGGGGGGGGGGGGGGGTAGGGGGCTGGGGGGGGGGGGGGGGGGTCGAAGGGTTTCATCTGTAGTGTGATTGCATTCTGTGCAGAAATTGACATTTTCCTTGACTGAATTCAGATGATTGACAAGTGAGTCCCTGGCCAATTCAATTCTACGACAAACGTCCCGATCTGCTCAAGCGATTGCTTTCTAACATGTGTAAAAGACACACTCCTCCCCGTGTGAGCACCCAGGCTGTTGTTGATTTTTGGTATGTGCCCAAGTGGAAGGATGGTCTTGTCCGCATGCGAAAGAACCGGCACGGTTGGCCTAGTGGTAAGGCGTCCGCCCCGTGATCGGGAGGTCGTGGGTTCGAACCCCGCCCGGGTCATACCTAAGACTTTATAATTGGCAATCTAGTGGCTGCTCCGCCTTGCGTCTGGCATTATGGGATTAGTGCTAGGACTGGTTGGTCCGGTGTTAGAATAATGTGACTGGGTGAGACATGAAGCCTGTGCTGCGACTTCTGTCTTGTGTGTGGCGCACGTTATATGTCAAAGCAGCACCGCCCTGATATGGCCCTGATGTGGTCGGCTGGGCGTTAAGCAAACAAACAAACAAACAAAAGCATGCGAAAGCCTGGCGGGATCCGATATAGGGGGGGGGGGGGGGGAGGAGTTTGTCTATAAAGAGGAAAGATGCACTCAATCCCGTGTGAAAGCCAGAACAGAACTGCCATGGTGAACATGACCGTTTACACGAGAATGAATGTACCTTTGCATGTGCATGCACAACACTTCACACACTCTTCTTCTTCAGTTTAGTTGTAATAAATGCGTTGTAATGCTCTCTCTTGCATTCGTAAATTAAGCGTATTTGCATGATTCAGGGTACCGAATGGATAACTTCATAAGCAATAGAAGCTATTACATTTCTTCGTTATTGAATTTAGAACTGTCGGCCGTCAACTGATTGATAGCGAAAAAAGAATCCTATTGCCATGAGGAACTGATGATATTTTCGGTATAATTGATCTCGTAGCAGCCTTGAGACAACATGGCAGACCAAACCACGAATATAGCATTAGGCAGAATATATTGTATTAAGCATTTGCTTTAAAACGAGATCCGTCTTTGAATGGTAAGCTTGAGCCGGTTCTTTAGGCAGTCAGACTGACATTCATCTTTTTCAAACGATCAGACTTGTAAAAACGAGCGAGAAATTAAGTTGACCTATAAGCGAATGGACAAATGAATTTAAGTCAAATTAAATGAAGAGAAGAACAAACAAACTTAGTAATAGGATAGACGTATACAATTAACAACCCAACCTAATAAATGCAAAACTGCATGCACATAAAGGAATATGTATTCCCATTAACTACGCACGCACGCACGCACGCACGCACGCACGCACGCACGCACGCACGCACGCACGCACGCAAACACAACATTCACACACAGACATAAACACAGACACACACACACATATACACACACACACACACACACGCACGCTCTCACGCACGCACGCGCGCACGCACGCACGCACGCACACACGCACGTACGCACGCACGCACGCTGGCCCACAAAAACAACATACACACACAGACATAAACACAGACACAGACAAAGACATAGACACATAGACACACAAACACACACACACACACGCACGCACGCTCTCACGCACGCAGACGCGCACGCACGCACGCACGCACGTACGCACACACGCACGCTGGACCACAAAAACAACATACACACACAGACATAAACACAGACACAGACAAAGACATAGACAGACACACACACACACACACAGACACACACACACACACACACACACACACACACACACACACACACACACACATACATACATACACACACACGCACACACACACCCTCTCACGCCCGCACACACGCACGCACGCTGGCCCACAAACACAACACACACACCCACACACACGGCAGCCTCTGATAATGACAGAATAGCAAACAACTCTTCCTATTCCAATATTCCGACTATCTTTCAATTTGCATCATCACACAGATATGATTACGAATCCTCCTCTTAATGTCGAAATCATTACCTAACTCATATTCTCGGCATTGTTTTACTATTCTTATTTTTCTCTGGTATGTTTCCTTTCCTCCCGCCCCCCCCCCCCCCCCCAAAAAAAAAAAAGTAAACCGCTCTTATTTTTTAGTCGGTTATTCACACGGCAGACAAGACGGCCACATTGTGATGCACGCGTGATTTGCATATTCAGCATCTATTGGCTACGCGTGCCGCTAGAGTAGAGAGTTTGATTGGCTGGCCCCCAGGAGCCCCGGATGATTGAAAGCTTACTTTGATGGCAAGCGAGCTGTGCCACAATGGCGAGCGGTCGTCAAGGGATCTCTTTATGCATGCTGAGCAAACAATGTTTGATTGGGGGACATAGCCGGAAAATTCGGTGCCATGATGATCATGCCGCTGACATGCACACGAACCTAGCGGTTGGGCAATTCACTTAGGATTGCTGGTGCCTACAAAAACCCCAACTATACTAACAACTGCAGGAGCTTTACTGGCGGGTCCCTTTTAATTGCGCTTTTGTCTGTTGTCTATCTATCTGACTGTATTCACACACACACACACACACACACACACACACACACACACACACACACACACACACACACCCACAGCGCGCGCGCGCACGCACACATACACACACACATACACACACACACACACACACACTCTCTCTCTCTCTCTCTCTCTCTGTCTTCTTTTGTGGAAAGAGACCGAGAAATACATAGAGACAGAGAATGACGATCGAATGACAGAGGCGGATGGGGGGAGGGGGGGGGGGAGCAGAGACACAGAAAGAGAGACACAGAGAGAGGCAGACAGACAGACAAACAGACAGAGAAACAGAAACAGAGATCGAGAGACATAGTGATGCGACAGTCGCAGTCATTGAATGCATGCTCCCAGAAAACGTGTATGCCATTCCCACTTCACACAATACCTAGGAATTATTCAGACATTCCCGAACAGACAGGCGCGATGACACTGACTATCCATACATTATGTCGCCGACTTGCCATGATAGCCGCCACAAGTGTTTTTCACGTGACGCTTCCCTCGAATACCAATGACGCCATTAGTATTCAACATTCCGTCTGGGAAGGGGCACAAGTCACATGGCAAGATGTGATGTCTATAACATCCGGAAAGGGTAGTCTACCCCTGTGGTACTCGGTTTTTCTTATCATTCAGTTCTCATCACGCAATAACGATATAGGATCGGAGACGATGAGCAATATTTTTAGAACGTCGGACCATCTTTGGTATTAATACATATTCATTGTTTGTTCTGTACTGCTTGGTCTCTCTCGGTTGTCAGTTCTCAACCCAGAACAACGATATTTCACGGACGTCGAGTAATATTTTAAGAGCAGTGGAGGTGCACCAGTTCTTTGGTATTAAAGCGTATTCATTGACTATTTGGTGGTGCGGCAAGGTCTCTGTTAGTTCTCAGTTCTTCACGCGGAACAACAGGACCTAAGCCATAGAGAACACTAAATGGCTTAATTGCTGTGTCATATCCGATTTACACGAGTGTCAGCGAAAACTTGTCTTACAATTTTTTGTGTATAGTTTTCTTTCTAAATCTTTCCTTGCATACGTTTAACTGTTTGAGCTTTCTTGCAGAAATGTATCTGTACTCATTGTTCTTGTAAGAATGAAACTCCACCCATTGCATTTATCTTGCACCAGTACAATTGCGCACGTCTTTCTTCTGCAAAAAAACTCTGTCTACACGTCTTCTTTGCAAGCACACACATACACTCTCCTGAAAAGGAGGAATGAAAATGGAAGAAGACGTCACGTGGCTTTTCAAGGGGAAGTAAAAGTCCTCCGCCCCAGACAATCAGACGGCCGAAGGATCACATCGCACCCTCCGCCGCCAAATAAAGTAGTTCCGATACGATGCTGATTTACAAAGCATAATAACCGGACGGGCTGGCAGGAAGCGGACCCAGCTCTAACCTTGCTGATCCCATGGCACTATTCTGCAAGAGTCCCTGCGTCTTAGAGCAAAGAAGAACAAGTCGCGTAAGGCGAAAATACAACATTTAGTCAAGTAGCTGTCGAACTCACAGAATGAAACTGAACGCAATGCAACGCAGCAAGACCGTATACTCGTAGCATCGTCAGTCCACCGCTCATGGCAAAGGCAGTGAAATTGACAAGAAGAGCGGGGTAGTAGTTGCGCTTAAAAGGATAGCACGCTTTTCTGCCTCTCTCTTCGTTTTAACTTTCTGAGCGTGTTTTTGGAATCAGGAACCGACAAGGAATAAGATGAAAGTGTTTTTAAATTGATTTCGAAAATTTAATTTTGATCATAATTTTTATATTTTTAATTTTCAGAGCTTGTTTTTAATCCAAATATAACATATTTAGATGGTTTTGGAATCAGAAAATGATGGAGAATAAGATGAATGTAAATTTGGATTGTTTTATAATTTATTTATTTTTTTTTACAATTTTCAGATTTTTAATGACCAAAGTCATCAATTAATTTTTACGCCACCAAGCTGAAATGCAATACCGAAGTCCGGGCTTCGTCGGAGATTACTTGACCAAAATTTCAACCAATTTGGTTGAAAAATGAGAGCGTGACAGTGCCGCCTCAACTTTCACGAAAAGCCGGATATGACGTCATCAAAGACATTTATCACAAAAATGAAAAAAAACGTCTGAGGATATTATACCCAGGAACTCTCATGTCAAATTTCATAAAGATCGGTCCAGTAGTTTAGTCTGAATCGCTCTACACACACACACAAGACAGACGACCCTCGTCTCGATTCCCCCCTCTATGTTAAAACATTTAGTCAAAACTTGACTAAATGTAAAAAAGAAAAGGGGGGAGAAGGAGGAGGGTGAGGAGGAGGAAGAGGAGGATGAGAAAGGGGAGGAGGAAGAGAAGGAGGAGGAGAAAGAGTAGGAGGAAAAGGAGGATGAAAGGGAAGAAAAGGAGGAGGAGGTAGAGGAGGACGAGGAGGAGGAGGAGGAGGAGGAAGGGGAGAAGGGAGAAGATGAGGAGGTTGAGGAGGGTAAAGAGCAGGAGGAGGAGGGGGAGGGGGGGAGGAGGGAGAGAAGGGAGGGGGGGAAGAGGAGGATGAGGATGAACACAATAAGAAGTTAGAAAGGTCAGAAAGAGAACGTGTAGAGAATAAAGAGAAAAAGAAAGTATTAGAAGTGAATAAGATGAAAGACAAAGAGGAGGAGAAGAAAGAAGGAGAACACACGAAGAAAAAGAAAAACAACAATTTAGAACGTACAGAGATCACAACAAAAGAAGAAGAAGAAGAATGAGCACGAAGACAGCAAAAACAAACCAAGACTGTTAATTCTTTCTAAATTAAGAGGATGTGTCGGCAACAAAAAAAGCTCAAACGAAACACAAGAAGAAGCTAAGCAGGAGAAGGAAAACGAACAACAAAACAAGGACTTCTTAAAAAGTTAATAACGGACTGACAATAGAAGGCAAAGCAACAAGAAGAGATCCATCTGAAGACACAATGGAGAAAGGAAAAGAGAAAGGAAACCTGAAAAAAGACCAAATCAAAAACACAGAAAAAGCGGACGAGGAAGAAGACGGGAACCAAACTGAACAAGAAATTCCTCCGAGGTAGAAAAAACACCCCCGTTGGTCAAAGGGAAATAACCATTCTCACTGCCACCAACTGAGAAGGTTATTTCCCTTTGACCATTAATATGT
>NC_090249.1:34073048-34080548 GCF_037325665.1 Littorina saxatilis
GATGCTGCTAAGATAATGCTGATATTAAACAGTAATTACCCTGATGCCACATAGACGAGAGCAAAGGACAGAGACAGACTGGAGCACACACCAATACTTCGGCTGTCAGGCATGAACTTTTTGGCTCACGTAAGTGTAGCCTATGCGATGCTAAACTTTGTCTGTCTGTGCGTGTGTATGTGTGTGTGTATGTGTGTGATAGAAACTTTAACATTTGACTAAACACCAAAATACTAATTTTACCTGGTTATTATCCAAGCAACAGCTTCAAAATATTGAAGCAATGATCAACATTTCGTCGGCACGTATGTAGTTAAAGTGTGTATCCAAAGAAAACGGGTGGTGGGGGGTTTTGGGGGGGTAAAAACAGGTGACTGGTTTGTGTCGTGTGTGGTATGTAGACCAGGTCAGGGGTCAAGGTTAGGTCAGATCGCGTGAAGGATTGTGGTATAGATACAGTTATCACCGAGCTGCAGTTCGCCGATTCGGAGAAGACGATTTCACATTGTTCGGTTTTGTAGCTCCAGAAATATAGATAAAGAAGATACCAAAGGAGATTTCCTGCATGTTAATCTGCACAGCGTGTTTCCAGTGTCTGCGCGAGGAAGCGCTGTCGAAAGCGCAGTGTCGATCTGGCCATCTGGCAGTCGTGTCCCCGTAAGTATGCTACAGACAGACAGATCTAGATCTAGTGTCTCGCACTCTTGTACCGTGTCACCTATGCTTACTGTGTGTGTGTGTGTATGTGTGACGGAGTGATTGAGTTTGTGTTACTGTTTGTCGATTTCTTACGTGAGCCTTAAAGGCTTCGCCTCTTGTTCTCTTCGTCAGTGCGTGCGTGCGTGCCTCTGTGCCTGTGTGTGTGTGTGTGTGTGTGTGTGTGTGTGTGTGTGTGTGTGTGTGTGTGTGTACTGCGTGCGTTTATGCGTGCATGCGTGCGATGACATGGCTGTGTTGAGATAAATTAACAGAATGTGGAAAGACCGGGTTAAATTATTCATCTGCAAAGAAAACGCTCACGTCTTAATGCTTGTTTCAAGCGTGAGTGAGTCCTTCAACTTAAGAGCGTTTTACTGGGGGCGTGGGTGTTTGAAAGGGTGGCGTGTTTCTGGAGGTGTGAGTATGGGTGTTCAATGGATGAAGATGTTTTGGTAGAGGTTTTTGCGGCTCTAGAACATTGTTCTTGTAGGCAAAGTAAATTGCAACATAGCAGCAAGACTGTGTGCCCATCCCTCAATCGAGCTCGAAAGCCTTAATTACTACAATAACCTCGAGAGAGTGCCCTTGGCCTTCTATCGAAAGCACAAAACACTCCTACGCCATGTTGTGCTCGCCCTGTGTCAACAGTTAACGCCCTAGATTGTAATATCCTTTCCTACCCTGGCTTGCGTTTGTTATTGAACTATGCTTGTGTGTGTCAGTGTGTGTGTGTGTGTGTGTGTGTGTGTGTGTGTGTGTGTGTGTGTGTGTGTGTGAGAGTGTGTGTGTGAGTGTGTGTGTGTGTGTGTGACTGTGTGTGTGTGCGTGTGCGTGTGTTTGTGTGTGTGTGTGTGTGTGTGTGTGTGTGTTAGTGTGTGTGTGTGTTTAAGATACAACGAGCACAGAGGGTATTCGTCTTAGAAATGTCATTGCAATGATTGTAGGTTACATGGATTTAGATCGAGAGGATGTGACCCTACGACAAATGCCCAACCCTGGAACATCGACACAGAATTACTACTACTAATCTTTATTTATCAAAATAATAATACAAGCGGAATACAACCTTGACCTCCTGTCTAAAAACCTCCCAAATCCACATCCTTCACTCTGACGCACGCTTGGTGTCAGCAGCTAACGCCCTGGACTTTCTGCCCATCCATAAGTGACACCCGCGGTTGTGTGTCTCCCTGGTCGCCTTGCCCAGATGGAGAAGGCGTCACTTGGTGACCACGGCATCAAACATTCATGGGGGGAAGGAGAGGCGTTATGAAAGAAGACGGAAGGGGCTGGGGTGGAGGACACAGGAGTCCCGGGAGAGGGATGGTATTGGCATTCAGTGGTTGTTGACGAGCCGCAGGAGCGGCGAGTCATTATGGTCTCGTCTCGGGAGCTGTCTGTGGAGGCTGCGTGCTATAATTAGCTGACCTGCTGCGCGAGCAGTCACTGCAGAGTTTTGAGATAACTTTGTAACACGTTTTATTTTATGCTCCTCAAGAATACAACTTTGGGCAACGTGCCACGTAAAACTACACGCAACAAGGATTCAGTAGGTACCAAACATGCCTTGGTCAGAAGTAGAATGTAAATGAATCTTTATAAAGAAGTAGGCTACTTCAAACGACAGCCACAGCCACGGTTGGGTTCACGGCATCAAACCGATGCGACTCTCCGTCATATCATACACGTAATCAATCACATAGATGACTAATAAACATGTAAACTACATGTATACGTCTATGGTCGGACATAAGAAAGGAGAGCTTCCCCCAGGCCTGTGCATGTGTTGTTCGTTTTGCGTGTGTAAATGTACACAACAAACTGACCACAAAACTGAGACAGACCTCTTTCGCTTCAGTCTTGCAGAATTTAAAGACGAATACAGGTAGAGCGTGCATTATACTAACTGTTTGGTAAAAGTATCAAACGTTTCTTTTTATAAATAAGTGGCAGGCTTACAGGAATTATTTTGCTTTCAACTTTTGACTCGAACAGCAGACGATGAATACCTGCGCATGCGTACACAATCAAAGCGGATGTAGAAGACGCGACCTATGCTGGGAAAAGGACGGCGTCGTGGAGGACAGAGAAGCGGGAAATTTCACCATTCGACGTTGGACAAGCAAACAACAATCATGGTAAGATCATTACTCGCTAATCTTCACCAAGGCTGTGATATTTTCGACCCGGTGCGCGGTCGTCAATGCACGGCGATTGCACTTTCTGCTTTGCTGTTCTTTTTGGGTGTCGCCAATTTTTGCGATTCGCCGGTCTCGCACTCGCAGTCACCATTGCAAATTTCGCATAGTCATGATGTGTTCAATTTAATTCAGCCAAGTGATTTGGACAATGTTTTGTTCGAAGGATCTGCTCTGTACAGTCAACTTTCTGCTGAACTCGGTATTGACGGATATTTCGGACATGAACACTTGCCCTCATCTGTCGCCGGTCATCCAGTGCACATTGAATATGTGGTCGATGCGTTTTAATGACACACAAATTCGACTGTAGTATTGGACAATGCTTTTTCCACAATGCCGTTGTCGGAGGGATTGCAGCAAGCTCTTGCATTGCAACAACATTCCTATTTTAAGCTCAGCCACACGCCGACATGGAAGTTCAATGGTACTTTCAAACTTTTTTTTCTCTTCGTCGTATTTTGATTTCTTTCTATTTCATAAGTCGAGTGCATATGATTTCGGCTCGTGTTCATCGTGAGATGGACTTAGTTTCTTGTTTTGTTTTGGTTTTGTTTTGTTTGGTGGCTAACTGTTTTTGTTATACATTTTCCCTGGGAGGGACATTGTAGCGGGGCGTAGCGGGGGAGGGAGGGGCGGGGGGGGGGGGGGGGGGGGTTAGGAGAGAAGCGTTGTTGTTCGCGAGAGGTTATCGGACTGACTGATTAAGTAAGTGTTGCTTTTTGTTTTGTTTGGTGGCTATACTTCTTCTTCTTCTGCGTTCGTGGGCTGAAACTCCCACGCACACTCATGTTTTTGCACGAGTGGAATTTTACGTGTATGACCGTTTTTACCTCGCCATGTAGGCAGCCATACGCCGCTTTCGGAGGAAGCATGCTGGGTATTTTCGTGTTTCTATAACCCACCGAACTCTGACATGGATTACAGGATCTTTTCCGTGCGCACTTGGTCTTGTGCTTGCGTGTCCACACGAAGGGGGATAAGCCACTAGCAGGTCTGCACGTAAGTTGACCTGGGAGATCGGACAAATCTCCACACTTAACCCACCAGGCGGCCGCGGCCGGGATTCGAACCCTCGACCTTCCGATTAAGAGGCCGACGTCTTACCACCCCGCCACAGCGCCCGTTGTGGCTACACTTTCCTTGGGAGGGACACTGTAGAGGGGCGTAGTGGGGGAGGGGGGGAAGGAGAGAAGAGTTGTTGTTCGCAAGAGGTAATCGGACCGACTGATTAATTGTAGCTTTTTGGTTGACTCGTGATTATCGTCGGTGATCACTGCATGAACAATTAATGGGATGGACTCTGTGGCATAGGGTCTGGTAAGGCAACTTAATTCGTATAGTCCCGTGAGGTCACCCTCGTGGATATTTGCGTTGCTTTCTACCTTGGGGAAATCGAGCTGCCATACATTAAGGCGCTACCAATTATTTCCAATTGTTTTTCCTGCATGCGTGTGTTCGGTTTTTTTCCGAGCTCTGAGACTGTGGACGTGGGATCTTTATCATCTGCATGCATGCGTGCACATCAATGTTGGGGATGGAAAGGGGCTGGGGGTGTTTGGACACCGATGAGTGTCTGCATACAGTTGACTCTGGTAGATAAAACCCTCCCCGAACCATGGGTTCGGATGCTATATCTCTGTGGTTCGGATCCACGTCGATAGGCGACAAACTGGTACACCACCCACTGAGTTATCTCACAGTCCCCGTAGAGAGGTGGAGTCGGGGAAGGGGACACAATACCGGGCTCTTTCTCCTTTTGTTTCCGTAGCCTTTTGTTTGTTGTTGAACTTTGCGTTCATAGTGTGGTGGGTGTGGGTGGGTGTGGGTGTACATTGTCACATAGTATATCTACGAATAGTTTCTCATCCTTTTGTTCAGAAGGTATACGTGACTTACAGACATTCTGCACAGAGATATAATATATTCAGCAAAATAATAAGTTCAGTTTTTACACCCCCGGTATAGGGGTGTGTATAGGATTCGGTCGATGTGTTTGTTTGTTTGTTTGTTTGTGTGTTTGTGTGTTTGTGTTCGCATATATACTGTTCAAAAAAATAAACGCATAGTTGCTACTTGCCAAATTTGTTTTATTTTTCGAAAAAATTAACAGAAAATCCAATATTTAGATTATTTGTTTGAAATTTGGTATGGACACAGTTGAATGCACACACAGTTCATTTGCATCTTCAAATCAATCAGTCAATCAATACGATTGGGTGCCGAGGCTGTCAAGTCAGTAGGGGGTGTGACTGCCTTGAGCAGCAACAACTGCCCGGCACCTTCTGGGCATGGACTGGATCAGATGCCGGATATCTTGCTGTGGGATGGTGTCCCACTCCTCCTGAAGTGCCTGCAATAGATCGCGGTGATTTGCCGGCGCTTTTTCTCGCCTGCGCACACGTCTGTCCAATTCATCCCAGAGGTGTTCTATCGGGTTCATGTCTGGCGACATGGATGGCCAGGGAAGCACCTGGACATGGTGGTCGGTGAGGAACTGGGTGGTGAGTCGTGCTGTGTGCGGGCGAGCGTTGTCCTGCTGGAATATGGCATCCTGGTCAGCCAGAAGAGGAAGGGCGTGTGGGCGCAGAATTTCCTCCACGTATCGCTGGGCAGTTATGCGCCCTTGGACGTGCACCAGGGTGCTCCTTCCAGCGGTATTGATCGCCCCCCACACCATGACGCCTCCACCACCATGAACGGGTGCCTCATCCACACAGTTGGGCGCGTAACGTTCGTTTACTCTCCGGTAGACCCTCCTCCGACCATCATGTCGCTGGAGCAGGAAGTAGGACTCGTCGCTGAACCACACGTGTCTCCAGTGATTCCGGACGGTCCAGCGAAGGTGCTGGTTGCCCCACTGCACTCGGTTCTGGCGATGGCGGCGGGTGAGGACAGCTCCTCTGTGAGGTCTGCGAGCTCTCAAACCAGCTTCATGCAGGCGGTTCCGCACGGTCTGGTCCGATAATCGGTGTGGCCCGGGGAGAGCCTGGACAGAAGATGAGGCCGACAGGAAACGATTCCGGAGGTGGCGGAGCCGTATGAAGCGGTCGTGAGCAGCAGTTGTCGCCCTTGGTCTTCCCGCTCGTGGCAAGTCAGCAACGGAGCCAGTGGCTTGAAACCTGACCCACAGTCTACTGATGGTGCTCTGGGACACGTGGAAGTGCCTGGCGATTGCACTTTGACTTTGGCCTGCTTGTAAACGACCCAATGCAATTTGGCGGTCTTCTCTGCTCAATCGGGCCATCTTTCGTTGCTGAATTGTCGTCTGATTTCTTTGTGGCGAACAATCCGCTTTTATGGGTTTTGGAAGACATGGTGAGAGCTCAATATTCCCCGAGTTTCACGAGATTACACTGAAGCATGACGAGTGGTCATGCCAAATGAGCAATTTTGACATTGTAGCCACTGATAACGCATGCGTCACGTGCAGAGCTCACTTGTGGCAATGGACGAAAGGTCGACGACCAGATAAACATTTTCTGCAGTTTGGTGGATATCCTTGTAGCCATATAACTAAATTAACCAAATATTACAAGCTATGCGTTTCTTTTTTTGAACAGTATAGATCTCAAGAATGAACGGACCGATCGTCACCAAACTTGGTGAACATTCCTGAGACGGTCCTTACAAAAATTGGGACCAGTCAAACACACGGTTAGGGAGGTATTGGTGGATTAAGATTCTACAAGGACTTATAGAGGGACATATTAATGGTCAAAGGGAAATAACCTTCTCAGTTGGTGGCAGTGAGAATGGTTATTTCCCTATGATTCCTACCTCGGAGGAATTTCTTGTTTGTTAAATTACGCACAGCACAACCATTTCCTAAGTAGATAGTTTTGACCCCGTAAATTCCAAAAGGCTCCACGTGTAAAAATCAGTTACTTTTCACCTGTTGCTAGTTGCTGTTGATGTTGTTTCGTTTCTTTACAATCAAAAAGTGTGTTGTGTCTCTTCCATGAACGTTGTCACAGATGACTTGAGTGACTTAAGAGTTCTACTCAAGAGATGCGCTTCCTGTTTCGTCAGTCAGTTTTCATCCGGAGTCGGCGTCTCTTTATCATTTAATTAAGGCGCACTTACAAAAGTACACAAACAAAACTTTAATAAGAAAAAAGTTTATTCACGTTAAAAAGTGCTAGGCTTTTAGAAAAAGAATGTTTATTCCATAAGTTTTTTACTTAAAAAAAGGGCTAAGTTTGCGAAAGAAAAAAAAGAGAATATTTCATGGACTTTAAACTTGGAAAACAAGCAACAACAACAAAACTTAACATGCTCAGGAGTGACGTGCTTTGCATGCAAAGTTAATTTACCTCAGGAGTCTTTCCAGAGAGAGCAAACTTCCCGTCGCCAGATCGACATTGAAAGCCTCTTACGATGCGTTGAATTTCACAGCGTTGTACAAACTGCGAACTTTTAACACGTGCTTCTTTTCACCCCTCATAAGTTTGTGGATGCCTTCTAATGCACTGTCTCTGTCCCCCTGGTCCATGTATCTTTTTGTGATTTCCCCTTCGTGTATCTCGATCTATCTCTGCGCAACCATACAACCCATTATCTCTGCCTTTATCTCTCCTTCCTGACTTTGTTTGTGTGTGTG
>NC_090249.1:34083048-34108048 GCF_037325665.1 Littorina saxatilis
AACCAACCAACCAACTAACCAGCCGGACAACCAGCCTGTCAAACGATTTACCAACTAAGCAAACTGACATTAAACACGTTAACAACAAATCAAACAACAATTAAATCAATAGTTTGAACAGTCCATTTTAATATCAAGGCAGCAATTCGTCCAGTTGGTTGGTAAGTTGGTTCTTGTTTTGTTAGCGTCCCTTTAAAGTGCGGGACCGATTTTCTTTCTCGGCTTACATTGTGGTCTCTGCGTTTGAAATTATTTACACTTAGGTCCATCACAGTAAAATGAAAAAGGTTCTAATAGTTACGGTCTTAATGTTCACATTTACGACATCAAATCTTGTTCAAACTCTTGATCTCGTTTAAAACAATGAATTGTGTCCGAGCGGACGTCCCAGAATGAAACATTTGTAGTACAGATATGTACTGTAATGTTTGTTCCCCAGCCAATCGTCAATCAATCCATTCACCTATTCGTCCATCCATCCATAACAAACATGCAAGGGTCTTTCCGTCACAAAAACAGGGAACATTTTAAAGGAAATCATTTTGACGGATACATTCATCTTCTCAATCCCCTGAGTTGTATTTCACAATAACGCGACAGCACTTTTGTCAAAGCCAAGGTCTCAAGTGTGAAATTTAAGGAAACCCCCCCTGCGCGCGTTGCTGTTAGGAAGTACTAAATCACCCTCCCAAAGGGATTGGTACACATCGTATTACAGATTTGATCGCTAAGGTTGAAAGTGACCATGACACGATGTGGCCTTGACCCCCAGAACCCATTCTTTCTGAGCTCAAAGGGAATAAGTTATATTCTGATACGCTCAAGTGTAGCAGCCTGGCTATGAATAAATTATTACTTGATAAAACGCGATGGTGGGCATTGTTTCGTGGACAGATCTCCATGCTCACAGAAGATAGAAAGGCAGAACCACGCACGCACGTACGCACGCACGCACGCACACACGCACGCACGTACGCAAACACACACACACACACACACACACACACACATACGCACGCACACACGCACACAATCAAACACACAAATACACGCATTATGCAAAATGAGCTGTGCGTGCAAACTTCAAAGAATTACTGAATAGGGACATTCATAAATAATACATTACCGCAACGGCGTTATCTGTTTGGTCCAAATTATCATCAATATTGCTCTCATTTCAAAGTCCCTGTAGTTTATTACTCTGTGTTTCTCGGTCAATTAATTCGGGACAATTAGTTGGACGTCCACTGTTCCCTGATTAGACAATTAATAATGCAGGGTTGATCAATTAGATGTCCATTAACACCACGGGAATGTACATCAGATCTGCACAGACGCACGCACGAGGCGTAGATACCTTCCATCCCGCGTTAACCATAATCAGAGACGGTATCTTTGTCCCATCCCCGTGTCACCACTGTTACACGTTAAACGTACACCACGGCAATTCTGCCAGAAGTGCAGGTGGCTGTTGTCCAAGAGACGCACATATCTGAGTTGCGCGACTCTTGTTGCTGCTAGCTTTCCACTTGGAGGAAGCGATCCGAACTTCCGAGCGATGGGATACTAAAGTAATGAAAAGAACAATAGAGAAAAATGTACACCACTACAGAGTTCCCCGGAATACAGGCGATAAGAATTAACAGCACATTTATAAGTTTATCTCGTTGTGCTCCTTTATTATAACATTCAATTATGGCGTTGTATTTATGCAACTGAATAAAAACAAGAGGCGAAGCCTTCAAGGCTCACGTAAGAAATCGACAAACAGTAACACAAACTCAAACACTCCGTCACACACACACACACACACACACACACACACACACACACACACACACACACACACACACACACACACACACACACACACACACACACACACACACACACACACACACACACACACAGAAAGAGCATAGGTGAAACTGTGCAAGAAAGCGAGACACTAGATCTAGATCTGTCTGTCTGCATGTAGCCTACTTACAGGGACACGACTGCCAACTAGTCTCGGCCCGCTCAAAAAAACAATGACCGAGACTTTCAGTAATTCCTTCGCGTGACGTCAAACCCTCTTACGTCATAATGTGACGTCAATGTAATGTGACGTCTTCAAATGTTAGAGTTTCTACCACATACAAAATACCCGTGTGACCTGGAATAATAGGCCGTGAAAGGTGGATGCAGCGCCTAAAGGCAGTCGATCTACTGGCCGATGTGAATGCGTGATATATTGTGTAAAAAATTCCATCTCACACGGCATTAATAGGTAACATGCGCCTTGAGTCGCCTTGTGTGGTGAGATACGTGCGCGATATAAATCCTCGTAAATAAATAAATAAATAAATAAATAAAAAATACATACATACGCACGCACGCACAGACAGACAAAAGTTAGCATCGCATAGGCTACACTTACGTGAGCCAAAAACTGTTTAAACCATAAGAATTAACATCCTTCCTACATTTTTCCCAACAATCACAATCCTGGCAGCTTTCCGTGTGTTGAGGCTTTAAAAAAAAAGAAAAAGGTTTGATGTTCGTACGTGTTATATTTTGTTTGTGTGCTGAAGTAACTTCAAATATTGACATCGGTGTCAGTGAGGAAATCAATTCAACACAAATTCTCATTTTGCACAAAAAGTAGCCGAGCTGTGGCCGATTTGTGGTATGTGTTCACGTGGAAGGAAGCCTTCATTACATGTTAATTTCTTTAAAAAATATGTAGTGATTTACATGTTGGTTCCGAGGGAAAACAGAAGATACAAAGGCACGTGCAGTCTATCTTTCTCATTCGAGCGTCGGACCTATTATTCGTCTCAGCTTCTTTTCCAACACTCTCGCTTTCTGTTACCAGTTTTAGTGCCGACTGAATTGGGTCAGTGTCTACTACATCTCTTTCTAAATCAGCTTAAAGGCATACTAACGCACTCCTGTGTTTACAAAGTGTAGTTTGCCCACAATCGATGTCAAACGCACCATAAGACCATATAATGACGATACGTCACCATGCGCGGACCATAATACATGCATTACAGCTTGTTCTAGCCTCTGAAAAAGTGAGGATGTCAACAAAGCCGCGGTGTTCTCTCCCTTGCATCAACGTTACATGTGTTGCCAAATCTATAAATAGGACGATCCAGATCAAAATGAAAATTCAAATATCTCAAAATTGAAGGGGTCGTAGACCACAATATTTTGCAGGGAACTTAATTTAGTCTGTCTCCAGCTGTTGGTAAAGCAATTAGCGTGTATAGTCATCGAGTACATATGGCTTTAAGAAGAACGTACACCAGCGGAGTTGCATACATCACGATACAAATCCGCCTCGGTGCGTCGCACTCCTCAAATTCTTACCAAAAAAAAGAATGACCTCAGGGAAGTTCTCCCACGGCGAGTTCGCTACACCCTTCGATGCAAAGAGGTCGAACGGCACTGAGAAGAAGTACAAGAAAAGTCGTTCGTTTTCGGTCTCCTCTCCACAACTTTGCACAACAATGACAAATTCCGCAACAACAACAACAAAATGTATTGTTTTTTTATTGACGCTGTAAGAGTTGCTCCCCTTTAAAACAACGAGGAAAACACACATGGTCATTGATCACTGGAGAAAAGCAATCATAGCGATAATGAATATATATGTCACAGTAAATTCATCAAACCAGTAAATTTGTAAATTTACTGAAATTTTCAGTAAATTTGTAAATTTCCTGGGTGTCAAACTCAGTAAATTTGTAAATTTCCTGAATTTTTCAGTAAATTGGTAAATTTACGGAGTGAATTTACAAATTGACTGGTTTGATGAATTTACTGTAACATATATATATAATATAGTGACCTCCGAAGAGCATATTTTCGACAGAAAAATGAATCATACCGAGCGGGGAGAGAGAGGGAGAGAGAGAGAGAGATGCCCATATAACTGTTCTGGCCGGGCGTCCATCCAACCGCAGACGGTCTATAAACATCTTCGGTTATTCTGTAGACCAGACCACTACAGACATGCTATGGCAGAAAATAGTCTGTGAGACAGGACACAGAGAGAGAGAGAGAAGTCTTCCCTATTCAAATACACACGTCCGACACGCAATGACCTAGCATTGCCGTTTACACAGAGCAGTCACAGGCTGCCAGTGACCATAGCAATCAAACGAGTCAGTGACCCTTTCATACTAACAAATCGACCACTTGGATGTCTATATCAATGGTCTTTCGCGATTAAAAACCACCAACTCTTTCCCATTCGAATGCACATGACCGCGACACAATGACCCAGCAGTGCCCGTTTACACAGAGGAGTCACTAGCCTCCAAGCAAGACCAGAGACGAAGAAGCCAAGAAGACGTCCAACAAAAAGAAGGCGGGGAGAGAAAAAAGGCAAACAGAGAAGACCTGGTTCCGACGCCCCGTCTGGCCATTTAGACAGCGCGTCCCTCAAAGCACAGACAGTCCATAAACATCCTCAGTCATTGTGCAGACAGGACTCCTATAGGTAGCGAACTTGAGAGGCTGGGGCAGGGGGAGGGGGGGGGGGGGGGGTACTTTAATACCCATATAACTGTTCAGGCCGGGCGTCCATCCAACCGCAGACGGTCTATAAACATCTTCGGTCATTCTGTAGACCAGACCACTACAGACATGCTATAGTAGAAGATTGTCTGTGAGACAGGATACCGTAAGGTAGTGAACTTGACCCGAGGAGGCAGGGTGGGGGGGGGGGGGTAAACTGGTGCCGATGTCCTACTAGAGACCCAGAGATCACGGTCTCTCACCGCGTCTAGACGTTCAGGCAGCGAGGCAGTGAGTCCCTAAAAACTGGTGCCGACGTCCTACTAGAGACCTAGAGATCACGGTCTCTCACCGCGTCTAGACGTTCAGGCAGCGAGGCAGTGAGTCCCTAAAAACTGGTGCCGACGTCCTACTAGAGACCTAGAGATCACGGTCTCTCACCGCGTCTAGACGTTCAGGCAGCGAGGCAGTGAGTCCCGGCCTAAAAACTGGTGCCGATGCACAGTCAGAGACCTCGAGAACACTCTCTAGCCGTAGCTGTCTAGACATCCAGGCAGTGAGACAGTAAGTCCCTCAAACCACAGATTTTCTATCAACATGCTCAGTCATTGTGAAGATAGGTCACCGTTCGGAAGCGAACTTGGTCAGGGGGAGGTTGACTGAATAAACAACTATACAAAAGGCAAATAAAAGCCGGTATGGCGGGTAGGAGAGACAGAGAGACAGAGACAGACAGAGACAGACAGAGAGAGAGACAGAGACAGAGAGGAGGCACGGGTAGTAATGACTAGAATGCAATAAGCTTCGGTAATGGAAGCTTACACGACCATGGAAACTAATGTTTTTGGACACTGTAAGCTAGGATGCGAGGCACACTGGCATGGTCACGGAACGTACAAGCCTGTGGCGCAGTAGACCTGGACTGCAGCAATCAGGAACAAAGACCTCGGGATTAAACTATCTGTGACATGAAGGATCTGAAACATAAAATTGTTGGACAAACTGGACGTGGGGCTTACATATCCCGGTTACAGAGGAGGGTCAGGGACATAAAGAGTTTTTAGACAAAAAGGTCTACGACTTAAAGGTCTGGGTGACAACGGGGCCGCCTCGTTTATGTGTCAAAAACCAGGAGTCTGCGACAATCGGCCCTGAAATATGTACAATGTGCTCGGGATATAACTATAATGGGAACAGGGGTTGTGTGCACGAGAACGTACCCAACTGGCTGAAAAGCACGCGCTGGCTCTGATTGGTTGATAATAAGATTTGTTTCAGATTTCTGTCTGTGCGCAATACCTCAGGACTGGAGGGGATTTGAACATCTGAGTGAGGAGATCTGGCCAAGCCTCACCACCCTTGAGGACAAATTGCATGAATCTGTGGAAGGAATTACAGAAGACGACCATTTCCATCTTGAGAGCTGATCTCCAAGTGTGACAAGCAAGTGAAGAGAAAAAGAAAAAAACGTCGAGATCGGGATACACGTGGAATGAGACAAAACGAGCGTGGGGGACAAAATCCGGATCAGATTCACTGCAAAATTCGCAACGCCCGCCCACTTACCTACCCTATTATATCCACCATCCTCACCTTCACCATCACAGTCATCACCACTACCGCCATCAACCTACTCAAAGCTCTCTCCAGTTCCGATACCAAATCACCCTTTTTACCCCAATTGCTGGCAGCGGGGTGTGGGTTTAATCAGCTTGGAAACAAGCCTCTCCCCTCCCTGCTGGCCCTAGTTGTCTGAATGGCCCAGTCTCACGCAACACTCGCTGTGAGCTTTGTGCTCTCTCTTGACAGTGAGCGATATTCAACACGTGCGTCGCGGTCTGAGATGGTGACGGATGAATTGTATGCTAAGATGAACTGCGTCTGCCTTGCTTCTTGGCGTAAAAAAAAAAGAAGCTCGACCTTGGCTGCAGCCCGGCTGGTATAAAAGGCAGGTCCTTCGGGGCTTGTAAAAGTGATATTTATTACTTTCTGTGTACGAAAAAAAAGAAGACGTGAAGGTGCTTGGGCTTGCGTTATGAATCCAACCTTCGTTGCTGCGTCGTCAGAATCGACGCGTTTGGGATCGATGATATTGATAGTAATGATATTTATACGACATGTGGAAGACGACGACGACGACGACGATGACGACGACGGTGATGATGATGATGATGATGATGATGATGATGATGAGGAGGATGATGATGATGGTGATGATTGGAATGAGATACTTGAAGGCATTAAATGGATACTACCTAAGAAAAAAGCCCTCTGATCACTTCCATACGATTCTGCGTTACAAATCATGCTACCGCGCAGGAGGACTGTCTTCACTTAGCAAACGGGCGGGGATGTAGCTCAGTCGGTAGCGCGCTGGATTTGTATCCAGTTGGCCGCTGTCAGCGTGAGTTCGCCCCCACGTTCGGCGAGAGATTTATTTCTCAGAGTCAACTTTGTGTGCAGACTCTCCTCGGTGTCCGAACACCCCCGTGTGTACACGCAAGCACAAGACCAAGTGCGCACGAAAAAGATCCTGTAATCCATGTCAGAGTTCGGTGGGTTATAGAAACACGAAAATACCCAGCATGCTTCCTCCGAAAGCGGCGTATGGCTGCCTAAATGGCGGGGGTAAAAACGGTCATACACATAAAAGCCGTGGGAGTTTCAGCCCATGAACGAACAAACAAACTTAGCAAACGGAAGTGTTTTAAAAACGTAATTAAATGTCGTAGAATAAGCAAAGAAAGAGCACTCTTCGTAATGGTTAGTTTGGGTTACTTCCACTTAGTTACTTCCTTGTTTGTGTTCGTGATTAGCATTACTAGGGGCCGCGTCGTAGATGGCGCTCTCATATTTCCGTCAGGCGGCGCTACTTGACTACTTTTGTTTCCAACTTCCGAGAGATACCCTGTAGCGCATTCGCTCACTTTGATTAAACTAATTATTTTGGCGCGTTTTCGAGCAACGAGCAAATCGTGTCGTGTACGTCTAAATTAAGGTACCGAGATTCCCCAGATTATTTGAGTAACTTGAGGCAGAAAGGCGGAATACACCGAGGAAATAATTTCCGCGAAGATACCAATCAATCAATCAATCAATATGAGGCTTATATCGCGCGTATTCCGTGGGTACAGTTCTAAGCGCAGGGATTTTTTATTTATTTTTATTTTTATTTTATGCAATTTATATCGCGCACATATTCAAGGCGCAGGGATTTATTTATGCTGTGTGAGATGGAATGTATTTTTACACAATACATCACGCATTCACATCGGCCAGCAGATCGCAGCCATTTCGGCGCATATCCTACTTTTCACGGCCTATTATTCCAAGTCACACGGGTATTTTGGTGGACATTTTTATCTATGCCTATACAATTTTGCCAGGAAAGACCCTTTTGTCAATCGTGGGATCTTTAACGTGCACACCCCAATATGACGTCGATCGCAACGTAAATCAATTCCAAACACTACTTCTGAGAGGAAAGACAATTGTTACTGTTCATCGACCACGAACAAGGAAAAAACAAATATAACTATGTGAAAGAATTAATCGGGAGCAGAGTGATAGGAAAGTAATACGGAAGCACTTTTCTTGGGACTTGACTATTGCAGGTAAGTAAACTAAAAGGAGTATTTTGGAACGGCGAACAGGGCCTCGCGGGCCTCAATCACTGATTAAGTAAAGTGAAGTCAAGTCAGATGAACACAACGGACTCATTTCGGCCTTGCTGCAATTGCATGGAATCAGGAACAAGTTTGGTGACAGATTGAATAACAATAACATTGACAGGTTTCCATTTGAAACGTCTCGGCTATCATGGCCCAAGAGCCTAATTGTCCCTACGCTCCATCGGGCTTCAGTGAGGCTTTAGTCGGGGGTCAATCGACCATGGTAGAATCGAAGTTGTGTAATTGATTCAATCTAATCAAATTGAAAAAGAATGTTTCTTCAGACCTCTTTTGGAAAGGCCCAGTTTGTATTTGTTTATGTCCAGATAATTGTTTAAGTTGATTCCAGTTTTGCTTTTTTCTCTCTCTAGCTTTCTCACAAGCAGCCGTTTGTTATTGCAGTTTTTATTTGCTTTGCTTTGCTTTCTTTCGTTTTGCTTTGTTTTCTTTGTTTGGCTTTGATTGTTTTGCTTGGCTTTGAGTTGATTTTCTTTGGCAAAGTTGAATCTGTTTTTTCGTCATGCTTTGCTTTGATTTATTTGGCCTTGCTTGGATTTGCTTGGCTTGGCTTGGGTTTGCTTTGCTTTGCTTGGCTTTGCTTGGTTGTGCTTTGTTTGACTTTTCTTCTTCTAGTTAACTTTGATTTGATTTGTTTTGGTATTGCTTTTTTTTTTTTTTCTTTTTTGGTTTCATGTATGTTTTATATACTTTTCCTTTTGCTTCGTGTTCCTGTGCTTCAGTGCCGGTGAATAAAAGACAGGCTCTGTCCGGGATTCCCTGCAGAAGAGTGATTAAAAGCTGCCTGGCGGTGTCAGTGGCGGGGAATTGGGATCCCTCTTTGTTTAACGACTGGCCATTCTGCCGTCAGGGGGGGGGGGGGGGGGGGGGGGTGAAGCCCGGGAAAGAGACACCGTCCGTCAACAGACCTGACTTTCTGAGGAGAAAAGTAAGAGGAAGGGTGGTAGAGAGGGGGGAAGGGGGAGAGAGGGAGAGAAAGAAAGTGGGGGAGAAAAAGAGAGATAGAGAGAGAGAGACAAAGAGAGAGGACAAGTAGAGATATAAGTAGACAGACAGACAGACAGACAGACAGACAGACAGACAGACCAAAAACAAAAAGTGAGTTGCCGCGAACAACAACCGAACGGTAGACTGAGATATTGGTCTACGGACGTAACTTTAGACCAAGAGAAAGAGAGAGAAAGAGAGAGAGGGGGTGGGGTGGGGGTGGGACAGACACAGATACGAGATAAAGAGAGATAGTGGGGGGTGGGGGTGGGGGGTGGGGGTGGGGGGGGGTGGGGGGTGGTAAGACAGACAGAGTCAACGACACATAGACAGAAACAGAGACACGAGTCGGTGGAAACTAAAACAGAGCTTAAAAGCACACAATGACGTTAAAAAAAGTAAAACAGAAAAAGAAAAGAACAGAGAAAACAGCAAAAAGAGGACATGAAGGTGTTAGTCAAATGCCAAACTGCCACGGAAATGCAAGTGGATGTCTTCGCAGAATCAATATGTGACGCTTTACGTGGAAACATGATCACCCAACTGTGTATTCTGCCTCTTTTCTCCTTCACAATCCGCGGCTTGGCTTGCCAATGTGTGTTATTCTTGACCCAAAGGTTTCTTTTTAACCTTCTTCTGCTGGTCGTTGCTGTGAATGTAGTTGTTGTTGTTGTTGTTGTTGTTGGAGGTGGCGATGACTGTCTGCATTTGTTGTTGTTGTTGTTGTTGTTGTTGTTGACGACGACGACTACGACGACGATGATGATGATGATGATGATGATGATGATGATGATGATGATGATGATGATGATGATGATGATGATGATGTGTGTAAACTATTTCTTCAGATTACCCAAACGGTGAATGCCTGAATTAAGGCATTAAATCAGGTCAGTTTGGCCACCGCGCAATTGCAATTATCGAATTAGTGCAAAGTTGTTGCTTACGGGACTAATTAGGTATAAGCTGAAGTAATTCGGTCAACAAACGTAAAAGTAATTGGCATTTGTGTGGGTCTGCATTTTTGGGGGGTCACCCTGTACAATCTGACAAGATACAGTTTTCAAGGGGCTGTGAACAGGAGCCGTCCGGTCCCATTTTCTCACAGCAGGCTCGTCAGAGCTCCATTTCACAGAACATTGACCATGTAGGCAGGCGAAGTCGGGTTTCGAAAAGTTCGACTGTGTATGGGTCTGATGAACTGCAAGCGGTGAGGATACACAGTCTCCCCGGGGCAAAGACCACGTGCAGTAAACTACATTCTTACGATTCTCAACACGGTTCAATATTGTGAACAGCCAAAGCGGGCGTTAGAGACGTTTGGCTGCGAATAGGCTTTGTGGACTACAGACGGCCAGGATACAGAGTCCCCCAGGGAGTTATGAAAAAGAGGCGTCCCGCTTTGTGACAACGAGTACTACTTATTCTCACCAGACCTACGTCGTTTCACAAAAGATTTCTTTCGCCTATTGCCATCTAAAGACTTGTTGAATTCTGTCAGAAGCGACATCTTTTTTCCACTGACGTACACAGATAACACTTTTCTTTTCTTATGCACTACATAATTTACACCCCGAACGCTGACACCCACACCACGTACCGAGAAATAGGACAGAAATGTTTTCCTTTCCGTGTAAACTATATTATACGCCTACTTATCTTCCAGAAAGAGATATTTTCTGCACAAACGGAAAGGAGAAACATAATTAGTGTTTCTTCTCTTGCTAAACATGTTACCCTCTGCACACACACAAAACAAGAGAAACTGAAATGCCCCCCTCTTATTCCAATGCACTGTATCCTCCTGAAATGTGAGATGTACTAAAGTCTGACTGCGGTCAGGATAAAGTTAGCCTCAAGGGAGCTGTGAATAGAAGCCGTCCCACTTTGTCAGAGCGTACTCTGCAATGCTCGCTCGTCTGAGCTGAGTTCCATCCAACTATTCCATCTTTTTTTCCACGCCAGAGAGAGAGACAGACAGACAGAGAGACAGAGAGAGACAGTGAGACAGAGACAGAGATAGACAGACACAGAGAGAGACAGAGACAGACAAAGACAGAGAGAGACAGAGTGACAGACAGACACAGAGAATGACAGGGAGAGTGAGAGAGAGATAGAGAGAGAGACAGATAGATAGAGAGATAGATAAATAGACAGATAGAGAGAAAAAGAGAGAGAGAGGGAGGGAGACAGACAGACAGAGACAGAGATAGACAGACAGACAGACACGGAGAAAGACAGAGAGAGACAAAGACAGAGAGAGAGACAGAGATCGTGTGACAGACAGACACGGAGAATGACAGGGAGAGAGTGACAGAGAGAGAGAGAGAGAGAGAGACAGATAGAGAGAGACAAACAGAGACAAACAGAGATAAAAAGGGAGGGAGAGAGAGAGAGAGAGATAGAAAGAGTGAGAGATAAATAGAGAGAGATAGAGAGAGATATCGAGAGAGAGAGACCGAGAGAGAGAGAGAGAGAGAGAGGAGAGAGAGAGAGAGAGAGAGAGAGAGAGAGAGAGAGAAAGAGAGAGAGAGAGAGAGACTTAGACTTAGACTTAGAACATTTTATTGACATAAAGGGTAAACATTTTAAGCCAAGGGCCTAATCTTACAACGTGCCCTTTACATTCACTCTAACACATCCGCACGCATATAAACAACATAATATAATGAATTCATATAGGCATAACATGTAAATGTACAGTAAATATGCATAAGCACCACGGCCACACGAAACACAAAATCTAATATACGAAGTAAAACAATATGAATACTATATGCTATGAATATGTAATATGACGTGAATATAATTATATAGTAATATTAATATAGTATACATTAGACAGAACTGTAAGATTCACATGATTATGTCACCGTTGGTGTGTACTTACAGAGAACAGTTTAGATGGTTTTTTTAAAGAAGATTTAAAAATATTTACAGATTTGCTAGTTTTAACATTCGAAGGAAGAGAGTTCCACCTTGACGGCCCAGCAATGGCAAAACTAGTTTTATATAGATCTACACGGGTCCTTGGTAGTAGATATTTATCTGATCTGTATCTCTCAGGAGCCTCGGTTATGAATGCATTCAAGTATGGTGGTGCTGGCCCATGGAGTGCATTGTACATTAACACTGCAATGTTATAGTCAAACTGCTCCTGCAGTGAAAGTAAACTAGCAGCTTTAAGCTTTTCTGACGTTGACAGATACGGGTTAGTAACAATTAGCTTTGCCCCTCTTCTGTGCAGGGAATTTAATTTTTTTTAGCAGATTTTCGCTCGCACCGCACCATACAGTAGAAGCATAATTGATAAAAGATTGGCAGTGTGCCACAAAAAAACATTTTTAGACCTTCCGCTTCTACAAAGGGTTTTAATCTGGAATAAAAGATACAGATTTTTGGAGAGCTTTTTGCAAATATTATTGATATGTACATTCCACCGAAGCTCCTGGTCAACTACAATTCCTAATACCTTGTGTGATTTAACCTGCTCCATGGGATCAGTGTTCAGCTTAAGGTTAAGAATAAGGGGTGCTCTCTGGTGTTTCTGTCTGGATGTTATGACCATACTATTTGATTTCTTAGGGTGTAATGTCATTTTATTTTGAACGCACCATTTAAAAACATCATTTATTCCCTGTTGAAGATCGTATTGCACCTGATTTAACGTTTTTGAGGACGAGTGAAGGGAACTGTCATCGGCAAAGAGCTCACAAGACACATTGTTATTTTTTATATGCAAGGGCAGGTCGTTGATAAAAATGCAAAATAATAAGGGCCCCAAAATAGAACCTTGAGGAACTCCGCATTTTAAGTAACCATCGCCTGAATATTGACCGTTTACGGAGACGCGCTGGGTTCTGTTTGATAAAAATTATGTAAGCAGGTTTACCGTGTGACTGCTGTGCGTGTAATGCTCAAGCTTGCGAATGAGAAGAGTATGGTCTACTGTTTCAAAGGCTTTCCCCAGATCGAGGAAAACGGTACCGACGATTTTAGAATCGTTTCTAGCTGAGAGCCAGGTATCACACAGACGGACAAGGGCCGTGGAACAAGAATGAAATTTACGGAAGCCAGATTGAAACTGGTAGAAAAGGTTGTAACATTCCATATGATGGGCCACGTGCTTATGAATATGCCTCTCAAGAGGCTTTGAAAGTACTGAGAGGATGGAGAGAGACAGAGAGAGAGAGAGAGAGAGAGAGAGAGAGAGAGAGAGAGAGAGAGAGAGAGAGAGAGAGAGAGAGAGAGAGAGAGAGAGAGAGAGAGAGAGAGAGAGATGTACTTTATCCCCCAAAAGACGGCATTTCTTCGCACACACACCTTTTTACATTTGGTCAAGTTTTGACTAAATGTTTTAACGTAGAGGGGGGAATCGATACGAGGGTGTGGTGTATGTGTGTGTATGTGTGTAGAGCGATTCAGAGAAAACTACTGGACCCATCTTCATGAAACTTGACATGAGAGATCCTGAGTATGGTATCTCCAGATTTTTTTTCCATTTTTTTGATAAATGTCTTTGATGACGTAATATCCGGCTTTTCGTGAAAGTTGAGGCGGCACTGTCACGCTCTCATTTTTCAACCAAATTGGTTGAAATTTTGGTCAAGTAATCTTCGACGAAGCCCGGACTTTGGTATTGCATTAATTTTCAGCTTGAAAGCTTAAAAATTAATTCATGAGTTTGCTCATTAAAGTTGTCATTAAAATCGATTTTTCGCAAACAGATTTAAAATTGATTGCATCGTATTCTTCATCACATTCTGAATCTAAAAATATATACATATGTCATGTTTACTCTTAAAATGTGATCACAATTAACGAAAATAGATTAATTAATTGTACGATTAAAATTTAAGAAATCGATCCAAAAATGATTTCATCTTATTCTTTATCATTTCCTGATTCCAAAAACATATAGATATGATAGGTTGGATTCAAAACAAGCTCAGAAAGTTAACAAGAATACAGAAAAGCGCGCTTTCCTGCTTAGCACAATACGCTACCGCGCTAATCTGGCGTGTCAATATCACTACGTTTTGCACGTGGGAGGTGAGCGATTTCCTTCACGCGGGGATTGACGAAGCTGTACTGTCTTGGTGAAAAAATACAGTGCGTTCAGTTTCATCCCGTGAGTTCGACAGCTTGACTAAATGTAGTAATTTCGCCTTACGCGACTTGTTTTGCATTGCCCTTAAATGCCCCTCAAAACCCGAATTCCTGACCACACATAAAAACAAGTCGCGTAAGACAAAATTACAACATTTAGTCAAGCTCAGTCGAACTCACAGAATGAAACTGAACGCAAAGCATTTTTTCTGCAAGACCGTACACTTGTAGCATCGTCTGTCCACCGCTCGTGGCAAAGGCAGTGAAATTAACAATAATGCGCGGTAGCGGTTGCGCTGAGGAGGATAGCCCGCTTTTCTATATCTCTGTTCTTTTTAACTCTCTGAACGTGTTTTTAATCCAAAAATATCATATCTATATGTTTTTGGAATCAGGAACGAACAAGGAAGAAGATGAAATTGTTTTTAAATCGATTTCGGAAATTTAATTTTAATCATAATCTTAAATTTTTTAAATTTTCAGAGCTTGTGTTTAATCCGAATATAACATAATTATATGTTTTTGGAATCAGAAAATGATGGAAAATACGATAAACGTAATTTTGGATCGTTTTATAAAAAGATAGTTTTAATTACAATTTTCAGATTTTTAATGACCAAAGTCATTATTTTAAGCCTCCCAGCTGAAATGCAATACCAAAGTCCGGCCTTCGTCGAAGATTGCTTTGCCAAAATTTTAATCAATTTTATTGAAAAATTAGGGTGTGACAGTGCCGCCTCAACTTTTACAAAATGCCGGATATGACGTCATCAAAGACATTTATCGAAAACATGAAAACATCATCTGGGGATATCATACCCAGGAACTCTCATGAAAAATTTCATACAGATCGGTCCAGTAGTTTACTCTGAATCGCTCTACACACACACACACACACACACACACACACACACACACACACACACACACACACACACACACATATACACCACGACCCTCGTCTCGATTCCCCCCTCTATGTTAAAACATTTAGTCAAAACTTGACTAAATGTAAAAAGAAGACAGAGGTGCGGTTTCGGTCACAATGTATTTTAAATAAACAAGAAAACAGAATCATCTCTCTTGTCTGCCAATGCCCTTTGCCCCTCAATAGCCGATATCTCTATCACGCACACATGAGAAAGACTGTTCTGTTTTCACCATAATGCTTATGTAGTTCATCCCCCACAGAATTGCCAGTGACGGTCAGATGAACAACAGATAGTCAAGTTAAGCATTCTCCAGGGGGGGGGGGGGGGGGGGGGGGAATGGCGGGCGTCCCACTTTGTGACATAGTGCACTGCCTGACTTGTACTGTTGACTGACAATTCGAGTTGATCGACCTCCCAGGACCAAATAGCCTGTATTAGCACATGTGTTAGTAATTCGCTAATGATAGGGTCTGGTAGTCTTTGACTCGAGCGAGCCAAGTTTGGCTGTCCTTTCTACTCGCACGCATTCGATCTGCCTGTCTCGTCGAAGCATCGTGATACGACGACGACGATAGCGATGATGATGATGACGATGGGGAGGATAATGATGAGGATGACGACGGCGACGACGTTGATGATGCTGCTGCACCTGCTGCTGTTGCTGCTGGAGCTGATGATGATGATTATGATGACATGACTAGAGATGATGGTGCATGCAACTGTGAGTTCGCGTGCGGACACAGAAGATAAACTGCATAAAGTTGACTATTGGAAATAAATCCCTCGCCGCACACGGGTTCGAACCTACGACGATGGCGACGAACTGGGTTCAAAGCCAGTTAACACGCCAGCGACCGAGCTACGGACCCGCTCAAAAATATGCAGGAAAATAATTGTATTTCATTTAACTGTTTAAATGTATTCATTCGCATACCTTTTCTGTTGGTGGTATAATAAAAAAAAATCCTAATTAACATTACGCAACTGCTGCTCCTGATGACGTTCCATCATCGGCAGCCGAAGTGAGGATTCCCTGATTTCAATTGTATATACAGGGTGTACCACAAAAAGAGGGACAAAAAGAAACTGTAATAGTTTCTACAAATACAAGAATTTTCGCAAGATTTTTTTCACCAGATGTGGATAACATCTCAAATTTTGATTATACCAAAGCATTTCGAAATCGAAGAACATTTGGTTTAAGCGTGTTTATTCAAATTCTCATACACACGTTTCAAACAATAACAACATTGAGAACGTTAACAAGCAGATTGCTTATGGACACGTTCTTGAACTTATAATCAATACACATTCAGATAGCAAAACATGGCGAACAAGTGATAGCTTCAACACTTATCTTGATAATCTTTAATTATATTTTATACAAATAGGGTAAAGACAGAGAGAGAGAGAGAGAGAGAGAGAGAGAGAGAGAGAGAGAGAGAGAGAGAGAGAGAGAGAGAGAGAGAGAGAGGGAGAGGGAGAGAGAGAGAGGGAGGGAGAGAATGCCTGGCTACATCAATTGCACAGTTAATATAATATCAGCCGAAGCGATTAGTTAACATAACATAGTCTTGTACAACAGAGAATATTTTCGTGTTCAAAGATATAGTTAAATCAGTATTTCCAAACAAGAGTGTTTTGCAGTCCAGAACGTGTGTTGGCAGACTATTGAATAAAATGGTTCTATGTTCTTTAAATTTTGGACAGTGTAATAAGAAATGTTCAGAATCTTCCGGGCATGCTCCACACGTACATTCTAGATTATCAGAGAGGTGTCGGTTAACTAAGTCTTGTTGCAAATCGCTCATGTTTAATCTCAACCTGCTGTGAAGTACCTGTCCCTGGCGGTTGCCTAAATAATAATACGGTGGAACAACAACATCTCCATCGGTCAAATACCTTTTAAATTCACCAACTGACTGCGTTTGTTGTATATTTTCTGGAAGATTATTCCACAAAGCTGTCGTTGAAGGAAAAAATGAAGATTTATATAACTCACTTCTGCACAATGGAAACTTACGTTCAAGAGGGCGTCGTCTGTGGTAAGGATTTACATCGGAAACCAGGACCGGCAGTTTGGAATATAAATATTCTGGGGTTAAACGATTTACAATTTTATAATACAGCAAAAGTTTATGACGACGTCGCCTTTCTTTCAGGGGCACAAAACCCGATTCGTTATACAGTTTTTGGTGGCTTGTGCCACGTACTGCACCTACAATGATTCGGATTGCATCGAGATGCAATGTCTCCAACTCGTCTGCCAAACACTGTGTACAGTTATCCCAGATAACGTCCGCATAATCAAACAATGGTAACATAAAGGATTTATATATAACTTCAAGTGATTTTCTGTTTAAACGATGCTTGAATAAACCAAAACACGCAATTGACTTTCTACATTTAGCAATTAGACTTTTTATGTGGGAATCCCATTTACAATTACCTTGTAGAATGACGCCAAGGTGCTTGTGATTTTCAACATCAACTAAGTGTGCATCTTCGAAATACAATGGTGGAAGTAAAACATTTTGTAGCCTACAAATGTCCAACAATTCTGTCTTTTGACAATTAAAAGTGACTTTCCATTTAGAAGCCCATGTGCGAATTTTATCCAAATCAGAATTCAAAATCTCTGCTCGTACATCATCGTTATCTAAACTTAAGTACATACTCGTATCGTCTGCAAAGAGTTTCAACACTGATTCAAGACCAACACCAATATCGTTAATATAAATGAGAAATAAAAGAGGTCCTAAGACAGAACCCTGAGGGACACCAGCAGAAGGGGTAGCATAACTTGGTTTGGTTCCTTTCAATACTACTGCTTGTCTGCGATCGCTCAAGTAATGTTCAAACCAAACAAGCAAGGGACCTCTTATACCTATCGCCTCAAGCTTGTGGAGCAGACCGCGATGCCAGACTTTATCAAAAGCTTTGGATACATCAAAAAATATTGCCTGTGACATAATGTTTTTATCAAGTGCAACACAAAAATCATCATATATACTCAATAGTTGATAAACAGTCGAATCACCAGCAATAAAACCAGATTGGCAGTGTGTAATCAAATCATAATTTTTCAAATAACCAAACACACGGATTTGTATACATTTTTCAAGCACCTTCCCAATACAACTCAGCAAAGAGATTGGACGGTAGTTGGAACAAGCACTCCTATCGCCTTTCTTAAAAATGGGCGTAATGTGAGCAGTTTTCCAGACAACTGGAAAAATACCCTCAGACAAGGATCTGTTAAAGAGAACTGTAAGCGGTGGAACGATAACAGGTAATCCATCTACAAGCAATTTATTATGTATTCCGTCAGGGCCCACGGCCTTGGATAAATTTAAATTCCTTAACACTTGGACAACTTCAGCTTCTGTTAATTCAAAAGTCGATAAAGATGTATTACACCAATTTGCCTCGGGCAGGGGATCGTCTGGATTTTCAACTTTAGACTGGCTTTCAAAATAATTATTAAACAAAATCGTTTTTTCACAAATGTTATCAATAATTTTTCCATTATCTTCTAGCGGTGGAATTTCGTTACATGCAACACCTTTTTTCTTCAAGAAGGAATTAACAAGTTGCCACCAATTTTTGCTTCCGAAGTTCTGTTTACAATTTATCCTCTCATCAAGTTCTAGAAAATAATCTCTCTTTCTTTTACGAATTTCATCTGTATACTGATTTCTAGTCAGGCGGAATAATGCCCACTGCTCAGGTGTATTTAAGCGCTTAGCAACTTGATGTATACAATTTTTTGCGTTTCGTAATTGTAAAATATGTTCAGTCATCCATGGGGCATCATCTTCACGTACTGTTATTATCTTAACAGGCATACATGTTTTTGCAACACGGAATAAATGTTCAGAAAACAAGGCAGCAGCTTCGTCAATGGACGCATTTAAAACTGTGTTCAAAAGATCAATTTTGTTCAATTCAAACAAAAATGTATCAACATCTAACTTGGCATAATTATATATAGTCCTTTTGAACTGACCTTTCTTTAGTCTCTGTGACGTTAATTTTACACATGGCACAGAATGGTCACTACAAATGGGGGGTAACACTACAACTTCACTGATTAAGTTTATACTCGTGGTCAGGATCAGATCGATGCATGAGGATTTAGTTTCTGTAATACGTGTGGGTTCAGTAACGAGCTGGTGCAGATTGTTTTTTTGTATTAAATTAAGAAAGTGGGGAGATGGATTATTCAAAAAATCTTCGTTAAAGAACATTTGGTTGCTCTTGTCAGTAATTGATGACATGTTCAATCCAGGCCCCGCGCTGCTGGATGACGTGGGCCACAAAAAGAGGGACAAAATCAAACTCTCATATTTTCTAAGAAAATAATTGTTTCTTTCTGATTTTCAGGTGATATATCCAGAAGACCTGTAAGTTTTATCTGACAGAAGAATGGACCCCTACGATCACTTTTCCGTCGAAGAGAGGACCAAGATTGTGGAACTGTATTTGGCAACTAAGTCGCCTACTCTGGTTCAAAGACAGTTTCGACGCGAACACCATGGAAAGAAAATACCACATCGTCATACTATCACACGCTTGGTTGATAAGTTCAGAAACACTGGTAGTGTGGTTAACAACAACAAAGGACATTCTGGTCAGAAAGAAACAATTATTTTCTTAGAAAATATGAGAGTTTGATTTTGTCCCTCTTTTTGTGGCCCACCCTGTATATATATCTAGCTAAGTCTGCACATTTTATGGGCATGTTTGCAGACATCAAAAGAAATAGGCATCCATATTCATGGATCATATTTATATTCTCTCACACTATGCCAAGAGATTACTGCCGGAGACGTCTACAAACGCAGACGCAACGTGTTTACAGAATGCTGGCTTTACATTATACGTATGTGTGCTTGTCCGTCAGTATCTGTCTGTCGGTTTGTCAGCATGGTTGTCTGTCTGTCGGACCTGTTGTTTGTCTGTCTGCCTGCTTGCTTGTTTGTCTGCTGGTACATCCCGGTGCTGTCGACAGTTACATATTAGTCACCTTTGCTGGTTGGTTGGCTGGATGGCTGGCTGGATGGCTGGCTGGATGGCTGGCTGGTCTGTTGGTTCGTTAGTTTGAAATTAACATTATGGCAGTACACGAGAGTAGGACTAACTCGGGCCTTCGCAAACCTCTCGTACTGAGTCTAATGAAAATGAATCTCTATCGCTTAACACACATAAAAACAAATTCTTTCAAACGTACCCAGCCTCTGTGCATCGATTGGATCTCAGTGTCTTTACCTTCACCCGCCAACATTCACTTTGAAAAAGGAAACGGGTAAACATTAGGTGAAAGCCACACTCAAACACACACACACACACGCACGCGCGCACACACGCACGCACACAGACACAGACACACACACACACACGTTCACGTACACACCCACACACACACACACACACACCCACACACACACACACACATACACATACACATACACACACACACAGCGTCGAGCCGGTTTCTGAAAGATTGATCGCTTCCTAGCACAACGTCTGGTTCAACGCTTCCAAAGCGTCGGGCAGAAAGCCAACAAAGTTAGCTGGCAGTCTGAGATCAGTTTTATCACAACGTCTGCACCGCGGACTGTTCAATCAAACTTGCCCGACCGGGAAACCGTCTTTTGGGCTCGCTTGTCTTACACCCAGGACTTGCTAATTTTCCGTCTGAGACGGTCAACGTTTCGCAGGCATGTCTGAAAGTGTGTCCAACATCTGGATTATGGAGAAGATTCGCGATTCTACTGTTTACCATGTCGGAAACCTTTCGAAGTCATGTGTCTAACGGCAACGTTTTTCGTGTATGTACATATGTTGAAAAGCTTTTTCTTGCCAAACTGGCCGTCTTGTTTTGTGTAAAAGCTATCACTAGGGCTTGCTTATCTTTTTGTCTGAGAGGGTCGACCTTTTGGATGTAAACAGGTCGGAAAGCTTTTTCTCGATCTGGATCCTTGCAAATGCGCCCCGCGGTTGTTTTTGGTCTTGATTGTCAATGTTTCTGCCGAGACACACTAATCCGGATTTTGCAGAAGATTCCAAATCCGTTCAAATGCGCCGTGTTGGTTTTAGTGTTGGTTGTCTTCTACGTTTCTGCCGAGACAGACCCTGCTTTGCATGTTAGAGGCTTTCCTGCAATGTGGTGAACACTCATGAGACCAACTACATCTAAGAACTGAAGAATGTTTGCTCCAGTTTAGTGTCTCTCCTGATCCCAGTCCCGCATGGCCAAATAGGTTGAAGAGACGTTACAAACCAAGAAGTGTGTGTGTTGTGTGTGTGTGTGTGTGTGTTTTGTGTGAGTGTGTGTGTGTGTGTGTGTGTGTGTGTGTGTGCGTGCGTGCGTACGTGCATGCGTGTGTGCGTATGTGTGTGTGTTTGTGTGTGTGTGTGTTTGTGTGTGTTTGTGTGTGTGTGTGTGTGTATGTGTGTATGTGTTTGTGTGTGTGTGTGTGTGTGTGTGTGTGTCAGCGTGCTTGCGTGCGTGTGTGTGTGCGTATATGTGCGTGTGTGTGTATGTGTGTGTGCGTGCGTGTGTGTGTGCGTATGTGTGCGTGTGTGTGTGTGTGTGTGTGTGTGCGTGCGTGCGTGCATGAGTGTGTGCGTGTGCGTGTGTGTGTATGTGTGTGTGTTAGTCCGTTTGTATTTTAATGAAGATATTGACACTGCAAGAACTTATAGTAGAATAAGGGATATCCCATACCTATAGTTTCTTGGCCAATCTCGATGTGACCGCATTTGCATGCCCCAGTATAACATACAAGGGAATGTGAGTCCGCAGTCAATTAACACTCTTTCCACAGTGTTAAGTATCCAAGACGTACCGAAATAGATTATTGTCCTAAATCAGACGTGACAGAGATATATGTCGTTCATTGTAAAGCGCAGTTTTCTGGAGAATTTGACAGAACAAGTCCAAGAGACATTCGATATACGAGAAGTGTATATTGGATACGATTTGAGACACTTTCTTTTGGTCAGGAGTATCCTATTCCTTTCAGCTGATTTATACAGGTCTGGTGTTGGCCATCTAAGCTGAACCCCGAATACATTTGATTTATTTTCTCCTAGAACGTTGACATTTTAAGAGGCAATCCTAATTTCCAAGATTAGAAGTTCTATCATTCTATCGTCCGCGAGAGAATATACTCTGATTGCATGCAAAGGAAAAGATTCAGACACATATCTATCAAGTTTTGCCTAAGTTCGTGATGAGTGTGTTGCCAGAATGTCGATATGTCATGATATAATTTATTCTTTTTCTCCTCGACTCTCTTGATATTGAGAAGTCTACGCATGGCTAAGCTAAGTGCTTCTTCTTTTAAATGTCTCATGGTTTAAACAAAAATGTGTTCAATTTTAATATCGTGAAAATATTTGACAGCCGTACTCAAGCATAAAGCTTATTTTAGAAGAAACCAAGGGGAAACATTAAAGAAGTAAACGTGAAAATGAATAGTTGTAAGACTTCAAGCGGTCTTTTGAATTCGGACAGGGTACATAACCACAAACCAAGCAGCATACCGAATTCTGCTTCAATTGGGTCTTGCATTAGTCTCCAAAAAAGAAGGTCTCTAATCTGCAGTGTAAATTTCAACGCTGTGCAAAGTCTTTCCCTTTGCCCCATTGGAGAGGCTCGATCTATCGCTCTTCCGTTACCGCCAAGTAACGACGGGGGATCAAGAAAGGCACGAATTTCATCACCCCAGTGTCAATTGACAGACGTCGCGTGTGTGGACATTAGCTCAAGACAGTTTCAACAAACTGTTCCAAGCTCCTGGCGAGCTCGGGGAAATTGCAACCCCTTCCTTTTTTCTTCAAGATGCTGAAGTCTACTTTTTTTCCCCGGTGGTTGCCGGTCAGTAAAGCGAGGTTGGATGGAGTGTTCGAGATCATATGCACTGCCACGCACCTTTTGTTAATGTTTTTGTTGTCTTTCTTGTTGCTCTCGTTCTTCGTCTTCTTGTTCTTGTTATGCTTGTCCTTTTTCTTCAAGTTTCTTTGCAACCTGCAGGAATTGCTGTAAGCTAAAGGAAATGAAAGGAGAAACGAAAATTTATTGTGGAATTGCAGCAAACAAAATCTTCAGGATATCACACAGCCGTTGCAGATCATGATCATTTCCTCCAAGCGTGAGGTGGTCTTCCGGCGTTTAAAGCTGCCTGGTTCAGTGTTTTATTTTGATTGCGTGGAATTCAGGTGAAAAGAAAGACCTGTTTTCTAATTCCGTTACTGCTAGCACCTAGATCCATATGCTTTTATTAGCGAATCTTTTACCGTCTTACAACGTAAAAACAAACACAAAGATGGAATTATATTATGAAGGCAAATTCCACCTAAAGCAAGGTTATTCAGAGTTGTCTCAATATATTTCAAATAGTATTAATAGGGCGGTTCATAGATATCCTCTGGAAAACTTATATTGACATTTAACATTCAAAAACATAACCCAACTATTTAATGGTCTTTCACCAAAATTAATTACCTGGAATTTGTATAGAAAGAGAACACAACGTACTGGCAAGACACGGGCCACAGTCATAAGACAGTTACGAGGAAAAAAAAGTACACAGAAGGAATTGAAGAAAAAGAAGACGAAGAACATTGCATATTAAAGGCACATAATTATGTTCTGCTAATGGTCTCAGATCTGACCAGGCCTTTACAAGGGTTAAGATCATCCCTTCACTTGGTCTTGAGAACTGAGCAATGTGCGCTCTCTTTACACACTGTGATTTTGTTAATGAATGAATCTCTGTTCCTATAGACATGTATACCCCCCGCGGGTTAGGGGGAGTCCCATATTGGTTGGGACGAGAAAGAATTTACCCGATGCTCCGGGATCCCCAGCATGTCGTAAGAGGCGACTAACGGATTCTGTTTCTCCTTTTACCCTTGTTAAGTGTTTCTTGTATAGAATATAGTCAATGTTTGTAAAGATTTTAGTCAAGCAGTATGTAAGAAATGTTAAGTCCTTTGTACTGGAAACTTGCATTCTCCCAGTAAGGTAATATATTGTACTACGTTGCAAGCCCCTGGAGCAAATTTTTGATTAGTGCTTTTGTGAACAAGAATAATTGACAAGTGGCTCTATCCCATCACCCGTCGCGATATAACCTTCGTGGTTGAAAACGACGTTAAACACCAAATAAAGAAAGAAAATAAACATGTATTCATCACATGATTCGAACTCCCCAGAGCAAGCAGCCGTGGTGTTTATTTTTGGTATGTGTCCAAATGGGATGACGCTTTTCTTGCAAGTAAAAGCCTGAACAGATCTGTACAAAACGGTCAATACGTGAAGGACATTATCTTTAACGCCTCGGTAACAGAAATAAGATTCAGTGTCGTCCAAATAAAACCACGTATTAGAAGCCTCGTGGGTGTCTACAGTAAACCATTGGGAGATCTGGTTACTCACACACCGGAAGACATGAAAAGTTACTGTATGTGTCAACTGTATTCGTGAATAAGAATAGGAACATATATACACTCTACTAGAATCCATCTCTCTCTGCTAGCATATTTGTCTCTTTTTCTGTCGTTGTCTGCCAGTCAGTGTGGTCCAAAAAACACACGTATTATAAGCCTCTTGGGTGTCTGCAGTATACCCTTGGGAGAGCTGGTTACTCACACGACGGAAGACATGAAAAGTAAATGTACGTGTCAACGTTCGTGAATAAGAATAGGAACACATACGCACTACAAGCATCATATCCATTTCTCTCTGACCCGGAAGTAAAA
>NC_090249.1:34118048-34139817 GCF_037325665.1 Littorina saxatilis
ATGCCATCATTCCAGGTTTAAATGACACGTTGCAAAACTACGGCAACGCTAAATTAGGCAGTGGCGAGCTTATTGCAAGCAGTGCCGGAGAGACAGAAGCGTTCAAACGATTCGCTGCAGTAGACCTATGCAGCGGTGTGCACAAAATGATTGCTTTGCCCGCTGTAATGATGGGTTGCAAGATATGTGACAAAAGAACAGAGCAATCCCACCACTGCCTTGTTTTCCATCGATCTCTCAGCAATTCAGCTTTGTAAGCATCCCTGTTTGCACTGTCAAACGACAAGGGAATGACCGCTCAGAGACAGGATTTACTGACAAAAACCTCCATGTTCTATCAGAACACACGCAGGCGTCACAGATGGGAAACAAAAGGTTTGCCAGCTTTAACAAAATAAGGCAAAGCAGTGTGATAGAGCTATCATTCGCCCCCATATCCCCATTCCCATCCCCACGGTTATTTTCACTGTCAAATGACAACGTGGTGCTAGAACACTCATTATGCCAGATTCACTGACAACAACCGGCATCAGATTTTCTATCCAAGAGCACACGCAGTCCACAGGGATTCCATGTTACCAGAATGTTTATTTGCACTGTGAAGAGACAAGGGGACAGTAGAACCGAGTTTCCTGACAGCAACAGCATCATGTCCTTTTTACTCTGAAAACGTGGCCATTAGGGATTCGAACGTCACGAGCATCTTTATTTGCACTGTCAAATGACAAGGGGGATGGTAGAACCAAGTTCCCTGACAGCAACAGTATCGTATCCTCTATCTCTGAAAACGTGGCCATTAGAGATTAGAACGCCACACACATCTCTATTTGCACTGTAAAATGACAAGGGAATGTCTGAAAAATCAGCTACCGATTTCAGTAACAGAAACAGTATTTTTGCTGTCCTCTTTCTGTGCAAATCGGGGCTATCAGATATTCGACCAAAGAGGTTAACGTTACCAACTCCTCTATTTGCCCTATCAAATGACAAACAGTATCATAACGTGTATCTCTGAAAACATGACCACCTAAGATTCAAACAAGGGTGCTACCATCATTTCTATTTGCACTGTCAATTAGTACAATATTCAGATGCCGGTTTAAGTAACAAAACAAAGCAAAGCCAAACAAAACACGAACCACACACACACACACACACATCAGTAGGCTACATGTAGTGTATTTTGTTGTTTTAGTGATAATGTGATAATGTATATAAACATCTAGGGCTGTTTTCAGTATTGTTGATAACATGTTCTGTTTGATTAAGGGTATTCAGCTGGTATTTCCTTGTTTTCACTACCTATTTTATTCATGTTTTTATTACTTAGTGGAAGAATCTTTTGTAATGTATGTTTGATGGTGTATGCTTTTAATTAAGCGTTGTTGACTATGAATGTAGATGTAAATGCTTGTATAACTGTGTTTTAATTTTAAATGTGTCAAGCGCAAAGAGCATAATTGTAAAGTTATGATGTTGCGCTATATAAATGCTCATTTATTATTATTATTTAAGTTATTGAGACATCCCAGTGCACTAAGGGATTTATAGAGCAAATCGAGAAAATTCATTATTAAACGAAGCGCATAGCGCTGAGTTCAATAATTATTTTCGAGATTTGCTCTATAAATCCCTTAGTGCACTGGGATTGTTTCAATAACGATATTGTCAGTACCGCCAGAGAAAAAAGAAGATTCAAAACGCACATTTTGCAACGCGCATTTGGATAGGCGTAACTGTGTGGTCAGGTTTGTGTCACTTTTTTGTGTGGGCTGTCTCAAGTGTGTCGTGCTTTCGTCACACGCAAACTCTTGTTTTAATTTCTGTTGGTAAATTCCAGTGTAGCGTAAAGCTAAAAAGTGATGATCTTTCATAGAGACCTCATTTAAACTCGGAGAAAGGACTGTACTCATAGTTATTTGCGATTCGAAACCTTCATCGAGCTTCGACAGATTGACTGTGCAGAGTTTTGCCCCTTGCCACGGTCGCCGGAAAGTACATTTTCAAAATAAATGTGGCATGTTTCTCGTGTGGTATCTTCACTCATCGGGGAGCCTGGTACTAAATATGAACGGTAAGAATGCTCTGAACCCTACACGTATTATATCCCCATCGTTTTTTCGTTCACATTTGCCCAACAAGTTAATTTGCTGAGCGGGGTTAAATGTCGTCTGCTACTGCTAGGCTACCTGAGCAATCGAACCACTGCAGTCTGCACTGAGTCTGCACAGTGCACGCATGACGCAGGCTGGTAATAAGTCTTATATATGGTAAGAACGTTCTGAACCTTACACGTTTTCGATTACGATTGTTCTTGCCTTGAAATAATAATTCGGAAACCATTCATTTACTGAACTGATGTAGTCGTATTTCTGTGTAGTCTGCTACAGAGTCGATCGAGTCAGTCTTCCAAACTGGTCCAGCTGGTACGTTATCGGAATAACACTTGTGCTTTCTGTTAGCCGCTGGGAATTGTATACTAACTCATCATTTGGTAATGTGGATGATAAGCTACATGCCACTAACACGGCATATGAGAAGAATCTATGCAAGTCGGCGAAAATTAGATGAAACACAGCGGCTTCTATTTTTAGATCACTGGCACTGGCACAGGCACATGCAATCTGTCAGAAAAAAACCCACTTCTGCTTTAATTGAGAAGCAGGGAATTAATGGTCATTTGATAGTGTGGAGAATATAAGCTACATGTCATTAATTAATTCTGAGGATGAGAGCACAGTCTCGCTTAGGCAAAGGGCGGAAGAATACGCTCTGTGGAAAAGTTAGCGCATCGCCATTAGCCAATCAACTGGTTCACATCAGTCATGTGACACCAGTACTTACTGACAATTATTATTATTATTATTATTATTATTATTCTTATTTATTATTATTATTATTATTATTATTATTATTATTATTATTATTATTATACACAAGCGCACACACACACACACACACACACACACACACACACACACATACACACACACAACTGTATCATGTCCGTTACCTAACCATTAGGGATTAGAACCAAAAGTTTACCAGCATCTCTGTTAGCACTGCTAAATTACAACAGCAGAAGAACCCTCAGCTACCGGGATCACAGATAAAAACAGCACCATGTTCTCTATCTCTGAAAACATGATCATCTGAGAGATTCAAACCAAAGGGGTCACTAACAATTTCGACCGAAAACTCCGTTTCCACCAGTCTATTCACTGCGAAATGCGGGTAGAGCTGATTAGTTTTGTCCGTTCTGTAGGAAAAGAGCGCAGTTCCCCCGAGGCAGAAGAGCTTTTTAGACTGTTAATGATCCCTTCTACACAGTGGTCCCAGACGAGAAAAATACCAGCAACCATGCATTCGTCGGACTGCAAGGTCGTAGAGAACTGTTGTCGAATCTGCTTTGCTGTGTTTGACGATATATAATTATTATATGTTACAGGCACGAAATATAGAAATTATGTAATCTCTCTCTCTTGCTCTCTCTCTCTCTCTCTCTCTCTCTCTCTCTCTCTCTCTCCCCCCCTCTGTCTCTGTCTCTGTCTCTCCCTCCCTCCCCCCTCCCTCCCTCCCTCCCTCGGTGCACCCATTGCACACCGGTACGACCGAACTAAGGTAACGTTAAATTACTGTTGTGCAGCGGGTTGAAAGAATACCCTATACCTCGGAGATATACCTTCACTCGGTCTCAACGACGTCACGTGACATGTTATATGGTGGAAGAGAATGCTGTCGCTTATTTTCCTTTTGAGGATGAGGGTTTAACATGGATCGGGAACTTACAGGACAACCGCGGCTGTGCTTGCAAGTTTGGATAGTTCTTTCCGTGACTGAGCATGGTTTCAGTCTTACCGAACTGAGGGTGGAAAATAAGCGACAGCATTCTCTTCCACCATATACCATGTCACGTGACGTCGTTGAGACCGAGTGAAGGTATATCTCCGAGGTATAGGGTATTCTTTCAACCCGCTGCACAACAGTAATTTATTGATACCTTAGTTCGGTCGTACCGGTGTGTAATACCTCCTCTCTCTCTCTTGCTCTCTCTCTCTCTCTCTCTCTCTCTCTCTCTCTCTCTCTCTCTCTCTCTCTTCTTCGCTCTCTCTTTCTATCCCTTTCTCTGTCTTCTCCCTCTCTCTCTCTCTCTCTTTTTTTTTTGGGGGGGGGAATCAGCTTTTTTTTTCAAGGAGATACTAGGGCTTACAAACGGAGATGCTTTATTTTACGATCTTATAATATCAATAACAGCTCATTATGTATTATATTAAGTATACATTATATATCTATGTTATTAAAAAATATAAAACAGTCAATCAGTTTATTAAATAAAATCCCCCCCCCCAAAAAAAAAAGGTTTTTGGTTTGTTTGTTTTTTGTTTTTTTTTAATTAAAAAAAATTGCCTATTTTATCCACACACACACAACAAAATTCTTACATATTTAATTTTTCCTTAATAACTATTTCTTATCTATTCATTTTTTCCTTAGCAGCTATTTATAATGCCCTCATTAAAACAAAATTCAACATTTTTTCCATTACATTCTTCTTTTCCATTACATTTATATAATTTTAAAACAAAATAATGGTCACACTTTTTAAATTTTTTTTTTATATTAAAATAAACAAAATCAAAGTAGATTAAAAAAAATATATATATAACAATCTGAAATTACTTCGAAATAAATATCAATTTATTTATCTTATAACTTTCAATTTCAGCTTTTTATTTTTTTTAATTTATTTATATATATTTTTTTCTTTTTTCTTTTTATTTTTTCTCATTTTTTTTTTCATTATCACCATTATTATTTATTCGTGCCTATAGATTCAAAAGTCTCCGTTTGCTTGTTTAATCTCTGACTTCAACAGTTGTGTCATCATTTTCCCATATATATAGATATATATATATATTTTTTTAATTCAAACATGTAGTAAACCTGGAGTATATCATACATTTCTATCCCGTAAATAACAGTCTCTAAATATTATTATTTCAAACACTCAATTTAAACTTACACTTGTTTTATACCAGGCCCCTGAGGGTTAAGTCCCTTTGAAAAATAAATAATATTTCAAGGGGTGTCCCATATCTAAATTTACTTATACACATTTTTCCAATCAAGATTAAATGGGTAAGATACTTAAACATACCATGTGTCAAACCATTCTTATCTCGCACACAAATCAGCACATCTGTTGCTTGTAAAATAATTGCTATGTTATATCGATCGTAAAACAATGTTTCAACATGCTTCCACAAATGGTGAATTTTACTGCAACAGAAAAAGAAATGTTCAATATAATCAACTTGTTCAATACAATGTGGACATTTATCATTATTTGCAAGTCCCATTTTTAAGAGAAGAATATTGGTTGGGTATATATTGTGTAATATCTTCCACTGTAATTCTTTTAGTCTGGTTTCTGTTGTTGTCTCTTTTGCATTAAGCCAAACTTTTTCTTCAATATTAATACCAAGTTTGTTCAGCCAAAATCGAACACAGCAGGGTGGACTATATTTCATATCTGTCATAAAATTTCGAAAATCTCTAGCTTTTAACATCACTTTATCATTAAAATACAATTTCGAAAATTCTTCAGTAACAGCATATACATAATCCGTATTGTTCTTTAAATAACGAGACAACGCCGAGTGAACAACAATGTACTGTAAATAGAGTTCTGGGGAAGTACCAATTACGTTCCGTACATTTTGAAATGACAAAATGGAATTGTTTTCTAAAAGGTCATTGACATGTGTTATTCCTTTTTTTGCCCAGTTGTCAAAATAAATTACATTATTTTGATATCTTATATCGACATTATTCCATATGCATGCCATCTTCAGAGATGAAGGAGAGTGCAGTGTATTATGCTCTCTCTCTCTCTCTCTCTCTCTCTCTCTCTCTCTCTCTCTCTCTCTCTCTCTCTCTCTCTCTCTCTCTCTCTCTCTATTTCTCTCTCTCTCTCTCTCTCTCTCTCTCTCTCTCTCTCTCTCTCTCTTAGTTTTAACAATATCTACATTATTTGTTTTTCTTTTTAGCATTATATTAGAATGGTTAGTAATAAGTTATTGATGAACATCATGTAGCAAAAGATGCTAAAATGGTTATCGCAAGCATCTATAGCTTATTCGTGGGTGGGTTTTTTTTGCAATAGGTAAAAACGCCGCTGTCATTGCATCTTTTCCACGACTGTACAATATGTAATGTCCCAAGAGGTCATGTCCCCGTGGGTGCAACGTGTCCAGAGAGAGAGAGAGAGAGAGAGAGAGAGAGAGAGAGAGAGAGAGAGAGAGAGAGAGAGAGAGACAGACACACAGACACACAGACACACAGACATGCTTTGTCAAGCTGACCTGGATCTTAGAAGCAGGCAGCCGACCAGCCAGCCAGACAGACAGAGAGAAAGACACACAAACATACAGACAAGGCGACAGAGACTAACAAATGAAGTAGACAAACCAATACAGACAAACCAGTGAGAGAGACAGGGTAAAGTAACAGATGTGGGCCAAACGGTTTGGATTAATAGCCGCGAAGCAAATAGATAGAGTTTAGGGCAAAGGATTAGACAGCGGAAGGCTAATTGATAGATTACTGACAAGCAGAAAAAATGAAAATGTAAAAAGAATGTGGCTATTGAAACAGTTGTCTGCGCCAAATAAATATCTAAAAATGAAAACACATTGAGCATAATAAACAAAACAAGAGACACAAAAAGTAACGATTTTGAGGCAATAAAAAATGTCTGAACTTTAACGTTTATTTTCCGTCTGTCACGTGCGCTATCGACCGGCCTCTAACTGTCTCAGCACTCTCGTTCTCTGGATCAGCCAACCATGAACGAATCAATCACCCGTAAACTTCAGTGACAGTGACTCTGCAAAGCTCGTACAATTCCTGAAAATGTCCCAGACTCAATTCAACTCATCGCAGGGGCAGCTCTACTCAAATAAAGATTTTGCCTGTGGTTCATTGGTGCTTGTCATTATCAAAAACTTAAGTTGTCAGCATAATGTATTTTGTTAAATCAGGAAATCGCTTGCTAGCATAGACTTATTAAGTTGTCCGGTAGGTGGGAAGCTCAATTGACAACTTTGGGACAATCAGGGATTTTGCTAGTATTTTTTTTATTTGTTCGGAGAAATTTGCAAAATGGCCATTCAAGTTTCGGCAATAGACGAATTCCGAAAACAACTCCGTCGGGTTTGTATGGGTTGTGGGGGAGTGACCTTTTCTTTGAAAAGCTCTGACAAACAAAGGATGGACCAATCACGAGCGAGAGGTCTGCTGGAAACACGTTTTTCAGACAGACCTCTCGCTACAGTGATTGGTCAATCCTTTGTTTGTCAGAGCTTTTGCAAGAAAAGGTAACTCTTGCACAGCACCAACAAACCCTAAGGAGTTATTTCCAAAAATCGTCTAATGGCCGAAGTTTCGTGCTGTCCTTGGCGTCATCTTTTTTTCCAACCGTAACGATAGTTCTGCTGATTTGCCTAATGACGGGAAACTTTACGGCGACCAGAAAGAAGTTTTGGGCAAAATCCGACTACCGACTTCAAACGACGTTTCTGGACAATCATAACCACAAGCTATGGTGGACATAAGCCGGGGTGTTTTCAAACAAGCCCCAACTTGAATAGGGCTCAGTCTCCTTACCTTTGGTTTTCACAAACTAACTCTATTTATCTCATTGTCTATATCCGTACCCACTCATATGCTTCTTTCTGACCAGGTACGGATATATCCGCTCAGACTGTTAGCTTCAGTCGCTTCTTGTAACGTCCATCTAACGCCTGCATTCCAGCGTGCTGATACACAGTTACTACACAGTTACTACAATTCTGAGTGACCTGCTATAGCACAACTGGTCTCGGCTAAAAAACCAACTTGGTCAACATATGTGGGGTAGAAAGTGTTAAAAAGGTTTTTAGAGTTAAACTCTCGAGGTGAAGTCCTTGACATCCAGGCTAATTCTAAGATGGTCCTTACTTTTGTTAGTTTTCATAATTATCAAAATAAATCTAGCTTTAAGAACAGTTGTCAGCTTTTAGCTGGGAAATAAAGTCCTCGCAGATCCTTGGCTCACAGGAAACAAAACGCCCAACAAAATCAACATCAATGTCGGAATGATAGCTTCTGAAATCGTTCACGGACGAACAATGCGAAAGACCTCGATCAGCATTGTTGCTAACCTTATTTTGGGACACACCAAAAACAGGAAGTAAAAACAATGATAATTATAGCCGCGCTACAGATACTGCAATTACCGACCAGTCACAGAATCTGATAAGGTATGATACATACCTCAAACGGCAAAACAACCATAAGCAACATGTCATCGACCTCAACCAATAATAACAATAACAAACGTATTCCGATACTATCTAAATGCAACTCGATCGACTAAACCAGTCAAAACAATGAGTTCATATGCCTCAACCAGTCACAACAAACTTATAGTCAGAAAATATGTACCGGTAACCCAATCGACTAGCCAGTCATAACAATGATTTCACGTATCTCAAACCCATCACAACAAGCGAAGTAGTTAGCTAATCTACCTGCTTCAGATAACCAATCACATGAAGCGTAACAACCTCGTAAAAAAACATTACAGATAACGTTTTGATACACTTTCCAGTCAGGCAGATATGACGTCACACACACACCGGGCACACACACAACAGCAAAGCATTACACATTACGTGTCCGAAATCATTTATACCCCAATGAGGACAAAAAGGGGACAGCTACAGACTGTCTCTATCCACCCCCAGGGCTGTTGCAATGTGTATTGGGTAGTAGCTGGGATTCAATGCCACGCGCGGTTTGACATTGTGCACGGACCATTACACAACATCGATGGGACTTTCAGTGTCGGCACGTGCATCACTGAACGATTTCCCCCGCCAAGTAGGACACCGACATTACCCGCGCTTTCCGCGCTTTTCAAACACCATTATGCTGGAGTGTTGTGGTTGAGAGGATGTTCTTTTCCCGCTTGTCAATCATGCTTTTGTTTTGTATATATGTTACAGGCATTAAGTGAAACCAGGCATTACGCGTAATGCCTAAAATGTTCAGGCATTACGCGTAATGCCTGTGACCACTAGGCATTACACGTAATGCCTAAAAATACCAGGCATTACGTGTAATGCCTGAAAATCATTGTCAGGCATTAAGTGAAACCAGGCATTACGTGTAATGCCTGAAATGTTCAGGCCTGTGACCAGGCACTACACGTAATGCCTAAACGTATATAATGCCTGAAACCTCTCTGCAATTGTCGTTGGTGAGGTTTCTGTTGATGTTTGTTGGTGGTTTGTGGGTGGTTTGTTGGTGGTTGGTCGTGGTTGGTGGTTGGTGGTGGGTCGTGGTTGGTTGTATGGTAGTTGGTCGTGGTGGGTCGTGGTTGGTGGGTGGTGGTTTGTTGTTGGTTGTTGATTTGTTGTTGTTGTTGTTGCATTGCACCAAAAGACGGTCCAGGCGTCCGACTTTCAGCTTGGGGCATTGCAGCAAATGACGGTCACGCGTCCGACTTTCAGCTTGGGGCATTGCACCAAAAGACGGCCCAGGCGTCTGACTTTCAGCTTGGGGTATTGCACCAAAAGACGGCCCAGGCGTCTGACTTTCAGCTTGGGGCATGTCGATGTCTTCAGTTGGTTACAATAATGCCTTTTGTAATTCTTCCTCCGTTTCGATCAAGTCTATGATCCCATCGGGCAACGTTGTTGATCTCAGACCGATCTTGGCTTCCGTGCCAAACATTGCTTTAAATGGCGATCTGCCTATACCGGCGTGGTGACTCGTGTTCTTTCTAAACTGGACAAATTTGATGCCAGCAGTCCAGTTCGTAGTCTTGTTCTCGCTCATCCATGCTACCAGCATAATTTATCCTCCCTTTGACATTATAATTATGTGTCAATTACTCTATCAGAGACAGCATTGGAGATAACCCGGTTTCAGTATTGTTTTACGATAGACGTAGAGCTGAATACCAACACTCAAATCTGTTCTTGACAAACACCACACATCACTTACTTTCCCAAGAGATGATACTCATGACGTGACTTTGTCGTTTTCTGGAAGGCAGCTTTTACTTCTTCGATTGTCCTGAAGTACACAGCTTTCGGGAGCAACTTTCTGCCGTCCTTTTCATAATGTTCAAACAAACGTCGAGTAAACAATTGTTCTTTTTCATTATCCTCCATGGTGACGAATAAGCAACTGGTGAAAACTCGACTGGAAATATTGGACCTCGGCTTTCCATTGTGACATGCACTCACACTTAGTTGAAATTCAAACTGTGGTGAACACTATGTCAGAAATACATTATTTTGCATTGCGAACCATCACTCATAATCGCAAAATAAAATGTGCAATCATTTCAAAGCTCACTTGATCGAATGTCAAGTTACTATATTCACACCATGACATTTTTGTCAACACTTTGTCCTTAAAAAATGTTCTCACCGTCATCCAAGAGGTAATGGATAACTGTTCAGTGCAATAGGCTTTTATGTTGTATGTATTGCCTGAATTGCTTCAGGCAATAAGCGTAATTTTGAGAGACAAATTTCAGGCAATACGTGTAATGCCTGGTGTTTTTAGGCATTACGTGTAAGCCCATAAAGATCACTGGACTTTGTTGTTAGTGGAATATTTGTTCATGTGGTGAGCCTTCGCGCAGCTGAAAGCAGTGTTCACCCCATCACATCGACTGCAGCGGAATTAAGCTTCGTGCACGTACCCAAAACCGGCGATGTGGGCTTTAATAACAACCGCAGCCGATTTAATGGGGTAATGTTGTATCAAGGAGGGTTGTCAGTGTGTATCATATCTTCTTGTGGTCGTGCTGTTTGGCGTCTCACCCACCCCCTTCTGTCTGTCTGTCTAACTGCCTGCCTGTCTGTCTGTCTGTCTGTCTGACTGTTTGTCTGTCTGTCTGTCTGTGTGTTTTCCTTTCTCTCTCCCCTCCCCCTCTTTCATTCTCTTCCTCTCTCTCTCTCTCTCTCTTTCTCTCTCCTCTCTCTCTCTCTCTTTTTCTCTCTCTCTCTCTCTCTTTATATATCTCTCTCTTTCTCTCTCTCTATCTCGCTCTCTCTCTCTCTCTCTCTCTCTCTCTCTCTCTCTCTCTCTCGCTGTCTAATGCGCGCGCTCTCTCTCTCGCGCTCTCTCTCTCTCTCTCTGATGCGCTCTCTCTCTCTCTCTCTCTCTCTCTCTCTCTCTCTCTCTCTCTCTCTGGGTGCATGCATGTATGTGCGTGCGTTTGTGCGTGTGTGTGCACGTGTGTGCGTTTTTTAGGGCCTGTGTTGTGTCCGTGCGTTTGAGTGTGCGCGCACTTTTCTCAGGCAGCTCTTTCTCGGATTAATGCTTCAAGCGTAGTAATCACATCCTTTACGGGTTTATTTTTAAGAAGGAACAGTAATTAATCCTTCCATTCCAAAAAACAAAATCCGTCACCGTACTATTTTTAAAACAAACGGAGGCGTGTTGTGCATTGCTCAAAGGCTGTTCATGCAACCGATGGAAAGTACGTGAGGAATGATAATGGCTAACTTTGGGTATTAAAACTTGAACGTGTACAATCATAGCTTACTAGCGTGCTAGAAATTGAAGCTGTGCGAATATGGCTTAATTACTTAGGGTGCTACAAATGGAAGCTGTACGAGTATAGCTTATTATGGATGCTATGCCTGATACAATCATGGCTAACTTTGGGTATTACAACTTGAACGTGTACAATCATAGCTTACTTGAGTGCTACAAATTGTAGCTGTTCGAACATGGCGCACACTGTAGTACGTAAGAACAAGCATGGTAGAAGTAGGCCCTAGAGTGTTCCACGAACATGGTTTACTTGCGGTGCTAAAAATTGTAGTTGTACGAACAGGGCTAATTCGGAGCATCCCACATTTTTAGTTGTACGGATTTTTTCTTACTTAAAGTGCTACAAATTGTAGTTGTACAAATATGACTTACTTACGGTGCTTACTTAAAGTTCTACCAACATGGCTTATTTAGACTACTACTAGTTGTGGTTGCACGAACATGGCTTACTTGGAATATTACAAATTACACATGTACAAAAGTAGCTTACTGAGGCTAGGACAAACTAAAGTTTCAACATGACTTAATTACTTTGGGTATACATATGACAATGTGTAAATGTACGACAATGGCTTAATTAGGATACTATAGTAGTTGTAACTTAGGGTGTTACACACGGCGACGGTAGGTTTGTCATTTAACTTTTCCTACAGTATACTTTATTTGGAGTAGGAGACGAGTTGTTTCTAGCTTCATGACTTGTAAAAAAAACCAACCTTTTGTTAACGGACAGAAAACTACAGTGACATTTTACAACACAAAGACGTACGCCACAAGTTCAGTAAAGGTAACGATCATTTGAACGTGAACTCCGCAAGTATATAGTTGTAGCAATCTAAGTTGGCAAACGTTGATAAACATCTCCTGTTGCTCCACAGTTAAATGATCGCGCTTGTGTTTGGTTTCCTAGTCTAGTCAGACGGAGACACAGTGTGAAAAAGCAATTACAAGTTTTGTTGTAGATGCAATTTCATGCCTGAACCATACTTTCCAACCGAGCTGTGTGTCCGGAGTATTACCTTTCGTTGCAGGAAATGAAAAGACTAGCAACGTCAACGATTTAAAAAGAAAACAAGACGGAAGCAACATAAGTAGCGGCTACAACAACAACAGCTAAAACAACAACAACAACAACAACAACAACAACAACAACAACAACAACAACAACAACAACAACAACAACAACAACAACAACAACAACAACAACAACAACAAGCGGAGAGAGAGCATCGCTCACATTTAATCTGAAACAAAACATATTTCAGTCTTTTTCAATGGTAGTGGTCCTCTCACTTTTGTGCCAAACTATCGACTGTAAAACCACGATCCTGGAAACTTCGGAATACCGCAGACACTATCAGCAACCTCTCGGACAAAGAACTTTTTCGATCTTGTCTGGAAAATCTCGCCCAAGTTGAAAGTGAAATTTCAACCTGTCAAACAACTCGACTAGGTCAAATTTACTTTCCCTCAAAAGTAAGTCAGACCTACCCCTTGTCTTATTAGTTTCGTCTCCCCACTTTCGAAATCCCGTCACAGATTCAGGCGTCACATGACGAGACGACGCACGTGACCAGCTTGAAATTGACGATCTATAAATAGATTCAAGGGAGGTCACATGGAATGGGATATTGGGACAGAGATACCAAAACTCCTGTGAAAAAAAAACAACCTCGGTACTCAGTTCCTCGGCGATTCACTGGAAAGTTTTCAGACATGCCTCGGACTTCGCCGAAACCTAATGGTGGTAAAGGCCGTTTGGGCTGTTGTTACCGAGACGAGACTTGACGAAATGAGACGAGACTTTAAAGAAATCGGTGAATTCGTGTTGGTGCACGTATGGGCATGTACATACTATTACATGTGTGCAAAAAGTGGTAGTTCGTATTGTAAAAATGACTTTGAGCGAAGTCGTTCACCTTCGAGCACAACATGTCTAGAAAAATGTTCACGAAAGTTTTGTACGAAGAACTACAGTTTTGTCTCATACAACTTGTAAAAATGACACAGACTATTCGAATTTAGGGAACAGAGACCTAAAATGAACTCCATTTCATTTTTTGGAAGAAGGACTACTGTAATTTGCATGCCGTAGAACAAACATTTCTTCTCTGTTCACCGTATCCAAATACGAAGCCAAGGAAACCATTGGAAATGGAAAAACACCGCGACAGAACGGCAGAGTTATCAATTCAAACGAAAACTCCAAAGAAAGCAAGTTCCTGAAACAGATGAACAGAACAGTGAAGCTTGCTCTGATAAAGAAGCTGCACAAATATAGATAAGGACAAAGCTACAGCAACATGAAAACAAACACGTATACTTTACCCTCTTCCTTCCTCCTTATACATAATCTTCTCATGATCATCCATACTTTTTTTTACCACGCACTCACAGCCTGTAACCTCCATCACCTCCACCACCCCCCACCACCACAACCACCACCACCCCCCCCCCACACACACACACACACACACACATACACCACCACCACCACCCCACCCTGGTTTTCCCTCTCCTTGCACTTGAAAACGTTGACGACAAGGTTGTCATAGACAATTATATTCACCGAAGACAGAACATTTTCGGACAGGAAACAATTTCTCAAACGTGTCGCCTCCCTGTCATCGTCAGAACCGCCAGAGACTGCAGAGAACAATTCTACGTGTCTGTTCCAGAGAAACCCCAATTGTCCTGTCAGTCAAAGACTGTTTAAGCAGCAGTCCCACCATCTACTAAGAGAAGTGGATTTTTACATCACTTTTATTTTGGTGTTGCATCAGTTCAAGAGAAACCCCAACAATTACAGCCAAATAATCGTTTAAAGTGGCAATACACGTCCGCTAAGAGAAATTATTTCCTTCCTTAAATGTTTTGTTGTTGTGTTTGCTTTGCGTTGGGAGAAGCATTATTCATTGTTCTTAACTTACAATCTCCCATATCACTACCCCCTCTCCACATCTCCCGCCACTTCCCTACCACCCCCCGCCCCCAGCCTCTCTGTCTTCCGTACCCCCCACTGGTTCTCGAAGTATCTTATCTGAAGTATATTAAAAGGAAATATTAAGTACATTCTCAGTAACCGTTTGACGACGTTAACATAACCATTACATAAATAAATGAACGAATGAATAACTCAATCAATCAATACTGTTTCTTTAGACAGCATCCATGAGTGATGAATCTATTCATATCTATCCAGACTGACTGGGTCATATAAATCATAAAATAGCGCAACAGTGCTAAGTACGTATCTGACGTCTAACTCAGCCTTTTTGTTAAGCCTTTGTATAGCTTTTTTAAAGCCCTTTTTATAAGCTTTTCGTTCGTGTGGCTTATTCTTCATTTCCTCGAACTTGACTGAGGCAAGGGAAGTCAGTGCATTGCTCTTCTCTTCTACATGCTACAAGAACCAGCCTAAACACACCTTTCGCCAAACCATCGCCGGACATGCTGGACGCATTCAATTTCCTGTCTGCAGGTGTGCGGCTAAACGCAGGTGCATATTGACACATACGGGTGAGCTTCAAGTAGAATCGTCAACGTACATGGGTTATTCTCCAGAGCTGTTGTGACATGTTCTCGCAGTGTTTTAACTGATAATAATGTATATTAGATGTCAGCTAGAATGTATTGTTTTTACTTGTTTCATCAGTACTCCAGTGAAATAATGATACAGACATTCAACAAAAATAAACACAGTAAGCCTATACATCTGTGTCTCTTTCTTTTACATTGTTAGCATTTCAATCCATGTCGCATCATCTGGTTTCCATGTTACACGAGTGATGTACTTTGAAATGCTTGTAATCTATCTACTTGTAATCTTATCTACTGAACGTAGACAAACACAATGTGGAAGTATTTCTAATTCTTCCTCTCAGGCCAAGGATAAATATATATACATAGAACCAGTTTTTATCAATGAAATTAATGTGTATGGTTTGAATGTCTCAGTTTAAACAGAAAATCACCTTCGTAACATGGTTTCCACTGGTACACAGCTTTGTAGAATCACCCATACGGACAGGCCGGCTCACACTCACATATATATACCTTGTGTTAAAGGGACAGTCCTCCCCGTTCTACTCACCCGCTCAGATTTTGCAAGCTTTTACATGAGATAAGACCATCCCTCCACTTGGACAAATAGAAAAAATCAACATCCTGACTGCTTTCTGTGCAGTGGGGACTTTTTATGAATTAGTTTCGCAGATTGCCGCTAGTGTTAGTTAAGAAATTAGTTCACAAATAAACCCATCCTGCAAAGAAAGCATTTACGGTGATGATTGTTTGTATGTGTCCAAGCGGATCGAGAGTTGGCCGTATCCCGTGTGAAAGGTGAGATGGTGATTGTAACACACACACACACACACACACACACACACGGAGACATTCACTCTCTCACACACATACACACACACACACTCACTCACAATACCACACACACATTCGCTCTCACACACACACACACACACACACACACACACACACACGGAGACATTCACTCTCTCTCTCTCACACACACACACACACACACACACACACACACACACACACACACTCACTCACAATACCACACACACATTCGCTCTCACACACACACACACACACACACACACACACACACACACACACACACTCACTCACACTCACACACACACACTATCTATCCATCCCCCTTCCCCCCAAACAAATCAACCGGCACGTGATTTCGGCGATGTGAATTCCCTGATCACTTAATCACTCCATCCTTACTAGGAAAACAAGACGTATAGGAAAAGAAGTAGCCGGAAGGCAAAGTGTGCTGGGTTATTTACAACTAGTCTGGCCGAGTCAACTCAACCTCTCGCAAACGGGCAATTCTCCAAGTCGCATGCAATATCCTTCAATCCCAACTTCGATTTTCCAATACCGTTCACGGAAAATGCTGCCGCGCAAAGCATGCGCAGTTTCTGTGAGAAAAAGAAAAGAGAGAAACAAAGCCTTGGCAACAAAAACAAAACAAATAACGTGAAGAAAAAAAATCAGGAAACCCTGCTCACTCAGCATTTCCTGAAAAGAAAAAGAAAAAACGCGTGGGAAGTGTTAAGCAGACATGATGGCTCTTTAAAGATGTAGAGGACTCGATGAGAGAGACATACTCTTGAAATAGCCCCGTGGAATCCTCGCCCACAGATAGAAGGAAGAGTCAACATTTTGAGATTCATTCAGTGTGACGATGAATCTTACACGGATGGTAATCGAAGTGATTCTCTGTGATGATAACCCTCACTATGTCAGATATATTGCTTGCCTAATGTATCAAAAATAGGCGTCTTCCCTGAAGCGATACCCTCACTGCTTTTCATCTTACTGCTTTTCTTCAAAGGGTGTCATCCTTAGAGTCCACATCCGTTTGGATTTCGCAAAATTCTTCGCCCGTTTTGCCACACTTGGCTTGCAGACAAAATCACAAAACACATGCATTTTATCCCTGGGCGTTTTCCTTAAAATCCACAACCGTTTTGGATTTTTTTTATTAATCTTCGACCGACGTCCTTCCACACTTAGCTGGCAGTCAAAATCACAAAATACATCCTTGATTAGCAAAGCCCGCGGTTGCTAGCCGCTCTTTATGAATCTATAGCTATCGACGTTCTATTTCCTAGCCTTGGCTTTTCAAGCTTGGGATTGACGACAACAATTTGTTCACCACAGTTTGTCCAGCCTACCCTGCATGTCTACCCGTCAGCCGCACCATTGATCCGTACGCGTTGCCCGTGCTCCCAGATTGTGTCAAGCAGAAGTGGGGCGAGACGAGTCTTCTGTGCTGAACCCAAGGAACCCCTCAGTCTACAGATGATTGGGGCTAATAACGTTAACGTGTCGGTTAAGGGTGACGCCCAGTCGGTTAAGGGTGACGCCCAGTCGGTTAAGGTTGACGCCCTGTCGGTTAAGGTTGCTGTCCTGCCTGTCAACCAGAATTACTCTCACAAGTAAGATAGTGGTTGACCGTGTCAGTGTGGGGCGGGTCAAAGGTCACACTCTGTCGGTTAAGGATGACGCCCTGTCGGTTGAGGGTGCTGTCCTGTCTTCCAACCACAATTACTCTCACACGCCAGATAGCATGGAGTCAGTCTGTGACAGAATAACACTCTCAAGTCAGATAGTATTCGCTCGAGTCAGTAAGCGACAGAATAACACTCTCAAGTCAAATAGTATTCGCTCGAGTCACGGTAAGCGACAGAATAACACTCTCAAGTCAGATAGTATTCGCTCGAGTCAGTAAGCGACAGAATAACACTCACAAGTCAGATAGTATTCGCTCGAGTCAGTCTGCGACAGAATAACACTCTCAAGTCAGATCGCAGTTGCTCGGGTCAGTCTGCGACAGAATAACACAGAATAACACTCTCAAGTCAGATCGCAGTTGCTCGAGTCAGTCTGCGACAGAATGACACTCTCAAATCGTTGCCCTTATCGGTGTGCGGGTCAAGGGTCACGCCCTATTGGTTTAGGGTCATGCTCTGCCTTTAAAACAGATTTTACCCGTACTTTGGTTGCCTGTGTCCGCGTTGCCGTTGGATCACTCAAAGTTGATTGATGATGCTTTTAATGCTTTTAATCCTGAAATATTGAATGTTTACTGCGGTCTCTGTTTGCTCGCGCTCGCGCGCGCGCGCGCGCGCGTGTGTGTGTGTGTGTGTGTGTGTGTGTGTGTGTGTGTGTGTTTGTGTGTGTGCGTTTGTGTGTGTGTGTGTGTGTGGGGCGGTGGGGTTTGTGTGTGTGTATGTGTTTATGTGTGTGTTTGTGTGTTTGTGCGTGTGTCTGTGTGTGTATATGTGTGTTTTTCTGTCTGTGCGTCTTTGTCTTTTTCTGTCTCTGTCTGTCTGTCTGTCTGTCTGTCTGTCTGTCTCTCTCTCTCTCTCTCGGCTCTCTCTCTCTCTCTCTCTCTCTCTCTCTCTCTTTCTCTCTCTCTCTCTCTCTCTCTCTCTCTCTCTATCTCTCTCTTGCTCTCTCTCTCCCCTCTCTCTCTCTCTCCCTCTCTCTGTTTGCCGGCCCGACTACCCACCTGCCTGTATTTACCGATGACCCACCCAAAACTGAAATAGAAAGACAGTACTCAATCACCTCCTTTCTCACAAAACCTACATTAAGCAAGACCGAAGAACCCAACAAAAGAAGACCGAGTTACATAATCCGAACTAACAGCGATCCTTCGAGCATGACACTGATAAAATAATCATAGGGGGCGAAGATGAGTACGCTCGATCAAGATCGAATCGGTGGATAGGGATGGGCTCTGAGTACCATTGAGGTCGGTAGACAATGGGGATGAGCTGAGAGTGGTAGACCTTCGTCAAGAAATGCGAATTTGAGGTGGAGGTGGATGTTGGGGGAAGACAGAGGACAGGGGATAGGGGGTGGGGAGAAGGGGAGGCGGGGCTTGGGGGGAGGAGGGGGAGGGGGAGGGCAGATCAAAGAGTTCACTATCCTTAGTTGATTTAGTGTTCTAGGTATCATTGCGTTTTTGAATGAATGTGTAGGGAGAAGGTTATAGACATCACGAGGGGGGTAGCTTGTGGTGGTTGGCAATTTGAATGTTTGTTATGGATATCATTGCTCCTTGTATTAACTGGTAGGAAGGTACGTGATAGCTCTGCGTCATGGAATGGGAGGGCCGAGTGGTTGTGGAGGTTGCAGGTGAAGGCAAGAGGGGGGAGGGGGAGAGAGAGGGGGGGGGGGGGCGAAGAAGAACAAATTCCAGAGGAAGGAGAGATGGAAGTAGAAAACAGGAAAGAAGAGCTAACACCAACATTTCTACCCCCACCGCATGCTTTGTTGAGTTCTTGTTCCGAGCCCAGACGATCGATCAGCGAAGCTTACCCGGCTCTTTCTGGTAGCAGGACACATTGACTCCGTTGAAATGTTTGGGACCCCCAGAGGGAATCAACTCGCAGAGTTGTAGAACTATATTCTGGAACACCATTCTCGCCTCGCGATCAACACTCGCGATTGCTGGCACCACGGCTGAATAGAACATTGAGGAGAATGGATATTTTTACTGCTGCAGTTCTGTAGCAAATTTGATTATACGTGGGAGGAGGAGGACCGAGAGGAGGAGGCGGTAGAAGACAATGACGATTGACAATGATGTTGATCATGATGAGAAGGAAAAAGCGAGAATGTCTCCTTCCCTGTTTTCTTCATTTCCATAATGATACGCATCGCCATCGTCACCATGATCATTGACACTTGTTAACACTTATTTTCGTCATCGATGGTGACAGTCATCATCGTTATCGCCGTTTTCCCCCACAAATTATATCAAGTGGCAAATATATTCTTTTTCAACGTCAGGTCATAAACAGTGACGAAATATTCGCAGATAGAAAAGAACATACTAAAAACAAGTAACGAAATAAACAAAACAGACACAACTACAAACTAATGCGGCCAAAACACACACACAAATATATATTGTAATTGTAAGAGACATATTTCTTGGGACTTGACCCTTGCAGGTAGGTGGACTGAAAGTAGTGTGTGAACAGAACAGAACCAATTCTGTCTGTTTACCATCGCATGAAAGCAGGAAAGAGATCGTCGTCAGATTGAATTACAATAACATTAACACGCTTCCATTTGAAACTTCTCGGTCTTCATCGTGGATTGACGCCCTCCCAAAGTCTAATTGAAGCCCTCCGTCGCTTCGCTCCGTCGGGCTTCAATTACCTTTGGTCGGGCGTCAATCCCCGATGAAGACCTCGAAGTTTCAAATGGAAGCATGTTAATGTGTAATTAGCATAAACGTCAGAACACACAAAAAAACGTATATCATATGCATACCCAAAACATTTCAGCGCACACAAAATATATTAATGCATAAACCCTGCCCCCCCCCCCTTCCCCCATACCCACTCACTCCCCCCGCCCCCCCCCCCCCCAGAAAAAAATATCAACACACACAAAATACATACAAACAAAGCCTGACAATCCCGACAAACATGATTTCTGGATGCCATCACAGGATCAAAAGATTAGGGAGAAATGTACTCATTCATGTGGAAACCTCTTTCTTTTGTAGTGCCGCGATAGTTATCAAGCCTCCATGCTTTTCACGGGCCACTGCGCTTGGCTGCTGCATTATGCATGAGGGAGGACTCCTTATCATGATTAGTCTGTGGGATGCAATGCCAGACTATTGGGCGGTGTTAGGGTAGTCTTTCTAGCACCGTTTGTTGGGGTGTGTGCGAGGTTTCGGGAGCTAGTGTTGTGAGAGTAAAGTTTGTGGGGGAGGGAAAGGGGGGAGTGGTGTCTTTTTGATTAAATTTGAAGGGTGGATTGCTAGGCTACAAAGAAATTAATCGAAACGTTTCAGTACTGAATATAGTTACGTCGTTTTCAATGTGACTATTCAAAGCATTGGTGTCAGTTTTACTTTTGCGCTGTCTGACTGATTGCCTGTCTGTGTTTGTTCGTCCGCCCGTTTGTCCATCTGTTTGTTTATCTGTCTGTCTGTCTGTCTGTCTGTCTGTCTGTCTGTCTGTCTGTCTGCCTGCCTGTCTGTCTGTCTCTGTCTGTCTGTCTGTCTGTCTGTGTCTGTCTGTCTGTGTATGTCTGTCAGTCAGTCTGTATGTATGTCTGTCTGTCTGTCTGTATTACTCTCTCTCTCTCCCTCAGTCTCTCTCTCGCTGTCTCTGTCTCTCTCTCTGTCTCTCTCTCTCTCTGCCTCTCTCTCTCTCTCTCTCTCTCTGTCTCTCTGTCTCTGTCTCTGTCTCTCTGTCTCTCTCTCTCTCTCTCTCTCTCTCTCTCTCTCTCTCTCTCTCTCTCTCTCTCTCTTATCTGCTAGTACATCTATTGAAACGCCAGGACGTGACCATTGAATGATATAATATACACACATTCAAGCCCATTGCAATAACTCACGTACGGCCAGCTGGCGTGTAAGCTCAGCAGTAAACCTCGTACTTCCATCAATCATACCGAAAATTCAATATAAATCACATTTAATGTCTGCATTGTTGGTACAGTGTAAAACGCATCGTTGCTGGGGAGCAACGAAAGCAAACAGTGTAACCTCGATGCTCTGAGACTTAAGACGGAGTCAGACAGATACAGAGTATCGGAGATTGAGGCACAGATATTCGAAACGTAGACCGTA
>NC_090249.1:34140017-34202517 GCF_037325665.1 Littorina saxatilis
CAGAGAGGTCGGAGAACAGCTAGGTGGAAGTGACCATCGGCCAGTCTTTTTGACCCTGGGCATGGAGTCCTGCACTGAAGCTTCCTTCCCACGGTGGAACTACAAAAGAGCGAACTGGTTCCTCTTTAGACACCGCACCAGCGAACTCACCAAAGACATCAGAGTCGAGGGTCGAGACATCAACATGGTGGCGAAGGACTTCAACATGAGCATCCTCAGAGCAGCGCGTGAGTCCATTCCCAGGGGTGCCAGGAGAGACTATAAGCCCTACTGGAGCAATGAATTGCAGGAACTGGATGATGATCTGGCAGACGCCAGAAGGGAAGCAGAAGTCAACCCGTCACAAAACAACAACATCCGCCTCCAGGAAGCCAAAGCCAAATTTCTCAAGAAGAAGCTACAGGCAAGACGGAGAAGCTGGCAAGAGAAAACAAGCTCTCTGAACCTTGAGAAGGATGGCAGAAAGCTCTGTAGGCTTACAAAGCAGTTGAATGATGAGAACACCAGCAGAGGAAAGATCATATTAGACGAGAACGGGAAGGTGCTAACTGGAAAGCATGCTGCCAACCAATTTGCTGAAAGCTATGCAGCTGAGAGCAACCTCCATGTTAGCCCCGAGAAACAGAGAGAAGCAAGAAGAGAGAAAAGAGAGAGACCTGCCAGACAGTCGACAGTGGACGCCATGAGTCAACCACTCACACTCCACGAGCTGCACTCAGCTCTGAAAAAGTTAAAGGCGAAGAAGTCCCCTGGCCCAGACGGCATCACCAACGAGATGCTAACCCACCTTGGTAGTGCAGCAGAGAACAAGCTACTCGAGGTCTTCAACAGCAGCTGGCAAGAAGGATCGCTACCACAACTCTGGCGAGAAGCGATCATGATCCCCATCTTAAAAAAAGGGAAGGATCCAAAGAAGGCCACCAGCTATCGCCCAATCAGCCTCACCAGCTGTGTTGTGAAGACCCTGGAGAGAATTGTGAACGAGCGCCTCAGGTGGTACCTGGAATCCAGGAACCCCCTCGCCCCTGAACAAGCTGGATTCCGACAGTTCCGCAGCACTGAAGATCAGGTCACTTACTTGGCGCAAGAAGTTGAAGATGCCTTTCAGGAACAGAAGCTGGTCTTCGTCACCTGGATAGATCTTCAGAAGGCCTTTGACAAGGTCTGGAAAGATGGACTCCTTGTAAAACTGCTGAGGAAAGGCGTGTCCAGCAACATGTAACAGTGGATTCGCTCCTACCTCTATAACCGCAGGGCAAGAGTTAACGTCGACCAGACCAAAAGCAAGAAGTTCCTCCTTCGTCATGGCGTCCCTGAGGGCGGAGTCCTTTCCCCCACACTCTTCCTTCTCTTCATCGACGATCTGGTGTCTGAGATGCCCAAGGGGATCAAAGCTGCTCTCTACGCAGACGACCTTGTGATCTGGTGCAAGGAGGAGCACGCAAGTACTGCCACCTACAGAATGCAGCAAGCGGCAGATAGGCTGAACGCATGGGCAGAAGATTGGTGCGTCTCCATCAACAAGGAGACATCCTCCACCACCCTATTCACTCTGTCGCCAAAGCAGAAAGCCGGAACCATTAGGCTTGGTGGAACTCCTCTGAGAGAGGATGAAGAAGCAACGTACCTTGGTGTTACCTTTGATAGACGGCAGACCTGGAAACCACACATTGCACAGGCAGAGACGAAGGCCCGGCGCAAGCTAGCCATACTCAGGAAGCTGGCAGGTACCACCTGGGGAGCGAACGAGAAGATACTGAAGGCAGTATACCAGGGAACAATCAGACCCCACCTCGAGTACGGCTCCACAGCGTGGTCAACCTCAGCCAAGACAAACCTGCAGACCCTCGACCGTGTGCAAAACCAGGCCCTCCGACTCATCACTGGTGCAATGAAATCCACGCCCATCAAGGAAATGGAGAAGCTTACCACCATCCAACCCCTCTGTCAGAGAAGAGAAGCCAAGACTATGGTACAGGCCGAGAAGCTCAAGTGCCTACCCGACCACCCCATGAAGCACAGACTGAGCAACCTCACCAAGAACCGGCTCAAACGGAGCAGTTTTGTACACGAGAGCAAGAGACTTTCTCGACAGTACAGGGAAGTCCTCCCACAGAACACTCTACCTCTGACTCAAGAAGAAGAGGAAACCCCCAAGGCAACAGAGAAACCAGGCATCCAGATCTGCACCAGTGTTCCACATGTTACCTCAGGAGAAGATCAGAATGACACAGCTCGACAGGCACTCACCTTAGCCCTGATCGACGAACAGTACCCAAAAGAGGCGTGGATCCATGTATACACCGATGGATCAGCAACTAACGCCGTGCTCAATGGAGGTGCTGGCATTCTGATCCAGTTCCCTGGGGGACATACAGCTACATCCAGCGTTGCCACTGGCAAACACTGCACAAACTATAAAGCAGAAGCAGAAGCTCACATGCAAGCCGCCTCCTTGGTTCAGGACTCCGCAGACCCTTGCTACCAAATTGTCTTCCTCTCGGACGCCCTTTCAGTCCTTTAGGCCCTAGAGAACGACAAACTCCCACAGCTGGCCAAAGCATTACAGATGGTCAGACAAACCAGAAGAGTTGTCCTCCAGTGGATACCAGCACACTGTGGGATACCAGGAAATGAAAGGGCAGATGAGCTGGCAAAAGAAGGAGCCGTGGAAGATCAACCTGAAAACACTGTCAGCTTTAGTGAGCAGAAGACAATCATCAAGGCATTGATGAGGCCAAGGACAAACAGAGATGACTACCACACAATGTCCAGAGAGCAGCAAGTCAACCTCATCAGGCTGCGTACTGGCCACAACAGGCTCAATGCTCACATGAACCGAAAGTTCAAGCTGGCGCCATCACCAACCTGTGCCTGCGGTCAAGAAGACCAAACAGCGGAACACATCTTACAGCGATGTCCCTTACTAGATGAGGAACGAAAAGAAGTGTGGCCGTCACCAACTCCCTTGCACACCAAACTATACGGCAGTCGACAGGAGTTGGAGAAAACGACAACATTTATCACCAGTGCTGGTCTGATCGTGTAACCTCTGCGAACGCCAAGAAGAAGAAGAAGATTAAACAAGTCGCGTAAGGCGAAAATACAACATTTAGTCAAGTAGCTGTCGAACTCACAGAATGAAACTGAACGCAACGCAACGCAGCAAGACCGTATACTCGTAGCATCGTCACTCCACCGCCCGTGGCAAAGGCAGTGCCAGTGGAATTGACAAGAAGAGCGGGGTATTCGTTGCGCTGAGAAGGATAGCACGCTTTTCTGTACCTCTCTTCGTTTTAACATTCTGAGCGTGTTTTTAATCCAAACATATCATATCTATATGTTTTTGGAATCAGGAACCGACAAGGAATAAGATGAAAGTGTTTTTAAATTGATTTCGAAAAAAAAAATTTGATAATAATTTTTATATATTTAATTTTCAGAGCTTGTTGTTAATCCAAATATAACATATTTATATGTTTTTGGAATCAGCAAATGATGGAGAATAAGATGAACGTAAATTTGGATCGTTTTATAAAAAAAATGGTTTTTTTTACAATTTTCAGATTTTTAATGACCAAAGTCATTAATTAATTTTTAAGCCACCAAGCTGAAATGCAATACCGAAGTCCGGGCTTCGTCGAAGATTACTTAACCAAAATTTCAACCAATTTGGTTGAAACATGAGGGCGTGACAGTGCCGCCTCAACTTTCACGAAAAGCCGGATATGACGTCATCAAAGACATTTATCAAAAAAATGAAAAAAAAGTCGGAGGATATCATACCCAGGAACTCTCATGTCAAATTTCATAAAGATCGGTCCAGTAGTTTAGTCTGAATCGCTCTACACACACACACAGACACGCACATACACCACGACCCTCGTCTCGATTCCCCCCACTACGTTAAAACATTTAGTCAAAACTTGACTAAATGTAAAAATGAGGGTGTGACAGTGCCGCCTCAACTTTTACAAACAGCCGGATATGACGTCATCAAAGACGTTTATTAAAACAATGAAAACAAGTCGCGTAAGGCGAAAATACAACATTTAGTCAAGTAGCTGTCGAACTCACAGAATGAAACTGAACGCAATGCCATTTTTCAGCAAGACCGTATACTCGTAGCATCGTCAGTCCACCGCTCATGGCAAGTTTCAAGTTTCAAGTTTTTTATTAGTCCATAACCCCTGGGGGCATTTTGAACAATAAATACAATCAATACAATCATGATATATGCTAATACAATAAATAAATAAAAATTAAAAAGATTATGAAAAACTGTTACAGATTCTATTAATAAAGTCCAAAATATTCTTTAGCAATTTCTTTTTGTTAGTAGCAAACAACTTTTTAAATTTAAGTGCATTAGGTTTTTTCCAATAGTAAGATGGTAACAACTCAGCTCTTTCTTCTTTGAAAAAATCACAGACAAATAAATAATGGAATTCATCACCTATGTCTTGTGATACACATTTGGTGCAAGTTCTTTCTGACCTCGGGATGTTAAGGTAACGTTCTTTCTGTACAGGCAAATTGTTGTTTAATGTTCTGAACTTCATCATTGCAACACATTGCTGATATGGCAGGTGTGTGACATAGTCTTCACATGCAAAAATATCTTTAAACATTCGATAATTCCAAAACATATTTTTTGTTCCAATTTCTGTAAACCATTTATGGATATACTGGTCATACAAGCTTCTTTTTACTTTCTGTTTAAACCATGCGCTTGAATATTGAACATTTTCTTGAGAAGTCCAAAGGCCAGGGAGACCAATTTCATTTAAGGTTTTTTCAATAAAACATAAATAATCAGATTCAATCATCTTGTTGATATACAATTTATAAGTAAAGCAGTACACAATACTAGAAAATTTATTTTTATGAATAGGACTAATCAGTTTATACCAATAGCAAAGCATTCTACATTTCATATTAACATCTAGTGGATATCTTCCAAGTTCACCAAATATCATAGCATTTGGAGTTGATTTTTTAGTTTGAAAACAATTTTATAAAAACGTAATTGAAGTTTAGTAGCAAGTTCGCAGGAACCAAAACCCCAAACCTCACATCCATATAGTAAGATTGGAGCAATCATTTTATCGAACAGGTCAACTTGTATGTCCACAGGCAGTGACAATTGTCTACACGTACGCAAAAGAACAAACATTGCCCTTGAGGCACGATCATATAGATTCTTCTGTGCGACTGAAAATTTATTATTATAATTAATTTTAAGGCCCAAGTACATTACATCAAACACTACTTCGATTGAATTGCCATTATACGTAAACAATGGTTTCCCAGCAAACAATTTTACGTTGTATTCACGTTATATTCACGTTGGGTTACGTTGGGTTTACGTTGCGTTTCAACGTTTTTTTACGTAGATTTGTATGGACGAAATCACGTGGGAATAACGTTGGAAAACAACGTTGCATTTTACGTGACACCAACGTGAATGCAACGTGAATTATTGGTGGAGGTGGATTGTTCGTAAAAACATTACGTGAATTTTACGTTGTCACAACGTGAATTTTTGGTTGTGGTTGTGGTTTGGTTGAAATTGCGTTGCATTTTTACGTAATGTCCACGTGAATGGAACGTAAATTTTAGGTCAAAATTTAGATCAAAAATTACGTGAATTCTACGTTGACACAACGTAAAAGTTGTGTTTTGGTGCATTTTTCCTGATAAAATTGACGTGAATTACACGTTGACACAACGTGAATTTTTGGTTGTGGTTGTGGTTTGGTTTGATTTCGACGTGAATGCAACGTTGAGAGTGAATGTAGGTTTTGGAAAATGTATACACGCACACACACCAACTTTCACACTCAGTCACAGATCATAAGGACTATTACAAGTAACACCATAAACTCAAGATACGATCAACAATTTTATTTCATAACAAAAACATGCATATTATGTTGCGGAGAAACTAAAAATGCACGCAGCTTTGCAGGGCAACAGCACAGCATATTCAATCGATTTCATTCTTTGTCCTGGTGGTCCTCTTCTCCCAGGCAGTCCTCTATGCGCCTCTTTGATGCTGGTCGCTAAACAAAGCAAAGACAGCACATTGATATTAGTGACACCAGAGCCTCCATAATGTCTGGAGTAGAAATACACATCTTTTCAACTTAGGTCACTTTTTAGTAACTTTCCACTGCCTACTATGTCTCTGGCCTACTGCCAACTGAGTGTTGACACTACATGTATTTCTTTTTAATATATGAAATAAAGCATTATGTCGAGCCTTGTTGTGTCAGATTTAGGCCGCAAGCCAAGACAACAAAAGACTAAGTGCCAGTGTGTATTCCTTCCATAAGAAATGAAGTATTTCAAACGAAAATTGATCGTTTCAGAAAGGCCGGGGTTTGGTATTGCATTTCAGCTTGGTGGCTTAAAAACTAATGAGTGAGTTTGGTCATTAAAAATCGGAAACTTGTAATTAAAATTATTTTTTTATTAAACGATCCAAAAACAATTTCATCTTATTCTTCGTCATTTTCTGATTCCAAAAACATATACATATGTTATATTTGGATTAAAAACAAGCTCTGAAAATTAAAAATATAAAAATTATGATCAAAATTAAATTTCCGAAATCGATCTAAAACCAATTTCATCTTATTCCTTGTCGGTTCCTGATTCCAAAAACATATAGATATGATATGTTTGGATTAAAAACACGCTCAGAAAGTTAAAACGAAGAGAGGTACAGAAAAGCGTGCTATGCAGCACAGCGAAACCACTACAGCGCTGAACAGGCTCGTCAGTTCCACTCCGTTTTGCACAAGCGGCGGACTACGGTCATTGTGAAAAATGCAGTGCGTTCAGTTTCATTCTGTGAGTTCGACTGAGCTTGACTAAATGTTGTATTTTCGCCTTACGCGACTTGTTTACTAACCTTCATCTGTCCGACACGTGCGATCTCACTTTTTCAGTGAGTTATTTTTTCCCTCTAACATCTGGTTGCCAGACTTCCGTCAACCTCTTGTCAAATGTCACACTGTGATTCTCACGTATCTGATCGCTTCTTTAAGAGCACTTGACAGTGTCCAGTCAATCACTTCTTTCAGACGGGTCATAAAATTGCAAAGGCTCCTGATTGCCCCGCTCCTGTACGCTTCGTTGGGAAAAGTCGAAGAGGCTAGCGGAAAACTTTGGGGGGAGGGTCTATGGGGGGGGGGGGGGGGGAAGAGGGGGGATCTTAGATTGAGAGGAGACGGAATGCATGGAACGGAACTTTTATGAATCGTTTTGTAGTTTTTGTGTCTGGGGCATGTAAACAAAACAAAAATGAGCAAAATTCTGAGAGAAAAACGGGAGCTTTATCAAAGCAAATTTGTTTTACAGTTGTTGTGATTATTTAACGACAAGAGGAGACACAATACACTCTGTTATGGAGGTCTCCCTATTGACGTCATCACTTCGTGCGCACCGGGGCTTGGAGGGCAAGAAGCCACCGCGCCGCTTAGCGAAAACATGGAAGCGTGGTGCCGATCGCGAAGTTTCGCTGCGGCGATTCCGTATTTGCGTCGACGATTTGGCTAAATTTCATTCAAAATGGTGAATACTTGTTGCATAATCGGTTGCACAAGCCGAAGCAACAAGGAAAATGCTCTTGCATTTTTCAGAATTCCGAAAGTCGACGCTGGAGGAAGACACCAAGATTTACTGGAGAAAAGAAGGAGAGCGTGGCTGAAAAAAATCAACAGGAAAAACATAAACATAACTTCTGTGGATGCCAAACCAGAAAAACAGTATTAATTTTACTTATGTATCTATATGATTTGTGCTGGCAGGAATGTGTGTAGTTACTTTTTTGTTTTTGCTTTCTGACTGAAGTGTGTATTATTGAAAACATTTTCAAGGGCTCAACACTGTTCCTTATTTGATCTTGAGATATGATGCTTAGTATGTGGGTGCATGTACAGTTCTTTTCTTTTTACACTTTGACAGTATTGATGTGTGAACAGTTATTGTTCATTGATTCCAAACCTCAACAGCAGTATTAATTTTGCTAATGATTGAAACACCGATTCACTCGCTTTTTGACTGAAATGTGCAGTTTGAAACAAGATTCAACACTGCTTATGTTAATGCCATAGCTTTTTGACTCAAGTGTGTGCCTTAATCAATGCTGGTTAGCATGTCTGTATAGTTTATTGACAAGTGTGTGATTTAAAACAGAAACAAAACTGTTTATGTGGATGCCAAACCTGAAACACAGTATTGATTTGACTTGTGTACAGTATCTGTATGACTTGTGCTGGCTGGCATGAGTGTAGTTCCTTTTTTTGCTTCCTGGCTCAAGTGTGTATAATTCAAAGCATTTTCAAGACTCAACACTATTCCTTATTTGATTTTGAGATCTGATGCCAAGTGTGTGTGTGTGTACAGTTCTTTTCTTTTTTTTCACTTTTTTGTCAGTTTTTATATGTAAACAGTTACCGTTCATTGATTGGAAACACTAATTCACTCATTGTCAGACATGTGATTTTTGACTGAAGTGTGCAATTTGAAACAGATTCAACACTGCATATGTTGATGCCATAGCTTTTTGACTGAAGTGTGCAATTTGAAACAGATTCAACACTGCTTATGTTGATGCCATAGCTTTTTGACTCCAAGTGTGTGCCTTAATCAGTGCTGGTTAGCATGTCTGTACAGTTTATGCTTTTTTTTTTTATTGAAGCATGTGATTTTAGTAAGAACTAATAAATACATTGTTGTTGCAGTAACGTTTTTGTTCTTAAGACTTTTTTTTAAAGCTTGCGTGTGTCTTATCTGAGACATTTCTTAATTGTGAAGAATCTGGTGAGTGATTGTCAGAATGAGTGTGTATCTGTGTAATGGCTCCTTTGTTTAGTCAACAAAGTTAATATGTTGAGCCCAGCTGTCCTAAACAGAAAAACATGTGTCTGGTTTGTCTCAAAACAGTAACGTTTCACAAAATTGAACAAAACTGTTGAAAACACACCTACTGGAGCTAACAAAGGCAGAGATTAGGTACAAATCAAAAGTAATGTGTTAAATATCACACTCACACCAGCTTCACATTCACAAAGTGACAGATTGGTAAAAATTAAAATACATATAATGTGTTCAACGCTTTATTTAACTGAACTGTCATTGTCAACATATATATAAAAATTAAAAACAAAAAACACGTAACACTGAATTCAGGGAAATTTTTAGTTACTGTCTTCAGCAGCACTAAAGTAAAACGAAATAGAAAAAATAAAAAAGAAGAACAAAAAACACACACACACATTACACATTTACAGGTTCACAATAAATGTTCTAAGGTAATATCAAAGTAAGCACTAAAGCAGACACCAGACTTGATCCCAAAAAGGAAAAAAGAATCGCTTCTCCAAACATAAACATACAAAGTTAGAAATACCATTTCTCGAATAACAATGAAATGAAAACTCACACACACTGAAGCAGAAATAATAGGTAATCTAAAACTAAAGAGCTTCACACATAAACATACAAAGTTAGAAATAGAACTACAAGTTCTTGAATAATAACAAAATGAAAACTCATCAGTGCACACACACTGAAGCAGAAATTATATGTAATCTGAAACTAAAGAGCTTCGGTCAATTTCTCCAAGTATCGCACTTTAGCAACGTCACTCCATGATGTAATGTACTTCTCTTTTGGCTGGTCGACCGTTTTTGTTCCTGATTTTGACATTATTCAATTAAAACACTCCCGAATCATCGAGCGGCGCATTGACGCTACTAGCCGTTCCGCTTCTTGCCCTCCAACCCATTTCTGCGTATCACGTGACACCGCTCCGAAGTACGCAAAAGGGAGACCTCCATACTTTTGATTTCTAAGAGTTGCAATCAATTACGCAGATATATATATTATAAGTCTACAAAGCCATGACGGTGCCAAAATAGCATGATAGCATTTTTGAATATTTCACTAATCAGAGCAGCAGAATTCTAACTTCATTATATAAAATCAATCTAATCAATGAATTTAGTAAGCACTGAAGGCATCGTGATCATTAAAAAATCTCACAACTTAAGAACATCATACCTCTGCATAAATTACGCTTATGCAGTATGTTTCTTCCGATTAATGCAAACACTTTTTTTTTCGCAGAGCAGGGACCCGGCATTGATACCGTCACCTGAAAATCAGTGGCTGTGTTGTAAGACCTACATTTTGTAATTGACAATGACTTGAAAAGGCACGTGTCCTAAGCATATAGGAAAGGTAATACATGTACACTCAACGGTGTCTTTTGCACACTGCTATCTGACAAATTATTTGGAGCGGTCATCAGAAGCAGGCGACGATAGTCGAGTGATTTATTACCCACGGGGGGGGGGGGGGGGGGGGGTTGGGGCTGCAGACAATTAACTGTGAACTGAGAAGGGGTAAGCGGTGGGGCGGAGGGAGGGGGGGGGGGGTAAAAGGGTGGGGTGACAGGCATAAAATAATGAAAACTTGTTACGGTCCGACTTTGGGTTTGGTGTGTGTTGGCTACGCTGATGTCTCAAGTAGACTCACGTTCATAAGGGGGTGGGTAAATCAACATGGTCGGCAATGTTATGATCCAGGTCGACAAAAGACAGTCAAGTGTGTAATTAGCCAATCAGTCAGATGACATCAAGGTGTCAAGTTCTGAATTCTTCTCATACCACCGTTCCGACCTCATCTCTCGGACAAAAGTTGGACAACCAAGTTTTGAAAGAAATTTTCAAGGAAGAATGACATCACAGGTTTCTGGAAAGCAAGGATTCGGGACAAAAGAAAGAATAACTGACACTATAACACACACACACACACACACACACACAAACACACACGGGGATATAGCTCAGTTGGTAGCGCGCTGGATTTGTATTCAGTTGGCCGCTGTCAGCGTGAGTTCGATCCCAGGTTCGGCGGAAATTTATTTCAGAGTCAACTTTGTGTGCAGACTCTCTTCGGTGTCCGAACCCTCCCCCCGTGTACACTACATTGGGTGTGCACGTTAAAGATCCCACGATTGACAAAAGGGTCTTTCCTGGCAAAATTGCTTAGGCACAGTTAATAATTGTCTACCTATACCCGTGTGACTTGGAATAATAGGCCGCGAAAGGTAAATATGCGCCGAAATGGCTGCAATCTACTAGCCGTATAAAATTTCATCTCACACGGCATCACTGCAGAGCGCCTAGAACTGTACCCACGGAATATGCGCGATATTAGCCTCATTGATTGATTGATAAGCCTCATTGATTGATTGATTGATTGACACAAACACACACACAGGCACGAACTCAAACAAACACACTGGCACACCACACACACACACTGACACCACACACACACACACACCGACACCACACACACTCACACACTCACGCACGAACACATTCATACAAACTTGCGCGCGCGCACTGATTTCTAAACAACAACAACAATAAGCAGTGAACGATGCATATGCTAATCACGAGGCAAGAAATGAATGTGGCAAGTTTGATTCAACTTTGACCCGCTCTAAATCCCACGTTGTACACAGGATCGAGCGGTGTCCGTCTGTCTCCCTGAGGATGAAAGGGCTCACAGTTTCCAAAACTTGTGATCAAAATCAAAGTCTTTCAGTAACCTGGAAAGCTACTTAGAGTGCTGTCTCAATTATCCCCCTATCGCCGTAGGTCGAAGTTGAGGACTATCAAGTGTATAGGGAGGGGTAGGGGGAGGGTGGAAGGGAATTGTTACGACACGACTTTGTCGTGTAAAAGGAAATGATGGGTGGCACGCGGATATCCGTGGGATGTTCAGACATGGAAATTGCTCGAAATAACGATTATCTATTAAACTCATAGCTCATGGATTTCCATTAAGTACTTTTACCCCGCATTGTACTTGAAGTCCGACACCTAGTGTGAAAACGATCGTTCAATAGTCCAACATATTTCTGCCCCTTTTCCCGTTTAACCCCCAAATAACAACAACTACAACAAAGACAGCAAGAGCGACGACGACGACAATAAAATGTTGGAACCAAATTGAAATCATTGCAAACAAGACACCAGCAAATGTCGGACACCTACATGGTGGTTTTCAAGTTCCTCATTTTGTTACATCCCCCATACAACACTTTACCTATTGATCTTGTTATTTGGTTAGTTAATTTGAAATTAATGTTAAAGTTCCTAATTTGTTATCTAAATTTCGCCATAACGCATTTATTAACTCATTCATTTATGAACTTATTTATGTATCATTTCCCGTCGCGATATAACCTTGAATGGTTGAAAACGACGTTAAACACCAAATAAAGAAAGAAAGATGTATCATTTCCCTATTCGTCTATTTGTTTATTTTTTTATTTCAGTTATTTCGGCATGTAGGTATTTCGGTTGTAAGCAATTCAGTTATAATAAAACAAATTCACCCATTATTAGAAAGGGGAAAACAAATTGGAATGTCGGGTGCACATTCCAAGTTGATCCCTTTTTTAACTAAAAATAGCGCGCGTTATTACTAACAATGCTCTTGTACAAGCTTATAAAATATAAAGCCCACATGTTAAAATACCTTGACAACTACAAAGTGGGAAATTACAACGACGGTCAACAGTCAGAGTTATATATTGCTTGCAAGCCTGTCCGCCCTGTATCCAAGATATCCCCCATGCACTGGCATGGTCCTGAGATGACACACTTATTACTCAACAGTAAATTCCAGTAATCCTTTTGTCGGACTCTGTCATTTGTATGTTTGTGAATGTCACAGAAAAAACCCACAACTCCCAAAATCACGGAAGCATGATTAACCATTCAGTCAATTCAAGGGAATGCACGCTGAAAACGTCCGCTTTCATTTCACCTAAGAGGGGGAGGAAGGTGTTTTGTTAATGTTCTATTGCTGGTACTCGCACGTGAAAGTGTGTGGGAAAAAGATCAAGTCGCGTAAGGCGAAATTACTACATTTAGTCAAGCTGTGGAACTCACAAAATGAAACTGAACGCACTGCATTTTTTCCCAATGACCGTAGTCCGCCGCTCGTACAAAGGGCGGTGAAATTAACGACCCTGTTTAGCGCGGAAGTGGTTGCGCTCTGTTGCATAGCACGCTTTTCTGTACCTCTCTTCGTTTTAACTTTCTGAGCGTATTTTTAATCCAAACATATCATATCTACATGTATATGTTTTTGGAATCAGGAATCGACAGGGAATAAGATGAAATTGTTTTTAGATCGATTTCGGAAAATTAATTTTAATCATAATTTTTATATTTTTAATGTTTAGAGCTTGTTTGTAATCCAAATATAACATATGTATACGTTTTTGGAATCAGAAAATGACGAAAAATAAGATGAAATTGTTTTTGGATCGTTTGATAAAAAAAATTTTTTAATTACAAGTTTCCGATTTTTAATGACCAAAGTCATTAATTAGTTTTTAAGCCATCAAGCTGACATGCAATACCAAAGTCCGGCCTTTGTCGAAGATTGCTTTGCCAAAATTTCAATCAATTTGATTGAAAAATGAGGGTGTGACAGTGCCGCCTCAACTTGTACAAAAAGCCGGATATGACGTCATCAAAGGTATTTATTGAAAAAATGAAAAAAAATTCCGAGGATATCATTCCCAGGAACTCTCATGTAAAATTTCATAAAGATCGGAGTCCAGTAGTTTGGTCTGAATCGCTCTACACACACACACGCACAGACACACACACACACACACTCACTCACACACACACACACACACACACACACACACATACACACACACACACACACACACACGCACACACACACACACACACACACACACACACACACACACACACACACCACGACCCTCGTCTCGATTCCCCCTCTATGTTAAAACATTTAATCAAAACTTGACTAAATGTAAAAAAGGCAAAACAACTCAGGGTTGGAGCAGCCTGCATGCAACTGAGGACAACAACAACAAGTCGCGTAAGGCGAAAATACAACATTTAGTCAAGCTCAGTCGAACTCACAGAATGAAACTGAACGCACTGCATTTTTTCACAATGACCGTAGTCCGCCGCTTGTGCAAAACGGAGTGAAACTGACGAGCCTGTTTAGCGCTGTACATAGTGGTTTCGCTGTGCTGCATTGCACGCTTTTCTGTACCTCTCTTCGTTTGGTTTAAACTGTTTTATTCAACGTTTGTGCATTATTTACAAATAAAAAACGCATATAGAGTAAACAACAACAAGCATAATGCTTATAGTGGTGTTTACAGTTTTCTAGAAAAATACATATAAATGGCGGCTATTGTACAGTTTAAAAGAAGAGCAAGCAAACATGAAAAGAAAATTGAATGAAAAATGTACATCAAAACAAAAATCCGTTTAAGAATACATATATTATACTTTTTCGTTTTAACTTTGTGAGCGTGTTTTTAATCCAAACATATCATATCTATATGTTTTTTTGAATCAGGAACCGACAAGGAATAAGACGAAATTGTTTTTAAATCGATTTCGGAAATTTGATTTTGATAATAATTTTTATATTTTTAATTTTCAGAGCTTGTTTTTAATCTAAATATAACATATTTATATGTTTTTTGAATCAGATAATGACGCAGAATAAAGATGGAATTGTTTTTGGAACGTTTGATAAAAAATAATGTTAATTACAAGTTTCCGATTTTTAACGACCAAACTCACTCATTAGTTTTTAAGCCACCGAGCTGAAATGCAATACCGAAGTCCGGACTTTGTCGAAGATTGCGTGGCCAAAATTTCAATCAATTTGATTGAAAAATGAGGGTGTGACAGTGCCGCCTCAACTTGTACAAAAAGCCGGATATAATGTCATCAAAGGTATTAATCGAAAAAAGGAAAAAAAACGTCCGGGGATATCATTCCCAGGAACTCTCATGTAAACTTTCATAAAGATCGGTCCAGTAGTTTGGTCTGAATCGCTCTACACACACACGCGCACAGACACACACAGACACAGACACAGACACAGACACACACACACACACACACACACACACACACACACACACACATACACCACGACCCTCATCTCGATTCCCCCTCTATGTGAGTTCGACAGCTTGACTAAATGTTGTATTTTCGCCTTACGCGACTTGTTTTTTGCTGTATTTTTCTCTCTTTTTCTTTATTTTGTTTTTGTCTGTAATGAACATTTTAAAATGAAGAGGAAAAACACTACCCACGATCCTCTCAACGAAACAGTACATTAAACAAGAAGAGCAAACGCTCGATCGAGTCACTTTCGCAGTTCTGAATATTATATGAGGCATCAGATGGACAGGAAGAAATTGCTATTCACAACACAATGAGTCACGTTCACATAAAATTTGAGCCCGGTCACTTTTATAGTTTCCGAGAAAAGCCCAACGTTAAGTTGTGTGTTGCCGAACAGAAAAGGCTAGTTATCTCCCTTGTTTTTCTGATAACGTTCGTAAAAGGCTACAGATGTAAATACTTTGATGTAAAGAATAATCCTACAAAGTTTCAATCACATCCGATGAACTTTGTCAAAGATATAAAATGTCTAATTTTTCCTTTGACGCTGACCTGTGACCTTGAAAAAGGTCAAAGGTCAACGAAACCATCGTTAAAGTGTAGAGGTCATTGGAGGTCACGACTAAACAAAATATGAGCCCGATCGCTTTGATAGTTTCCGAGAAAAGTCCAACGTTAAGGTGGTGTCTACGGACGGCCGGCCGGCCGGCCGGCCGTCTAACACTGACCGATTACATAGAGTCACTTTTTCTCAAGTGACTCAAAAACCTGCGCACGCGCACACACACACAAACACAACTTTTCGAGAAAACATTGGCTGCATTTTTTTTTTTACTGGTGAGCGTACCCTGAGAAGAAATCCAACATGTGTTGTCCATATGATTTGCCCGTTCGGTTTTCTTTTGTTCTGATACGCGAGATGTCTCAAGAGGACCCATTTTGGCAAAGTTTAGAGGAGGAGGGGGGGGGGGAGGGGGGGAGCATGTTCGTAATTTTATTATCCAAGTGGACAAGCGATCGACAAAAGCCCGACAAAAGACTGCCAAGTGCCGTAAATGAGTCAGGTAAGATCAAGGTGCGATTTTTGACTTGTACTTCATACCAGTTTTCCTCGCCTCTTCTCTCCTCAACAAAGGTCTAGCAACAAAGTTTGGGGGTGTAATCTCATAAGGAGTGACATAATATCACATGCGAATATGAGGGAACGAGACAGAAGAATGAATAAAACAGCCGCTATTACGCTATCTGTGTTGTGGCTGGAAGAAAAAAGAACAAGTCGCGTAAGGCGAAAATACAATATTTAGTCAAGTTGCTGTCGAACTCACAGAATGAAACTGAACGCAACGCAACGCAGCAAGACCGTATACTCGTAGCATCGTCACTCCACCGCCCGTGGCAAAGGCAGTGCACGTGGAATTGACAAGAAGAGCGGGGTATTCGTTGCGCTGAGAAGGATAGCACGCTTTTCTGTACCTCTCTTCGTTTTAACTTTCAGAGCGTGTTTTTAATCCAAACATATCATATCTATATATTTTTGGAATCAGGAACCAACAAGGAATAAGATGAAAGTGTTTTTAAATTGATTTCGAAAAAAAAATTTTGATAATAATTTTTATATATTTAATTTTCAGAGCTTGTTTTTAATCCGAATATAACATATTTATATGTTTTTGGAATCAGCAAATGATGGAGAATAAGATAAACGTAAATTTGGATCGTTTTATAAATTTTTATTTTTTTTTACAATTTTCCGATTTTTAATGACCAAAGTCATTAATTAATTTTTAAGCCACCAAGCTGAAATGCAATACCGAACCCCGGGCTTCGTCGAAGAGTACTTGACGAAAATTTCAACCAATTTGGTTGAAAAATGAGGGCGTGACAGTGCCGCCTCAACTTTCACGAAAAGCCGGATATGACGTCATCAAAGACATTTATCAAAAAAATTAAAAAAAGTTCGGGGATTTCATACCCAGGAACTCTCATGTCAAATTTCATAAAGATCGGTCCAGTAGTTTAGTCTGAATCGCTCTACACACACACACACACACACACACACAGACACACACACGCACACACACACGCACATACACCACGACCCTCGTTTCGATTCCCCCTCGATGTTAAAATATTTAGTCAAAACTTGACTAAATATAAAAAGAAAGAATACCGTCCAACTAACACGAAGAAGAATGGGAAAAAATCTTAAATAAAGGGAGAGGTACAAAGGTTGCGATTCATCTCGGCTAGATATTATTCACAATTTTTGTAAACATAGTAAGCCTATACTCGCATCAGACACATATTTTACATGTATCAGCATCCTACATTTTGTCCGTGTCTGCCTTCTGGCCGGGTTTGCGATTTCTACATATTATATTCACGTGTTCTTCTCTCAACTTTTACAAACGGGAAAATATGACATCAAATAACGCTATCAAATATCGGAGAACAGCCACACCAGCGAATGCTCTCAAGAATATGTAAACCAATGTTCATCAAAATCCGTCAGGTAGCACACACACACACACAGACACACAGACACACACACACACACACACACACACACACACACACAGTCCGAGTGTGTCATTACTTGAATGGGGTGTGCACGTTAAAGATCCCACGATTGACAAAAGGGTCTTTCCTGGCAAAATTGTATTGGCATAGATAAAAATGTCCACCAAAATACCCGTGTGACTTGGAATAATAGGCCGTGAAAAGTAGGATATGCGCCGAAATGGCTGCGATCTGCTGGCCGATGTGAATGCGTGATGTAGGCTATTTTGTAAAAAAATTCCATCTCACACGGCATAGATAAAAATCCCTGCGCCTTGAATATGTGCGCGATATAAATTGCACAAAATAAAAATACAAAAATAAATAAATAAATCCCTGCGCTTAGAACTGTACCCACGGAATACGCGCGATATAAGCCTCATATTGATTGATTGATTGAATCAGTGAATGTGAAAAGACTATGGGTAGTCGTCTAAGACAGGTTAAAATCAGTCTAACGAATGACTACACAAACCTGCATGTGTCAGGTTTTAATTTTTGTTTGTTTGTTCTTTCTTTATTTTGTTTTGTTATTTCGTACGTTCGTTGATAAAATGCCGTCCCAACCTGCCGCCCACACACACACACACACACACACACACACACACACACACACAACACACACACACACACCACACACACACACACACACACACACACACACACACACACATTATAATCCCCCCTCCCGAATCCCCTCCCCCATTCTCCACCCGATAGCTCCTCTTTGTCTCACTCTCTCCTCCTTACAAATAACAATTTGATACGTTCATCTTTAATCCAACCCCCTCCCCGAATCCCCTCCCTCATTCTCCACCCGATAGCTCCTCTTTGTCTCGCTCCCCCGGTGTGACGTTTTCATCTTTCGCCGTGTTGATATTTCGCTTCTCGGCCTCGTTGATCTAGTATAAACTCTACACTGAACAAAAAAACACCCTTCGATAGTACTGATGAGCGACCTTGTGTACCTTACATTCATGGGGCCAAATTTGTCCAACCAATTTGTTTTAATTAACTTAGAAATTTGATTCATCCTAAAATGTTTCCTTCTTACTCAAGGGACGTAATTAACCACTCAGTACACGTTTTCGAAGAATTCGATTTTGGGGTTGAAATCTATTAAATTTTACCACCAATTTTCTTCACATGCAAGAAACTGACATGCTTTTCGTCCTTAAATAATTTCACTTCTTAATTTTACCAGGAAACAACATTTCAGTCTTGAGTATATGTCGAAGGGGAAATATGTACACAGACGAAAGATGAAATCGTGACACCGGCAGGGTATCTCGGCTGCCTACTTGAGTGAGTAACAGAACAGGTCGACAAAAGACAGTCAAGTATGTAATGAGCCAATGTGTCAAGTTCTGAATTCTTCTCATACCACTGTCCGCTGGGCAGATTCACTTGAACTTGAAGCAGCTTGTCTGGATACATCGTCCTCCCTCAAGATCGTAAAATGCCCAATTAAGTACTTGAGATAACAATGGCCGCCCCCGCTTTCAGTCTCATGCACTGAGCTAGTCTGATTAAACAGCTTTCTAAAGGTTGCGTCCGTCTATGTGAAACGTGTTTTTCCTTTGTGTTCCACTGCTTGTGACCCATTGTTTCGCTATACTGACTCAAAAGTTGAGTCTAAAAGAATGTGTATCCCTTGAACTGAGTTAGGGCTGACATTGTGACTATTGGAAAGACCCGCCATCTTTGGCCGGTCCGTTTCCAATCATGGTCTCGACAATCAAGTAATCTGTGCATGTGTACATGGAGTACAATAAGTGATAACGTCTCATGTGGAACAACTGAAAACAACTTACCTTCGAGTTGATTACGATGAATATTTTAGTCCTGAAAGTGTTCATCAAAGTTGAAAACCAAATTTGGGATACACAAAGTCGACCGTGGCCATCACCGGAGAACACTGTCGGTTAGTAACGCGTCTTTTTTTGGGAGGGAAAGTTTCGCACTCGCAAATCCATTTAACTCAGCAAATTCCTTGAAACAATATGCATTTATTTTATACTCTTTTCGTCTTACACAATTAGTGAACCTCTATGTTTGACCGAACATTAATTGAATAGAATATTACGAAACTAAAAATGCAGGTGAAAAAACCGAAATGATTGACAAAGTTTCGACGTTGTCTCTCTCTGTCTCTCTCTGTCTCCCTCTCTCCCCTCTGTCTCCCTCTCCGTCTCTCTCTATCTCTATCTCTCCCTCTCTGTCTCTGTCTGTCTCTCTGTCTGTCTGTCTCTCTGTCTGTCTGTCTGTCTCTTTCTCTCTCTCTCTCTCTCTCTCTCTCTCTCTCTCTCTCTCTCTCTCTCTCTTTCTCTCTCTCTCTCTCCCCCGACCCCCAGCCCCAATTTTTGGAAGGTTAGAAACTAGAGGACGTACATTTCTGTACAGTCACCATAAAATCTTCATCATGAATGCAAAAATGTTAACAAAATCGGCAAACCATAAAAGAACATGAAAAAAGGAAAGAGGTGCATTTAAAGGCTGTTGTGTACTGGCTCTCAAAATCCGTTCAGCAGAATGAGTTCGCATGTAACTGAAACTATTCTTAAAAGTTACTTGGTGATTTTAAAAGCTTGATAACACAAGTCCCATGATTTTAGACATGCTACAATGCCTTTAATCGAAGAAAGTTTGCGTTCTTGGCCGAGTCAATGCAGCTGGCTCGAAAATTACCTCCCTTGGACGCGTGACGTCTATAGCGGAATCGGCCGTGCAATGGGCGCAATCGGGTAGTCTAGTCATGTCCTCAAGAATACTTCAAAGGTAGGTCAAGAGAAACTAAGGACGGGGTGCGAGGGTGACTTCTCCAAGGTTATAACATTTCAAACAATAAATAACGGAGTTCATAACATGTATTCTGCTCCCTTCCTGCTTTTTCAGGTGTAATTCCCACTTGAACCCTGTTTTAGTTCAACTTATTGGCAGATATATTGTCACGCGCCGAGGGACACAAACACACTCACACACACACACACGCACGCACGCACACACACACACACACACACACACACATACACACACAGCCACCCACAAACACACATACACAAACTGATGTGACACACACACACACACATACACAAACTGATGTCACACACACACACACACACACACACACACACACACACACTAACACGTGTACACACACACGCACACACACACTAACACGTACGTGTAATCACACACACACACACACACACACACACACACACACACACACACACACACACACACACACACGCACGTATAGACAATCACAGAGATTAGGTTCATGTATTCTGCCTCCCTCTCGCCAATTTACAAAATACAACAAGAGGTTTGATGAGCACAGTAGATCAACTTTAAACGTACACAATTATATTTTTAGCATTACTTTTCAATTCTCGTTGATGCATTAATGATGCCAGAAAATGTAACCGGACGCATTTGGAACGCCAAAGCAATCAAATACATTGCGCGGTACTTCGGCGCTTAATTTCATAACGTCTGACTGAGTCATTTGTTATTCGGTGATAGTTTCGCACATATCTATCTCCTGTATTTGAAAATCTGTTCACCTTACGTAATTTTCAAAGGCTTTATATATATATACATTTCTTTGATAAACGATACGAAACCGTGCAGGTGAAAAATTGGTAATGACTGACGTAGGATTTACGTTGTGGATTTCACGTTGAGGGCACGTTGGCGATCAATCAAACCCCAACGTTGTGTGTTTACGTTGAAACTACGTTGTAGGAACGTTTGTTGTATCAAATTAACTTTTGTTTTTAAATCACGTGAATTTCACGTGAAAATCACGTGAGTATACCAACGTTGTTCGAACACCAGAAAATCACAATAATACAACGTCGATTTTACGTTGCTTTTTAAGGTGGAATCCACGTGAAATTTACGTTATGTACCAACGTGTAAAAAACAAAAAAACACAACTGTAACGCAACGTTGCTTTCACGTTGTGTTTTTTGGTTGGATCCACGTAAATTTCACGTAATCTTCGCAACATTTGTAAGACACCAAAATGCAACGTGAAATTCACGTAAAATTTACGTTGTATTACAACGTCGAAAGAACACCAAAATCTCACAATGACACAACGTTGGTTTTACGTTGCGTTTTTTGGTTGGCTCAACGTAAATTTCACGTAAAGTTCGCAACGTTGCTAATGACACGAAAAATTCACATTTTCGCAACGTCGTATTTACGTTGTGTGTTTGCTGGGTTATTTCTAATTTTACCTCTGGAAAAAACTATAACTTTCGTTTTGTTTACATTAATATTTAGACGCCATTTTAAACAGTATTCGTGCATTTTGTTTAGACATTCTTGCAGGTTTTTTTCAGACTCTGAGCAGATCACAGTATCATCCGCATACAGTAATAAAAACATTTGAAACAAAGCATTTACATCAGTATCTTCCATTCCAACCACAATAGCCTCCCTTGACATAGTTTGTAAACCATTACTGTTTTCCAACAAAAAAGGCTTTAGATCATTTAGAAATAGAGCAAAAAACAGCGGTGACAAGTTTTCCCCTTGTCTAACTCCACACAAACTGGGAAAATATCCAGAGCACTCACTATTAACTTTAACGCAAGACTTGGCATTTTCGTACATATTTCTTACAGTTTTTAAAAACTTCCCATTAACATCAGAACTAACTAATTTCTCCCATAAAAATGCACGGTGAACTTTATCAAACGCTTTTTCATAGTCTACAAATGCACAAAACAGTCGCTTCTTTTTGTTGAGAAAAAAATTTAATATACAATGCAAAGTAAAAACATGGTCTAGTGTTGAAAAACCTGTGCGGAAACCTGTTTGTTCTTGACCTAATTTATTATTACTCTCCAAAAAGTTTGATAACCTAGCATTTAAAATTGCACTGAAAAGTTTTCCGAAACAACTGAGTATAGTAATTCCTCTATAATTTGTGGGGTCAGCTTGGGAGCCTTTATTTTTGTACAATGGAATAATTTCGCCTACAGCCCATTGTGTTGGAACCTTTCCTGACTGCAAAACAACATTAAACAACAATACATAAATATCAATCATTCTATCATGCGACGCTTTTAAATACTCATTAATTATTTTATCTTGACCGCATGCCTTATTGTTTTTCAGCTTGTCTATACATTTGATAACTTCCTCCTTTGTAAAAGGCGCATTAAGAAATTCATTACTTGCTTCATTTAAAGGTTCATTACTATCATCCATTTCATTTTCATCACACTCTTGTAGTTTATTGAAATGTTCGAAAAACTCCGAACAAGTTGGATAGTTAGTTTTGGAATTATTTTTTATTTTTTTATTTTTATTTAGAAGATTCCAGTATGCTTTCGGGTCATTACTTCTTAACTTTCTCAAAGTTTTAACGAACTCATTGTGATACAACTTGCATTCCTTTTTTATTGTCTTTTTGTATTCATTAAAAGCACTCTTTTTTTCATGTTCATTGAACGCATTTTTAAAGCGTCTTGCTTTATTTTTCGCATGTAAAAATATTTTTCTTTTCTCTTTGCATATTGCACTAAACCATGGTTGTTGGAGTTTGGATTTCTTTGAACGTGGCTTTTTCGTAACTTTTTGTTCTTTAATTACACCGATTTTCTCAGCAGAACAATTTAGAATATCACAAATCTTATTAGTAACACTATCAACGTCATCTGTTGTCGTACTCTCACTTGTAGCTAGCATATCTTGTAATTTAGTTTCAACAGTATAAATATCATCCTCATTCAGATTAACTACAAAAGCTAACTTGGTCCCATTGTTATTATCCCATTTTGGTTTTGTGTACTTGTTACCCTTTTCTCTACTTTTAGACAGCAAATCTTCATTTTTGGGGTTTTTCACATCGTCTGCTAGGCAATCATTAGCGCGTACTTCATTCTGTTTTAATAAATGCAAAACAACAGGACAGTGTACGTCAGAATAAATTTCACAAAATTCCATCACAGAAAAATATTTAACTTTCGAGAACAGATCTTTTGACAAGATGCAATAATCAACAACGCTCTTATCCTTACATGTGCATTTACCAACCCCTGTATCATCGCCAACTCTACCATTAGCAATAACTAAGCCAGTCATTTTACAAAAATCAATCAATTTAAAACCAAGGTTATTAGTATTATTATCCTGTGAGGCCCGCTCACCTATTAGAGTACCAACCTCATCAGAGTCAAACAAGTCATTATCAACAAAACCTTCTGAATGCTGATCATCTTCATACAACATTTCACTCAGATGACCAGTGCGGGAATTTAAGTCTCCTAAGAGACAGACATAATCATTATCTACCCCAAACTGCATGTACACCTCTTCTAATTCAGCATAAACATCTTTATTATGGTAAGGTGATCCTTCTGGGGGAATATATAAAGCACAGAAAAGGGTGTCACGGCCAAGTATTTTCTTATCTAACTTAAAAAATAGCGCATTCTCACACATTTCTACATCCAAAAATCTATACCATATTTTCATCTCTTCTTTTATCTTATGTGACAGCTTTTTTTCTTCAAAAATAGTTATATTATTAGCAAACACTTCCCGTATTAAAACTAATACACCACCTGATTTTCTGCGAAATTTTCCTCTATTCTTATAAAATGCTATGTATCCTGGAATGTTAATCTCATCAACATCATCAAGTTTGCTCTCGCTAAAACAAATAATGTCATATTTAGCAATAAATTTGACAAATTCAGGAAATTTTAGCTTTGAAGTGATTCCACAGACATTAAGCGCTAAGCATGAGAGTATATCAGGGTTATCCTCAATACTATATTCAGTACTAAAGGAATCTCCAATCTCACTATTACCATTATGTACATCTATTTCAACAGTAGATTTGTTACATACATTCTCAACATCTAACGAGTCAAAGTGAACATCAACATCTGACATTACAACAACATTATCCATTTCATGCGCATTGCCAACATCCAGAGAGTCATGCAAAATATAAACATCGGAAGCATTTGTATACACATCAACAACATCAACATCATCAGTATCACCACAGACCTTCACCACTCTCTCTTCGCCTCCCTCTTTACCGCCATCATCACCCCAGTCACCGTTAAATGCTAAGTCATGCACATGATTTCCAATTTGGGGTATTCCTGCAGCACCATCATTCACACGACCGTTATCTGTAAAGTCATGCACATTGTTTACATCTTGGTACATACAAACAGCCTCATCACTTTCACAACCCTTATCTTCAAACTCATGCACATTGTTTTCTTCTTGGTGCGAACACACAACATCATTCTCACAATCATTCTCTAAATCATGCACATTATTTTCATTTTGGGGAATAAACACAGCATCATCATTCTCCCAGCCCTTGTCTTCAATAGCATGCACGCTGTTTTCATGTTGGGTCATAGCCACAGCAACATAATTCTCGCAACCCTTACTGTCAGAATCATGCACACAATTTTTATATTGGGTCATACACACATCAGTATCGTTCTCACAAACCTTGGCATCAAAATAGTGAACATTGTTTGCATTCTGGGACATACACATAGCTACCTCGGTCTCCAAACTCTTATCTTCAAAAACATGTACATTGTTTTCATCTTTGGGCAAACACACAGCAACATCAGTCTCACGTCCCTTTTCATCATAGGCATGCGCATTGTTATCATCTTGGGACATACACACAGCCACCTCGGACTCCCAATCCGTATCAACATCATGCACTTTGTTTTCGTCTTGGGACAAACACTCTGCATCAACATCATTCTCACACTCTTCCTCCACTTGACCTACTTTCACTTCAGACTCACTCTTCATGTGTGCATTAATACTTGGCTTTGCATTCTCATCTTCCAAAACACACATTGTGTCCGTCATTTCATCCTGTTTTAGCACTATCTTATCTGTCAATTGTAAACACGGCTTACTATCGCTGTTTTTACCACAGTTTATGATTCTTTCATGCTCTTCTGGCATGATGTTTTGTTTATCGTTCCCATCATAGGGTATAACACCAATAAAGTCAACACACAACAGTCCGGTTTTACTTACTTGGTTACTTTGCGACACAACATCCTTGGAGCGCTTGTTACCAGCAGAGTCCTTGTTCTCGCTAGCACTGTCACTGTCTCTGACACCAACGCTTGCTAGCCAGCTGGTTACAGCTCTGTATTTGTTGACATATGTGCGTGGGTGGGGAGAACGCGTGTCCCCAACCTCGCATGACACCCGTATAGGGTAACCGCCCTTCTGTGATGGTTTAGTGACCGAAAATCCCGTGCTATCTTCGCCTTTTCCCGGGTCTGTTTCGGTGCATAGGGGTTGTACTCTGGCAGAGATACAGGCGCTCGAAACTGCCTGCTTGCTGGAGGGGCCGTAACCTCTAACTTTCGGTTTGCCGATGATACCTCCAGGGGGTTCCTATTCTGCTAGTAGGCTGGCAAGGCCGAGGTCCTCGAAGTCGACCGAATCCACTCCCAGTTTGAAAAGATCGTCGGGATTGTCGATGACGATGACCTTCCTGGGGCTGTCTCTGTCGGAGAGGCCTGGTGGTCGCCGCTTGGTGCAGTGAATTCTGCCGTCGATTGACCACGCGTGTTCGACTTCTGGCACCTTCTTCTTGATGTAGTGTAGCATTCTTGCCCTCAGGGTCGTAAGATCATCGAACATGAAGACCCCTTCGTGTTCTTTCTTGTCCTTCAAGGTTTTCTTCTTTTGGAGCACCTCCTTTCTCTTCCTTCTCGAGATGAATCGAACGAGGACTGGGCGGCCTTTCCTTTTGCGGTCCCCTGAGCGGTGGACTGTTGATAGGTCGTCGGCAGACACATCGGCACCAGTAGCTTTGAAGATGTCGAGAACCTTCTTCTCGATGTCTTCGCCCTCCTCCTCCTTCACACATACAATCTTCAAAGTTTCACGGCGGCTGTACTGTTCCAGCTTGTCATTCTCATACTTCATGAGTAGAACATTCTTCTGCAAGTGCTGGATGACCGCTGAATCCTGGCTCACACCTGCGGGTTTGGGCATTTTCTGGATGACTTTCTTCATGACCTCCCCTACTGCGAAGGCTACTGAAGTGACTATAGCAGGGACGAGTTGCTGCATCAGGAACTTGTCACCAGCCTTGCCGGCACCACCGCCACCGTCACCGCCACCACTCTTACCCTGACCCTGTCCGCTCTGGCAAAGGCAGTGAAATTGACAAGAAGAGCGGGGTAGTAGTTGCGCTAAGAAGGATAGCACGCTTTTCTGTACCTCTCTTTGTTTTAACTTTCTGAGCGTGTTTTTAATCCAAACATATCATATCTATATGTTTTTGGAATCAGGAACCGACAAGGAATAAGATGACAGTGTTTTTAAATTGATATATTTCGACAATTTAATTTTGATAATAAGTTTTATATATTTAATTTTCAGAGCTTGTTTTTAATCCAAACATAACATATTTATATGTTTTTGGAATCAGAAAATGATGGAGAATAAGATGAACGTAAATTTGGATCGTTTTATACATTTTTATTTTTTTTTACAATTTTCAGATTTTTAATGACCAAAGTCATTAATTAATTTTTAAGCCACCAAGCTGAAATGCAATACCGAAGTCCGGGCTTTGTCGAAGATTACTTGACCAAAATTTCAACCAATTTGGTTGAAAAATGAGGGCGTGACAGTGCCGCCTCAATTTCACGAAAAGCCGGATATGACGTCATCAAAGACATTTATCAAAAAAATGAAAAAAACGTTCGGGGATTTCATACCCAGGAACTCTCATGTCAAATTTCATAAAGATAGGTCCAGTAGTTTAGTCTGAATCGCTCTACACACACACACAGACACACACACACACACACACACACACACACACACACACACACACGCACGCACATACACCACGACCCTCGTCTCGATTCCCCCCTCTACGTTAAAACATTTAGTCAAAACTTGACTAAATGTAAAAACAAGTCTGTTTACGGTAACATAGGCAACAAAAATAGGGTCGGTAGGTCGGGATGTTTTTTAATTTTTTTTTCTTCTCCAAAAAAACATATTTTTAAAGGCACAGTGCAGCTCACAGCCTTCGTTTTGCGTTTTTGTTGCAGCTGAGTGCATTTACAGTTCAAAAATCCTCCTATGGTAGTAAAACAAACCCAAAACTACCCAACGACGACATCTGTGAAGCTCGACAGTTTTTTGTTCACGCGAGTGCATACATTAACCTAGTTATTACGTGGTGTTTGGTCGGAGTTCGATTCAACTGAGTGATTCCGGCCTCCATTTTGTTTTACACAAACTCATGATGACGTCTGACATAGTTTGCTAGAGACGTGTCTTAGATCCAAAAATAGGCCAAGACCAGCCGGGTACCGGGTCCGAGTACGAAATCAATTCGTAAAAAAATCGCAGTTCTTGACTCTTTGGGTGCAAGTCAATGAAACTTGGTAGTTCTTCTAACGGATAGCTGCCTGAGGTATGACTAAAACCCCCAGGGTCTCCGTGCACCTGGATTTGACAAGTTCAGTATACCTTTAAGTTATTTTGCCAAAAAACAGAGACCTTTTTTTCTTCTTTTTTTTTTCTCCCAAATGCCAAAAAAAAGTCTAGGGTCGCGCGAAAAAATAGGGTCGGTCGGGATACCGTAAACAGACTTTTTTTTTTTTTTTTTTTTTGGGGGGGGGGGGGGGCCTAAGCACATCACAAAAAATGCAGACATTAAAAACAAAAGTGTATTTGTTATTTTGAGTTGTAGGACAGGGCATATCAATACGCAAGCCTTTAAAGCCAGAACATTAGATGTATTAACTTTTATGTGAGTTGACGGGCTCATGGATTAGTGTTTTTTTTTTATAGTTTGCTTGGTGATTTGGTTGACCGGCTGGTTGTGCGTTTTCACTTTGTTTGTTCGTTTGGACTTATTTTTACATTTAGTCAAGATTTGACAAAATGTTTTAACATAGAGGGGGAATCGAGACGAGGGTCGTGGTGTATGTGTGTCTGTGTGTGTGTCTGTGCGTGTGTGTGTGTGTGTAGAGCGATTCAGAGTAAACTACTGAACCGATATTTATGAAATTTTACATGAGAGTTCCTGGGTATGATATCCCCAGACTTTTTTTCTTTTTTTCGATAAATGTCTTTTATGATGTCATATCCGGCTTTTTGTAAAAGTTGAGGCGGCACTGTCACACCTTTATTTTTCAATAAAATTGATAGAAATTTTGGCCAAGCAATCTTCGACGAAGGCCGAACTTTGGTATTGCATTTCAGCATGGAGGCTTAAAAATTAATTATTGACTTTGGTCATTAAAAATCCAAAATTGTAATTAAAATTATTTGTTTATAAAACGATCCAAAATTACTTTTATTTTATTTTTCATTATGTTCTGATTCCAAAAACATATAAATATGTTATATTCGGATTAAAAACAAGTTCTGAAAATTACAAATATAAAAATTATGATTAAAATTAAATTTCCGAAATCGTTTTAAAAACAATTTCATCTTATTCCTTGTCGATTCCTGATTCAAAAAACATATAGATATGATATGTTTGGATTAAAAACACGCTCATAACGTTAAAACGAAGAGAGGTACTGCAAAGCGTGCTATGCAGCACAGCGCAACCGCTACCGCGCTAAACAGGCTCGTCACTTTCACTGCCTTTTGCACGAGCGGCGGACTACGGTCATTGTGATAAAAATGCAGTGCGTTCAGTTTCATTCTGTGAGTTCCACAGCTTGACTAAATGTAGTAATTTCGCCTTACGCGACTTGTCTTTCTTTCTTTCTTTCTTTCTTTCTTTTTGACTTTCTTTTTTCTACCTTTTATCTTTATCTTCCATGCATTCATTTCATCCACTGCTCGCAGTCCGTATGAGCTTATATTATGTCTTTCATTGCAGATGCAACTTCATCGGCGATTCCTAGTCAGTCGACCCCACCATAACCCCCCACCCCCATCCCCCATCTCCCCCCCCCCCCCACCTCTTGCCCGCCCCCTCCTCTTCCTCCCCAGTGCCTTTACTTCTCCTCGTAACTCGTCTTTTCCTCCTTATACCTTCCTCCAATACCCGTTTCTGTTTATCACACTCGTGTTCGTGACTCAGACAGAAAGGCTTTCTTCTTCTTTTTCTTCACTGCTACTGATGCGTAATAATAGGGGAATTGATGGCAACCGGGATTCCGCGTGACAGAGAAAAATGAACACAAGGAACTCTTCCATCTTCCATAGTGTTCTGCCGAGGGGCTGTTTTTTCTTTTCCTCGCATCATTTCCCATCGCTCCTTGCAACGAGCCCCTGCCTCTCTTTTCCTTTCTTTTTTCCTCCTTCTCATCACTGAGTAATAACAGAAATGCGTTGACAAAGTCCCACGTGTTTCCTCCTACCATTCCCCCCGGCTCTTCCTTAATTCCTCGCTCCCCCTTTCTCTCTCTCTCCCCCCCCCCACCCCCCCACGCCCCCAACCCCCCAACCCGAGGCTACCTACCAGGCATGACCTGAGACAGTCTGTCTTGTCGAGTGTTTTCTTTGGGTACTTTGTGAGGTCTTAACTAAAACAAAAATAACGTCGGAAATACAATGTTTATAATAACACACCGGTGACACTGTGACGGTTCCCCTACGCTTTGTGTTCGGTGCCCTGACCCTTTGTGTTCGGTTCCCACTCGGTTCCCACACGCCAAAATTCGCGGACAAGATCGAGGTACTGTCACCCAAAACATCCATTTATGGTAGTATTACGCAATGTTGCTCTCTGAGAATGGTCTTGTTAGATCTGTGAGTGTTTACACTACATGCCTAGGTGCTGTTGGATTGAAGGTTTTTGATATTTTAGCCGTTATTAGGTAGAATGCCTTCCACTTTACTGCAAAACTGCATAATTCGTAGCATCGGCAAGAAATATCCTACCAAAAAATGCCTGCTTGGAACTGTCGTTGGTCCAGCAAAAAGTTCAACATGTCTGTAGCAGACAGCCCAAGTTTCAAGATTGTAGGGCCATCCAAACAGCCGTAATAATAAAAACAACAAAAGTAGTCAGTGAAATTGGCTGTGTTCGGTCCCCCCACACTTTTGTGACGTAGGCGTGACGGTTCCCATAATTCATTGTGTCGGTCCCCACTTTCTGTGTCGGACCCCACTTTCGACCTAATTTCTCTGTGACGGACCCCACAACCAGCCTATTTTGTGTCGGTCCCCACACCTTCTTGGATTTATGACTTGCCGGTTACTTGTATCATTGTATTCATTGAATCTAATTGTCTCGGAGTTATTTTTCAGCAAAAACCGGCAAGGCAGCACCTTTTGTGATACCAAGTAAGTCAGATGACATCAGTATGTGTGTGTGTGTGTGTGTGTGTGTGTGTGAGAGAGAGAGAGAGAGAGAGAGAGAGAGAGAGAGAGAGAGAGAGAGAGAGAGAGAGAGAGAGAGAGAGAGAGAGAGAGAGAGATTGACACCTTTCCAGATCACTCCGGTTATGCGACACTACCGCGAGCGTCACTACCGCGGGTCACACTACGGCGAGTACGACACTACCGCGTGTCACACTACCGCGAGTACGACACTACCGCGAGTATAACACTGCCGCGTGTCACACTACCGCGCGTACCACAACCGCGAGTACCATAACCGTAGAGAGAACGCATGCAAACTTACTTCTTGTGAGTTTGTGTTCTAACTTTGATTGGAAGCAACCCATTCTATATGTATTCTGATAGTGTGTTCTGATCGTTTTGAGTTCTTGGTTAGCATGACAAACATTGAATTAGTGTTCAGAGAACAGACCAGGCCTTTTTGTTTTATATTTCAAGGAAACATTTCAACCTTTGCCTTCAGCCATGGAAGTCATAAAATGACACGCGGTAATGTTATACTCGCGGTAGTGTGACACGCGGTAGTGTTATACTCGCGGTAGTGTCGTACTCGCGGTAGTGTCGTACTCGCGGTAAGTTCTGTTTCCGTACCCGCGACAGCGTCAGCGACAAAAGAAAACGCGCGCAAACGCGTGACGTGTTTCCGTACTTGCGTTTTAAACATGCGGTAAAATCTGTAAACTCCCGCGTTGCCGCGCGACAACGCGAAAAAATCGCTCCAGGACCCTTTCAAAAAAATCGCGTCGCTTGCCGCTTGTCGCGCCGCTAACGCGTCGCGCGTGGGCAGGTCATTTTCTATGTGCTTGATTTTCGTCGCGCCGCTGGAAAAACGCTGTCGCGGGTACGGAAACACAACTTTAGTGTGAGACGCGGTAGTGGTACTCGCGGTAGTGACGCTCGCGGTAGTGACCAGCACCCGATCACTCCACATAAACGCTGGTTCTGGTTGCATTGTGCCGCTGTATACAGCTAATAGAATTTTTTTTAATCCTTTTGTGGTATTGCTGATGATGCTGAACATGTATTTTACTAGTTTACCAATATGTATCTTTGACCCTGATAGCCTACGAAAACGGAGCAATCATGGCCCAACATTGGCCCAATGCTGAATTTATTGGAGCGGTGTTGAGCCTTAGTCGGGCCGTTGTCGTAGGCTGTCAGGGTTTATGTAGCCTTGTTCCATTGTATTCTGACTGTCATAAAGTAATTAATTTTAAGAGAAAGCAGTCATGAACACAAGGAGCTGGGAAAAGTTGCCTCTTACAACAAGCGTGGATAAAGACACATACTTGACATAGGCAAGTACTCTTTTTTTTTTTCAATCACCACTAGAAGTCCCTGGGCAGCATTTTGCTCTGAAAACTGAATCTCACATACGACAGGTGGATCTTTTATTTTAAAAATGTGCCACATTGCATATCTCCAAGGCCGTAAGACTAAGAGTAGATATTGGGAAGGCCAGTTCAAGAAGGTGTGGGTGGATCAACACATAATTTGCTGGTATACTGGGAACCGTCCCAGAGATAAATGTATAGGTTACAACACGAGTGGTTTTTTATATGGCTTGTATTTCAGTCAAGACCCAGCGGATGAATATCATCGGGAGACACGAGCCTTTGGCGAGTGGCTCTCGATTGATATTCCCGCTGGGTCTTGACTGAAATACAAGCCATATAAAAAACCACGAGTGTTGTAATCTGTATATCCCATTCTACCATCAAACACAAAGTGTAGACTACTAGCGGCACTGTTGCGATCTGTGGAGTGTGAAACAGTGTTTTCAGCGAGACTTGGCCTTTTTGCAACCTTAAACTAAGTGACCGTCGCTGAAAAAATAAAACGAATGAGTGCATCTATAAGTACGCGGTAACACTACTTTCAGACCGTTTAAAAGCTTTAAGTAAAGGTTCATAAGTTGCAAGAAAGTAATGAAGTCGTATAGAAATCCATTTAGTTGAAGCGCACAATTCTTTTGCGTTTCAGGTCGGCGGAACGGGGAAACCGGTTTGGCCCCCATTTGGCTTACTCGACTCGATTCAGAATCGATTCCACGTTGTTTTTTTCGAACGCATTATTATACAATTAGTCTTATTGACAGAGAAGCAAATTTTAGGAAACACATATGTAGATTTAACCATTTGCTCCCTATTTGAAATGTATCTACATGTTTTGCGAGTGTGTTTGCATGAACCTAAACTGGTATGGGTGCGAGGAAAACAGGACCCAAGTCTGTCACCGCCGCTTGATTGCATTTTGAAAGAATATGACTGGATTACGGAAAAATACACACATGTTAAGTTCTTAGATACCTTCATCGCCAATGTGGACTTACTGCAGAGCCAGGCAAAAGAGTAGACTTGCTCGCAAAACACGTGAAACAGCTGATGATAGCGAAGCCCAACCGTGCCAGGTAAGGACGGTCTGACAGATTCTCAAAAGTCGTCTGCTAACGAAGCAAGGGGAGGGTACTCGTGTTTTTGTTTTGGTTCGCTAGCATCTGGTTATCTTGTAAGTTGAATGTTCGTTTTTTCCCACCTGCATTGCTTTCATAATGAAAGAAACGTTTGCTTATTGCATCTCATACATCAGATCAGTTCTGAGATTCATTTTTGCGTGCAACTGATATGGTTTTCTGAGCCGTACAATACGATTTTGGAACTTCATACAAATGTGTCACATTGTTCGGCGCGAGGTCAAAGGTCGGGAGCAAAGTAGTTCTTCGCCCAAATCGGAATCTGCACTATCATATATTTTTTTGAGTCCATGATGTATTTATTGAGCTATAAAAATACAACATATATACCCATACTGAAGTAACAGAGACAAAGAAGGGAGGTCATGGGATATAATATTATATATTATTTGTGGCATAAACTAATAAAGTTAGTCTCTCTCTCTCTCTCTCTCTCTCTCTCTCTCACACACACACACACACACACACACACACACACGTGCACACACACACACACATACTGATGTCATCTGACTTACTTGGTATCACAAAAGGTGCTGCCTTGCCGGTTTTTGCTGAAAAATAACTCCGAGACAATTAGATTCAATGAATACAATGATACAAGTAACCGGCAAGTCATAAATCCAAGAAGGTGTGGGGACCGACACAAAATAGGCTGGTTGTGGGGTCCGTCACAGAGAAATTAGGTCGAAAGTGGGGTCCGACACAGAAAGTGGGGACCGACACAATGAATTATGGGAACCGTCACGCCTACGTCACAAAAGTGTGGGGGGACCGAACACAGCCAATTTCACTGACTACTTTTGTTGTTTTTATTATTACGGCTGTTTGGATGGCCCTACAATCTTGAAACTTGGGCTGTCTGCTACAGACATGTTGAACTTTTTGCTGGACCAACGACAGTTCCAAGCAGGCATTTTTTGGTAGGATATTTCTTGCCGATGCTACGAATTATGCAGTTTTGCAGTAAAGTGGAAGGCATTCTACCTAATAACGGCTAAAATATCAAAAACCTTCAATCCAACAGCACCTAGGCATGTAGTGTAAACACTCACAGATCTAACAAGACCATTCTCAGAGAGCAACATTGCGTAATACTACCATAAATGGATGTTTTGGGTGACATTACCTCGATCTTGTCCGCGAATTTTGGCGAGTGGGAACCGAGTGGGAACCGAACACAAAGGGTCAGGGCACCGAACACAAAGCGTAGGGGAACCGTCATAGTGTCACCGGTGTGAATAATGTCGCGCTCGGCAAAGCGAGCTATTGTCTTCGCAATTCGTTTGTCTTTTTAGTTGTCTGCCTCCAGCGAAATGATCCGGTTGTCATAAAGTTGTTTGTAACCGAAAGACGCAGGTCTCTGTCTCAGTGTCAGTCTGACGTTTGGTCGTTTGGTTTTCGTGTCTTTTGAATAATTATATCTGTCTCGGTGTCTGTCACAGTGGCGGTCTGACTGCGTGTGTCTGTCTCAGTGACTCTGTCTCTACACTGGCGGAGCGGTCTCCCCCTCTCTTCCCCATCCGTTCTCTCTCTCTCTCAGGCTAACACACACACACGTATACACACGGCACACACACCAGCACACACACACAGTGACACACACACACACACAGAAACTGAGAGAGAGAGATTGATTGATTGATTGATTGATTAAACTTTATTGCAGAAGGATGGAGATTTTAGGCATTGCCTAGTCTTACAATCTGTCCTTGCAAACAAAGACGAGAACAAAACAACACATGAAAAGAGTATATGGACACTACGAATTTGACGAAACATACATTATGGTAATAAGTAACATTCAAAAGCAAATCAAAAGTTATAGATTAACTAAATAAAAACTATGAAGTATAAAGATAGCAAAAGTAACAATGATAATAGCAATGAAGGCAATGATGATGATTTCATGATAATAAGATTAATAGCAATAAAATAATAATAATGATAATAATAACACTAAAAATAATGATAATAATGAGTGCAAAGTTACGTTCAATAAGAACATGAGGTCCTGAATAAAAACAACAACAGCAAGCAAACAATTAGCAAGTCAAGTGTAGAAAAACAACAATCATAAAAAGAGAATCGTATCCCGTATCTTTTTCCATGCATAAATTGCATACACGCATGCTAATATACATAGAGAGAGAGAGAGAGAGCAAGAGAGAGCCGAGAGAGAGAGAGAGAGCAAGAGAGAGAGAGAGAGCCGAGAGAGAGAGAGCCGAGAGAGAGAGAGAGAGAGCAAGAGAGAGAGCGAGAGAGAGAGAGAGAGAGAGAGAGAGAGAGAGAGAGAGAGAGAGAGAGAGAGAGAGAGAGAGAGAGAGAGCAGATCGAAATAAGTGCAGCGCCCCCATGGCAAGGCCAATATGGGTATGTGATACGGGACAAAGCCAGAGAAAACAAATCAATAGAATTGTCTTTTATCATTGTATTCACCCCTCCTGCCCTTATAAATCTTACCTTCTCAGTCTTACACCAACACCACCCGAACAGTAACTTTCAGGCGCCTCTGCGCAGGTGAAAAGCAGGGTCTATCGGATTTTACATCCCAGGTAAAACTCGCTACATTCACCAAACCTACACAATCCGCGCTATTCCCACGCCCCTTTTCTGTTGAGACGAATCCGAAGGGTCTGAAAAAGTCATTGTGCGGCGAATAAATGGACCGGCCCTTCTGTTACAATGAGGTATGCTATATCAAATGACAACACACTTCTGTCCTCAGACGGGGGGGGGGGGGGGGGGGTATATGCCCCTCCCCCTCCACACCCTTACTCGCTCTCACTCTCAGTGTCGCGTACCTTTATGTGTGTGTGTGTGTGCGACGCAGTGACCGAGAGAACTTGTTCCCAGAGGGCTTTCGTCTGGTGTTTGGCTGGGGGTGCATATTTTGATGGGCCCTGTGTTCGAGTTTGTTGTGTTTGAGGGCCAGTCTGGTATTGAACTAGACACAGACGGAGCCGGACGATTTTGGTGTGATCTTTTGCCTCGTGATCTGTGTGTGTGTGTGTTTGGACACGGGACGGATGTGTCTCTATACAAGGTATTCATGTTTCATTGTTAGTGGTATACGATTTAACACCTAAGAGTTGTGCATCACAACCGGCAGGACGATCAGTATTCGGATGTAAAACTGAAACATTTGCGAAAAGCACTTTTGCAATTTAACGCGTGTAAAGAGGCAGTATGAAAGTATTTCCCTACTTCCGGCATTGAGTTAGCAGAGTAATGTTTGCCTCCGCAGTCTACATGTTTTATTCTCTCTGTGACAATTTAACCCGTGTCTAGCTATTTTGGCCAGAGTTTTGGTGTACCCCAAGACTAATTTGTGTGTGGTTTCTTCAGTTTTCAGTGTCGAAGTATTCAGGGGCTAGCCGCGGCTGTGCTTGTTGTTTCAGTCGGAAAGGCAACGTGATTCTTTTGTGGCCTCGGCTATAAAATCGACACGACCCAGTTATTCCTTTCAGCTGGGAAGACGTTAGCGCTATATTGGAAGACACTGGGAAAACCTACCCGACCAGTATGAATATTACTTGATGTTTCTACTCTCTTGAGAAAGTGAACAACTTCCTGGATTCCGCCTGCTTCCCGCATGAACTCAGAAGATGAAACTTTCTGTGGAAGGTAATTGTATGGTCATTCTAAATCAGGGTTTGAAGTATTGTATGTACACCTTACTGACACATGGGTATTGTTCAAGAACTATTTATTAATGAGTTAATGTTGAAAAAGAAAAAGTTATCGCCAAAAAAGTCCACATTCTTCAAGCTGTTTAGTGGTTTCAACAAATGTGTATGATAGGTAGGCGGGTGTACCTGCTGATTCCGAAGGTGTTGCATTCTCTGAAAGGTTATTACTGGCGCTGTTAGTATGTGTGTTGTGTCACGGTATGAGTGTGTGTCGAGGGGCGGGGTGGGGGGTGGGGGGGGAGGGGGGTACGCGCTCGCGTGTGTGTGTGTGTGTGTGTGTGTGTGTGTCTCTAGCTCTGCCTATATCGGTGTGTGTGTGTGTGCGCGCGCGTGTGTGTGTCATTCTGTGTGTGTGTGTGTGTGTGTGTGTGTGTGTGTGCGCCGCATGTGCGCTGCTTGAACCAAAACATATTGACCTCAAATTGTAACATTATAATTATATCACTGGCAAGTAGCTTAGTCATTGTGAAGCTAGTCTTTTTAGAATGAAATATTTGGAGAACCGCAAAGCAAATTATGCAGCCAGCCGAGTCTGTGTATTCTAAGCGTGTTGCAAATGGCCGGAAAGCTTTACAATTTTGGCTAACAGCCAGAGAGCGAGAGAATGCAGGTCCTGGGAAATACAGAAACCAGTACCAGCAAAGTTCATAAGAAGCTGTAACGTTTAAGAAGTGCCGAAGCTGAAATGGTTACAACGATTTTATATTACTATTCACTTGTTTTGGTCATTGCATAATGAGAGTGAGATCACGTGTTTCCTTGTATTGTTTTGTCTTGGTTTAGAGCGTGTGTGTGTGTGTGTATTTTTAAAAGCGTTTGCTTTCTTCACAAAACTCATGTGACGACGCAAAGTATAACGACTCACCTTAGTGAAAATATACATGTCACGGTAGAGACGAAGATCTGGTAGAAACGTCGTTTCTACCGGTAGAGACGAGCATCGTCGTTTCTACCGGTAGAAACGATGATCCTCGTTTCTACCGGTAGAAACGACGTTTCTACCAGTAAAGACGACGATCGGAGTTTCTACCGGTAGAAACGACGATCGGAATAAAACGTTTGTGTGTGTGTGTGTGCAATGTAGGTGATTTTGTCATTTTATGAACACAGTTCTATCTTACCGGAATGAACTCATTTTTAACGTTGTTTACAGAGCACGTGAATTTGTGGGAAATGTATTGAGAATATCTGTAGAGAAAAAGACTACTGAAAATTGGTCTGAAATTGTCTACAAGCTTTTCACAAACAAAGGAAAGCTAAAGAACACCTTTAAACAGGCAGATTTGATCGATCTGAGAAATGTGCAATTTGACACTCTCCTGGACGTCGACATTGAGAGTTTAGAAGACATCAGCGTCATTCAAGCGTCAAGACAAGTCACCAACTGGGCAAAGGGGGCCTCCGTGTGCACGTGCAGGGGAAAATGTAACACCGCTAAATGCCAGTGCAAGCGGGCAGCAGTACCCTGCTCTACAAAATGTCACCCAAAATCCACCCGATCGTGTCTGAACAAAGACAATCTGTCAATCACTCTGGTGAGTGAGTGTACCCCTCTTCTGACAATTCTTCTAGTGCACTAAATGCAGTTCCAAACTGTCTAGTGATGAGCAAGCCTTTTATGGGGGAGGGGGGGTGGGGGAGGGAGGGAGAGAGTTCCCTTGTGTATTATTTTTGCTATATGAGTTGACTTTTACCAGCTGTTTTAAAGACTTGTGTATTATTTGTGCTATGTGAGGTGACTTTTACCAGCTGTTTTAAAGACTCTTGTGTATTATTTGTGCTATGTGAGGTGACTTTTACCAGCGGTTTTAATGACAAGATCAAAGTTTCTCTTGCTTTCAACTCGCAACCATTTGTTTTAAAAACTCTTGTGTATTATTTCTTCGTTTCTACCGGTAGAAACGTCGTTTCTACCGGTAGAAACTCCGATCGTCGTCTCTACTGGTAGAAACGTCGTTTCTACCGGTAGAAACTCCGATCGTCGTCTCTACTGGTAGAAACGACGATCCTCGTCTCTACCGGTAGAAACGACGTTTCTACCAGATCTTCGTCTCTACCGTGACATACATCTAAAATAGAAAACCATTATCTTTTCTAAGCATTACAAAGTCTATAAGTTCTGTCCTATTATATTCGCAATGCAAAAACGAAGTTCGTGTCTTTCGTTTCACTACTACTGTCCTTTGTCTTGTCTTTGTTGAGTTTCAAGACCGACTACAATGAAAAAGGCACAAGATTAACGTAACAAAGAACGTAAACTGCGCACACAAAAACGCAGGTGCATAATACATGACTAGGTATGGCTGTACACTGTCGCAGAGAGCGTAATGCAGGCGACACATTATTGCACACAGTTTGTGTGACATTCAGGGTTCGTAAAAGCAGGGACCTATATTTAGATCTAATATAGGTCTATGGTAAAAGTAATGATTTTGCTTTTGTTAAACCTCTGTCAAGTTCAAATGACTGTATTTTAGGTTGTGTAAATAACATATGTGTCCCTTTGTACGTTGTTCTAGTGTGTGCTGATACCTTTATCTGTGTATACTTGGCTGCCTGTCCGTGTGTCTGTATGTCTGTCTGTCTGTTTGTCCGTCTGTCTGTCTGTCTGTCTGTCTGTCTCTGTCTCTCTCTGTCTCTCTCTGTCTCTCTGTCTCTCTCTCTCTCTCGCTCTATATGTATATATATATATATATATATTTCTCTCACTCTCTCTCTCTCTCTCTCTCTCTCTCTCTCTCTCTCTCTCTCTCTCTCTCTCTCTCTCTCTCTCTCTCTCTCTCTCTCTCTCTCTCTCTTTGTTTGCGCGCTCATAAGTAAAGTTCCTGAAGATCGGTATCGTAGTTTTCTTGAAATTGATCTAGTCGTACACATGCGCGCACACACACACACACAATACACACACACACACACACACACACACGCACACGCACATGCGCTAAAACACACACACACACACAAACACACACACACACACACACACACACAAACACACACACACACACACACACACACACACACACACACACACACACATTCACCACCACCCTCGTCTCGATTCCCATTCCACCGGAAAACATTTTTTCAAACACTTGACTAATTGTATAAAAAAAACAAGTCGCGTAAGGCGAAAATACAACATTTAGTCAAGTAGCTGTCGAACTCACAGAATGAAACTGAACGCAACGCAATTTTTCAGCAAGATCGTATACTCGTAGCATCGTCAGTCCACCGCTCATGGCAAAGGCAGTGAAATTGACAAGAAGAGCGGTTTAGTAGTTGCGCTGAGAAGGATAGCACGCTTTTCTGTACCTCTCTTCGTTTTAACTTTCTGAGCGTGTTTTTAATCCAAACATATCATATCTATATGTTTTTGGAATCAGGAATCGACAAGGAATAAGATAAAAGTGTTTTTAAATTGATTTCGACAATTTAATTTTGATAATAAGTTTTATATTTTTAATTTTCAGAGCTTGTTTTTAATCCAAATATAATATATGTATATGTTTTTGGAATCAGCAAATGACGGAGAATAAGATAAACGTAAATTTGGATCGTTTTATAATTTTTTATTTTTTTTTACAATTTTCAGATTTTTAATGACCAAAGTCATTAATTAATTTTTAAGCCACCAAGCTGAAATGCAATACCGAAGTCCGGGCTTTGTCGAAGATTACTTGACCAAAATTTCAACCAATTTGGTTGAAAAATGAGAGCGTGACAGTGCCGCCTCAACTTTCACGAAAAGCCGGATATGACGTCATCAAAGACATTTATCAAAAAAATGAAAAAAAACGTATGGGGATATCATACCCAGGAACTCTCATGTCAAATTTCATAAAGATCGGTCCAGTAGTTTAGTCTGAATCGCTCTACACACACACACAGACACACACACACACACGCACATACACCACGACCCTCGTCTCGATTCCCCCCTCTACGTTAATACATTTAGTCAAAACTTGACTAAATGTAAAAACACCATTGTTCACGCCCGTCAGTGATATAATTAATATATATATATATATGCTTGCTTCCTTAATGAATGTCAAATCAACCGTAAAAATCACGCCTGATGATGTACATATATTTCAAGGAAATCCTCAGTTGCAAACTGAACACAGCCGGTTGAGTAAACGAAACTGGTTTATTTTGTTGCTATATTTATAAACGCAGCAACTATGTGATTTGCCTTTGTTATTTCCTCACCTACATACCATTCAATACAACAACGCCCAACGCATTGTATTTTTGAGAAAAAACAAGACGAGAAAAATTTCGTGACTACTTCAGTGTTCGATCACGCTGTGTGTGTGTGTGTGTGTGTGTGTGTGTGTGTGTGTGTGTGTGTGTGTGTGTGTGTGTGTGTGTGTGTGTGTGTGTGTGTGTGTGTGTGTGTGTGTGTTGGTGGGGGTGTGTGGATGCATGTGTGTGTATATATATTTGTGTGTGTGTGTGTGTGTGTGTGTGTGTGTGTGTGTGTGTGTGTGTGTGTGTGTGTGTGTGTGTGTGTGTGTTTTCTCAACTATTTGGCAACTGGTAAACCCAGCACGAGGTCAAGGCCCTTAAAACAAAAGCATGTCTGTTGTAGAACGTTTACGGGAAAATATGTGCATGCACATGAGTAGGAGTAGGGTAGTTTCGTTACGTTTTCAGTTGTTCAGTCCGTATACCCGTTTCCTTGTCTGCCTCTGAGTCAGCAACAGCCGTTCGGTACTATTGTTTTCGGTGAGGTGTCCGTCATGCATGCGTCCGTATGTCCGAGAAAACTTCTTCCGTCTGTGTAAACTGGCGAACATTTAAAATGTTCATGAGTTGCTTCCTTTATTCTTTCTTTGTGTGTTGGTGTGAACGATTGTCAAAAAGAAATCGGCAATTAAATGCTGAATGCTCTTAAACTGATGCGCAGATGTGAGATGCTCAAAACATGTGTAGTTATTAGACTAAGTGCTTAGTGTTCAATAAATGACCACGACTATGACGCACTTTTGACGGCGAATATTACTTTAAAAAGATCCTTCCGTACGGTTGCTCCCTTGGGCCAGAACACTTCTTCATTGAAGATCATGTGATGCTGTGTTGTTGGAAATCGTTCAGCTTGTTTGGATTGTTGGCCTTTTTTTCGAAAGTGAGGCACTGAAGGAACAGACTTTGCAAAGTAGAATGCCATACCAGGCACACGTACGTTTTGTCACTGTGGTTTCCTCTAGTTTTAAACCACGTTGTCCAACAGTATGCTACGATTCTTTAAAGCCAAGTTTTTGCAAATATTTGCGATAGTTTCCAAATTCAAAATCGGCGTTTATACTTGACGTTAACACTTAGTAGGCAATAATTTAAAAGCATAGTCCTTTCTTGACGTTGAACCAATTCGGATCATCATCCCATATCTGGACATGGAATAAGAACATCCATCCACTTGACCACACACCAAAAACCAGCATCCTGTCTGTGCTTGTGCAGAGTGAACACATTATAGATTTTGTTCATAAGTTGCCACTAGTGTCCGTCAAATAATTCCCACTGTGTTCAGAAAGCACAACATTAATTTGATTTGTGATTTGTTGATTTGTGATTTGTGATTTGTCTCCAAGTGGAGGGATGGTCTTATTCCATGTTTTTTTGTGTGTTTTTTTTACAGATAAAAACTCACATACACTCTCTCAAATAAGTATATTCGTTCAGTGAGTTTAGAAAGACTGTCATCTCGTCCTTCGGTAATGGCCAATTAAGCTTTGAAAACCGCACACGGCCTTTAAATCGAAAAAAAAGGGAAGGCAGACAGTCACACTCACAGTCAGTTGTATGAATAAACCAGACAAGCTGAAGCCGAGGACACAACAAAAAAGTCTACTGGGACTAGAAAAAATCCAATCCAATCCCATCCTATTCAGTCAAAGAGCGGGAGGACCAAAGAAGTTCTCTTGGCTTTTATGGTATTCCAGAGAGCGGTCTTGTTCCTGGCCTGATCTGAGATGGTCAGTCGTATTGTTTACACGGGAAGGTCCCAATGCTTTACAGTGTTGAAGTACTCGTAAATCCTCATACACCTGAATTAGGACCTTCCAACTGTCTATTTCAGACAGGATCATGGCTGTATAAACAAAAAAATAAACAGTGAAGTTATTTGAACTAACAATGTGGATGTTGTGGGTCTTTTTGTCGACCTACATATGGAATGTAAGAATGAAACTTACGGTATTTATCTATTCAGATGGCGTGAGTAGTGTACGACCCATACAACACTGCAAAGTGGCAGTGAGACTTGTATCCCTATTCAGATGGCGTGGGTAGTGTACGACCCATACAACACTGCAAAGTGGCAGTGAGACTTGTATCCCTATTCAGATGGCGTGGGTAGTGTACGACCCATACAGCACTGCAAAGTGGCAGTGAGACTTGTATCCCTATTCAGATGGCGTGGGTAGTGTACGACCCATACAGCACTGCAAAGTGGCAGTGAGACTTGTATCCCTATTCAGATGGCGTGGGTAGTGTACGACCCATACAACACTGCAAAGTGGCAGTGAGACTTGTATCCCTATTCAGATGGCGTGGGTAGTGTACGACCCATACAGCACTGCAAAGTGGCAGTGAGACTTGTATCCCTATTCAGATGGCGTGGGTAGTGTACGACCCATACAACACTGCAAAGTGGCAGTGAGACTTGTATCCCTATTCAGATGGCGTGGGTAGTGTACGACCCATACAACACTGCAAAGTGGCAGTGAGACTTGTATCCCTATTCAGATGGCGTGGGTAGTGTACGACCCATACAACACTGCAAAGTGGCAGTGAGACTTGTATCCCTATTCAGATGGCGTGGGTAGTGTACGACCCAAACTGTTTACGTTGAATCCTTTTTCTTATTAAGAAAAGTGTGTACACGATCAACAGAAGTGAGTTGTTGTTGTTGATTTGTTAAGATCATCACCGGGTAATACCCCCCCCCCCCCCCCCCCCCCCCTGGACTGTGTAGGCCAAAGCGGCATGTTCTGGTCAAAATTCGACGTTTGCTGGCGCACATGTATCATACATGATGTCCAGTCACTAACCCTTAAACCTAGGTGTGGCCAAGCCAGGTCAGTCTATGACGGCCACCGGTGATAAAAGCCATAGGCGAGGGGATGGGAGGATGAGGGGGAGGGAAGACCAGGGGGGGGGGGGGGGGAGAGAGATAGGGTGGATGGATCATTCATTATAAGTCGTCGGTCACGAGCCGAGTGTTGTGACATGACCGTTAACACTGTGTCCCTCCATGTGACACGTCTGTATTAGTACTCTGAGCGAGCCCAAATTAGCCTGTGGTTGACGCAGTCAAAATTGAAAGTACCGAGTCGACCTTGTCTACAGAAATTGCATGATTGTATAGTTATGATCGAGCGTCTATGTAAAGTGATCTCTGTCTCTGTCTGTATGTCTGTTTGTCTCTGTCTGTTTGTCTCTGTTTGTCTCTGCCTGTACATGTCTGTTTGTCTGCCTGACTGCCTGTCTGCCCGTCTGCCCGTCTGTCCGTCCGTCTGTCTGTCTGTCTCTGTCTGTCTGTCTGTGTGTCTGTCTGTCTGTCCGTCCGTCCGTCTCTCTCTCTCTCTCTCTCTCTCTCTCTCTCACACACACACACACACACACACACACACACACACACACACACACACACACACACACACACACACACACACACACACACACACACACACACACACACACACGCACACATCAATACGGTATTAAGACATAAAGCAGCAAAAAATTGTAATCCCTGGAACTAGTAGTATACCTCATAATTGTGTAGTCAAGCTTGTTTGAAGAGTGCAGATTGTCCAAGATTTCTTTCAGCCGGTGTTTGCTGTTGTGCTTAACCGTCAAGAAGGGGTATGGGTGTCTACCTGACTAATACACATGTCTTGAATCACCGTCCACAATGTTCCTTCATATTCAACTTTCAAACGCATTCACGTTTACAAATCTATCTATTGATAAGAAAGTGGCAGTTTGTCAATCTTCTGTTATTCTAAATCTAGCGTAACCTGAGGGCAAAATAATCAATGAGCTATGTCGTTTGGCAGCCATAACCGTCAGGCAGACATGTATACACTCCTCGTCCGCTGACATAGATCTACATAGCCCCCCCCCCCCCCCACCCCCAACAGTATAATTAGCAACATTAACATTACATGTGATTTTAGACTCTCATGATCAAGGCAGTTTTAGTTTTTGTCTGCTGCTTCAGCTCTTATAATAAACTAAACACAGATATTCAGAAATGAAAAACGTATTAAATTCTGCAACTTCTGTTATTCTAATTCTTGCCTGTACCGTGAGCGAAATAATTAATATACGATGACGTTCGACAGCCATAAGCGTCACGTTGACACACACGGCTTGTCAGCTGACATCTACATACAAGTTCCAACATTTACATTACACCATGTCCGCATCCCCAAGTGACCTAAACAGTGTTAGTGCTTTGTGTGCTGCTTCTGAATCAGCTCTCAGAAGTACAAACAAGTTAATAAGTATGATTATAGATAAGAAAGTAGCAATTTCTGAATCTCCTGTTATTACAGTGTTCTAGATGTTCGAACGTGTAGCAAAGACCTGTACGCGTACGTGTAGATATTGCATCACCCGTGACCTACTTTTTTCTCCAATGTTCCAAAAACATACGTTGTTTTGCCACCACCAAGACTGCACATCTTGGTAAACGCGTGACGTAAAAACTAGATTTGATGACGTTACCCGTACACGTTCCCGTACTATAGTCCTCTAAAGTGCCACATCTAGATCTTGCTATTCTCATTCTTGCCTACCCTGAGGGCAAAATAACAAATGAGCTATGACGTTCGACAGCCATTCGCGTCATGTAGGCTAGATCTTGACCTAATCGGACATAATCTCCTCGTCAGTTGACATCTAACAGTTTCAACGTCATTGACATCAAGTTCAGCTGATGTCAGCCCCTAAATGACCTGGACAGTTTTATATTAATATCTACTGAGGCGAGATATATAGCAAAGGTGAAAAAAACGTCGGCCTGATTCTTGCATACAACGTTTTTGGGAACACTTATTATTTTTTAAACAACATGTAGACACACATTTAGTTTTAAAATAATGGTAATAGCAAGAAAAAAACCATATACAACATTACAAGCCCCGAAGGCGAAATGCAATTTGTCGTCGTACATAAATCAGTAGTTGTGCGCACTAACGTTGCTTGTATTCACGCTTCTGTGCAATTCTATATATTGAAAATTAACAGTGCATGCGACTTTGTGATGTCAGTTAACATTGTTTGCACACGCTCGGGCAAATCGTTGCCGCGTCGCTCTTACTTTATGTAGACTCTGTGTAATGCAAGGCCTTTTTAAAAAGTTCTGCTTGGCTGGGTTCGCATGCTTTTAATTTCAAAGCAGACATTGTTGTGAACGAAGCAGAAACTATCAAAAGCATAGTCACGTGGTTAGAGACTGAAGTAACGCGGAAGTTCATTCAACTGCAAAAATGTACAGTACAGTAGCTGGTACAGTAGAAATGCTTGAATTTATGGCAGGCGTGAGATGTTGTTGAATGATTGGTGTACATAAAGTGGACAGAGTGTGGACGTTTATACATGTACCCACAAGGTCTTAGGGTCGTGTAGCCTTGGCGTAGTCTGCGGTCAGTTTATGAGTTAGTTGATTATAACGTTGATCCTGGCAAAATGTAAGACTGAAGCTGAAGCGGCGGCTGATTTTAATCTGGATTTTCGGCCTTGGAAGCGGGGTTTGCAGTAAGTACATTTATATATGTGCAATTGAACATTTCACTGATATTGATTGTTTTGTCACATAGACCGATATAGCAAAATTGAGTTTAGTTTGGAGTAAGTACATTTGCAAATGAACATTTGACGAGAAATCGTGATTGTTTTTATAATGTCTTACATGTGATATGAATCATTTTGTGCATGGCAGGATAGATTTCAGTTTACTCGTGTGTTTATGTGTGTGTGTGTGTGTGTGTGTGTGTGTGTGTGTGTGTGTGTGTATGTGTGTGCGTGCGTGCGTGCGTGTGTGTGTGTGTGTGTGTGTGTGTGTGTGTGTGTGTGTGTGTGTCTGTGTGTGCGTGTGTGTGTGTGATGTTATCATTACTTGTTCTTTCTCAAATGTTCAGCGTACCTTGTATGAACACGATGCCCTTGACTGATGAGTAACTTTCAGGAAAAAAAATCAGGAAAGAGAAACTTATTCAAGCGGGGGGGGGGGGGGGAACACTTTTTTTGTTTGTTTAATTAGTTGAATACCGGTTGCTTTACTTTCCGCAAATGAGAAACACACAGATCTTTCGCTGATCGAAGCTTTTAGCTTTACGTGTGAACATGGCTCAGAAACGACCAGTTTGAACATGCAGTAAAATTGTTTGAATTTAAACTTTAAACCAGTCGACTCGCCATCTCAGATCTGGCTGGGCTTTAATTTTGTGTGGCATACTTAAGACCATTCCTCCTCTTGGACGCATACCAAAAATTAACAGCATGGGCCGGGTGTTCTCGCTGCAGATTGGACTTCTTCGATTAAGTAATATTTGAAATATTAATAATCTGTAAAATGAATTAATGGAGGAAAAAAAATACGACTCTCCCCTGGGAGCAGTCATGTCAAGACGTTGACTTGTGCATGGTATGTGTGCACGTGAAGCAAGTGAAGGAATGTTCTTACGTCCCTTGTCAAAACAGTTGTCAAAACAGTTGTCAAAACAGAGACAGATCTCAGATGGAGAGCAGATCTATTCTGACGGGAGGGACCGTACCCTTCATTCGTAACTGTTTTAAATTATCACCATACTATTATTTTGTTGATCCTGCTACAAGTTGGGAATCAAGCCGATATCAACAGATTTACGTTGCGCAAATCAAAGACAACGGTCGCAGGACATAACGCTACAGATTGACTAATTGTAAAACTGTGACCATTTTAAAGTTCATTTGCATTCAGAAATGAATGCCACCGCCCCTAATTGTAATACTGTGATAGTTTACAGGTCATTCAGAAATCAACGCAACCGCCCCTAATTCCAAGACTAATAGTTCCAAGACTAATTGCAAAATTGTGATAATTTACAGGTCACGGAGAAGTTAGTAAAGTGCTCCTAATTATCTAATGATGGTAATTTACAGGTCATCCATAAGTCAACGCAACCGTTCCTAATTGTAAGATTGTGAAAGTTTACCAATCGAAAAGAAGTAAGTTTATGCAACCGTTCCTAATTGTAAGGCTGTTCTAGATTACTGGTCACTGAGGAGTTAGATTAATCGCTGTTATTAATCTTCAGACAAGGTTATTCGGTATGCAAATCGATGAACGTGTTCCTAACGGCAGGTAAGGGTCACGATTAATGTTACAAAAAAGTGAATACCAATAAAAACTGTTCTTATGCTGTACAGTGTGTTTAATGGCGGTTGAGATTGCACGTCAAGGGGGGGGGGGGGGGGGGGGTGAAGGGGGTGAGGGGGAGAGGGTATTGGAGTGGGAGGGGCTGTGGTAATCAAGACGCTTTCAAGCTTACGGAGAATGATTGAATGATAAACATTGATTGTGTGTCTCGTCTATTGTACAGATATGTCGCAATCTATAACGCTGACTCTGCAGGAGTGTAATGCTTAGTCGTATAGAGAGAGAACTCGCAGGACAAACAAACAATGACTACACAGCTGAAGCTTTGCATACTGTATTCACGCTGCTCCCTTGTCATCGAAATGTGCTTGACACATGTCACTTTGGCATAACGAGGAGCTCATCATAACAGGAGTGGTCACCCCTACCGTTTCCTGCTGCGTGTGTGTGAAGTATTAATCTCAATTAGACAGTTACTTCATAAAGTGCTAGCTGTAAGTACACTCAAAGCGTTCAGGCGGGGTCACATTGTATTGTACACATTATATTATATACCTTTCCGGCAGCGATTATTGAGATAGGTTCGTGTGGTTAGGGGTGTGGATAGACATCTGAGTTTTCAACACGAACGGTTTTAAAGAGGAAAGGGGGAAGGACCTTGTGTAAACTCTCACGATTTTGACCGAACCGGTGTAGGATCCGGTCCGGTCCCCCCTCTGAAGTAGTCCCCCGGGGGACCAATTCATGGCAAAAACTGCTCTATAATGGTCCCCCCTTAGACATCCAGCCTCGTTTTTCTTGTTACAATGTTAGTAATGTTACCAGCAATTTCAGAGAAAAGAAAGGAAAGAATCAGAGACTGCTTTCATTTCTTCTTATCAGTATTTATTTATTATTCATTTTATTTCATGTGATTTTTCTTTTGAACGGCATTATAAATCAGATCTATTTTATTTTCTGCAAAATATAGTCAAACAAAGAGATTGCTGTCTGTGCACTACATAATACCGGACGAAGATATAGATTGAAAATGGCTTGAATGCCTAAGAAAAACGAGGCTGGATGTCTAAGGGGGGACCATTATAGAGCAGTTTTTGCCACGAATTGGTCCCCCGGGGGACTACTTCAGAGGGGGGACCGGACCGGATCCTACACCGGTACTCCCGGGGGGCGCGAGGCAGACCAGAGATATCAGTCTACAATAGATCAGCCCTTTTTTTTGTTATGTCTGTCTTAATTTATGTGATTCTGATCATCTTGCCCACAACACCAAAATATCTCATTTGCTGTCTTTGCAGTCGTGATCGTGATTATTTTTGTTTCTGTTACGACACTATTTTTGAAAACTGGCCTGACTATGTTTTGATGTTATATATGTACATTGGTAGCAATGATGTCAACATTCACTCGTATTTAGGGCATTCGATCTCTATTGGTGACAACATTGACATGCTGACGCATGAAAAACATACTACATTAGCAAAGAACTACAATGACACTAGTGTACAGAAAATAAACAATGTATAAGCACACAAGCAGCCACATTGTATAAATATTTATGATGAAATAATTCAACAAAGACACCAGCCTTCCTATGTCCTCATACTTTTTGACTGAAGTAAAGCCAAGGTCGTGGTGATTGTCGATTGTATATATATTTGTGATCGATAGTCGTGTTCGTGCTTATTTTTAATTGGTTCAAACAAACATTTTATTCAGAATTTCTTCTCATGAAACAATTCAAAACACACAGCTAGGACACGCACTCAAGCAAATGCTTATATCACGTGACCAGAACAATACTTTAATTACACACATTTTCATAATGGTGGACATAACAAAAATAAACCAGAAAAACAAATGGAAAGAATGGGGATGGGAAACTAAATAGGAACAGAAGAATCTACAGAAGAGAAAAAAAAGAAGAGGGTGTCGGTCGGGCGGGAGGGGGAGGGGGGAGAAAGTACAAACAGAGAGACTAGGACGAAAGCGCATAGGAAGAGAACATCAAGTCTAAGACATGCAACATGTAAGTTCAAGTAAATGTAAAAGAAAAAAAAAATTCTGCTAAAACATTTCTTAACAACTTTCTCTTGACCGTATAAGTTTCATTTTATGAATCAGTGTGAAGCGTGACTGTACAACAAAAGAGCTGTTGATATGGGTAGCAAATATTTTACCAATAGTTTAAGTACTTGCCCTACTGCACAGGGGCGGATCCAGGGGGGTTTCCGGGTCGCTGGCGTCGTCGAATTGTCCCTAAAAGAAATGTGGAACCCCCCCCCCCTTAAAAATGATGTGATCCGCCCCTGCTGCAGATGCCTTTGACACACTTACATCGCGGCGAAACAAAGTAAACAAATGATAAATACAAAGGCTCTAGTGTATGGAAATAAACAAAGAAACACACCAACAGTCACGATCGGTAAATGATGAAATAAACGAACAAAAAAGTTGTCGCCATGTCATCGGAAGTTTTGAGCGTGGCAAGGAAAAGGCGTTCATCTGTGTCGTTAATTGACTCTATCGATTTTATATTATGAATCAGTTTTAATCGTGTGTGTACAACAAGAGTCGCTCTGTTTAAGGGGAATTGCTGTGATTTCCTGCTCTTTGTGACTATACGCCTTCCACTTTCCTTTCGGAAATGACTGCCTTCCGTGTGTTTACTTGGCGTGTATAGCCTTGGCTGATTCATGCCTGCATGTCCATTGAAGAATTTCGTTTCAAGATGGATGTGTCTGCGGATAGTGGTATATAGATGTTAAGGTCTGCTGTTGTTGTTGTTGTTGTTGTTGTTGTTGTTGTTGTTGTTGTTGTTGTTGTTGTTGTTGTTGTCGTCGATGGAACTGTTTGTGTGCGTGTGTTGCTGCCCTACATGCCAACCGGCATAAAGGGCAGTAAGTAAGTACGTAAGTAAGGAAGTAAGTGTGTGAGATTGTGTGTGTGTGTGTGTGTGTGTGTGTGTGTGTAAGTGCGTGCGTGCCTGCGTGCGTGCGTGCGTGCGTGCGTGCCTGCTTGCCTGCCTGCCTGCCTGCCTGCTTGCATACCACCAGCCTGCCTGTGCACGTGCGTGCTTGCGGCTGTCCAATATTATTGTTTACTCTAACATCGCGGTCAATCAACGACATGTCTACAACAATGAAACAATCAAGTTCAGTCAAACTGCGTTCTTCTAATGCTCGCAGTAAGAAGTAGAGCAATGTTTATAATTATGATAGGTCTTGCGCAGTATCTACATGTAAGTCGACGTGTTGAAAGGCTAGGAATGTTCAGGTATTGCCGAGATATATATTATATATATATTTATACACACGGCACAACCCCCCGCGGGTTAGGGGGAAGAATTTACCCGATGCTCCCCAGCATGTCGTAAGAGGCGACTGATGGATTCTGTTTCTCGTTTTACCCTTGTTAAGTGTTTCTTGTATAGAATATAGTCAATTTTTGCAAAGATTTTAGTCAAGTAAGAAATGTTAAGTCCTTTGTACTGGAAACTTGCATTCTCCCAGTAAGGTAATACATTGTACTACGTTGCAAGCCCCTGGAGCAAATGTTTGATTAGTGCTTTCGTGAACAAGAAACAATTGACAAGTGGCTCTATCCCATCTCCCCCCTTTCCCCGTCGCGATATAACCTTCGTGGTTGAAAACGACGTTAAACACCAAATAAAGAAAGAAAGTACACACGGCACAGACGTAGAACACTGTAGAATTTCAGTCGTTAGTGGATGAAATACTCTTACTTCTTCCTTTTCAGCGTTCGATGATCTCTCTTTTAAACAATAATTACCCTTTTGAACTTCTTCTTCCTTTATTGCGTAAAAGAATTCAGCAAACTCGAATCTTTTGGTTTTTTTTCCTGTTTACGCATTTTGACTAAATGTTTAGAGGGGGAATCGAGACGAGGGTCGTGGTGTATGTGTGTCTCTGTGTGTGTGTGTGTGTGTGTGTCAGTGTGTGTGTGTGTGTGTGTGTGTCTGTCTGTGTGTGTGTGTGTGTGTGTGTGTCTGTGCGTGTGTGTGTTATTACATTTAGTCAAGTTTTGACTAAATGTTTTAACATAGAGGGGGAATCGAGACGAGGGTCGTGGTGTATGTGTGTCTGTGTGTGTGTGTGTGTGTGTCTGTCTGTGCGTGTGTGTGTGTGTAGAGCGATTCAGAGTAAACTACTGGACCGATCTTTATGAAATTTGACATGAGAGTTCCTGGGTATGATATCCCCAGACATTTTTTTCATTTTTTCGATAAATGTCTTTGATGACGTCATATCCGGCTTTTTGTAAAAGTTGAGGCGGCACTGTCGCACCTTCATTTTTCAATCAAATTGATTGAAATTTTGGCCAAGCAATCTTCGACGAAGGCCGGACTTCGGTATTGCATTTCAGCATGGAGGCTCTGGGACAGGCTGATCTTTCTTAACCCAGTGTGGGATTTTCAGTGGGGCGACCACCCCCAACCCAGCGCGTCCCCGGGTGGCGGATAGGGGAACGGTCTTCAGATATGGAGATCAGCCGCTTGCGGCCGCGGACCAAACTGGCGGTGTTTCCTACCAGGGCGGAGTGGGGTAGCAGGCGGCACTGCTACCCCCTTTGAAATGCTCCATCGTCCATTGACGGGACTCATCTAATGCGATTAGTGGCGCATTAAAACCCTAGCTCCGGGTGGGATCCCGGCAAATCCTCCCCCCTGTGCTCTCAGGGTAGGACGTACGGGCCATGAGCTAAGGGTGAGGTAACCCCGACAGAAAACCCCGAATGCTGAAGACGGAGGACCCGGGCCGCACGGCGCATTCTAACAAACCACGGGTACACGCGCTTACGCAAATGATGACACAATCAACCAGCACATATGGAAATGGCGCTCGCCCATTGAGGACCCCCCAGGGTGGAGCAGCGTCGGGTCCCATGCCTCAAAGGGACCCAGCCCCAACTACTGGAGGTCCCTCCCGTCCGTCTTGCCACGCCAGGGGACGCGGGAGGAGAGTGACTGGCACCACCACAACCAGGAAGAAACCCAGTCAGCAGCGACCTTTTCAGGTCATGCACTGGAACGCAGAAAGTATCCTGAACAAGAAGACAGAGTTGGAGCATATCCTGCATGAGAAGAACATCAACATCTGCTGTATTCAGGAGACGCACCTGACACCCCAAAAGTCCTTTAAAGTGAGAGGCTACCAGTGCCTTAGGTCCGACAGAACAAACCGAAGCAAAGGAGGAATCCTGACCCTCATCAGGAACAACATCAATGCCTGTTTGATAGAAACGCACATGGAGGACTCCGAATATCAGGTGATTCGAATCCAGACGAAGACAGCAGAATTCCATCTTGTCAACTTCTACTGCCCCAACGATAGACACCTCGCCCTTGACACGATCCCCGCAAAGGCCTCCAACTTCATTGTGGTGGGTGACTTCAACAGTCATTCACAGAGTTGGGGATATTACCACTTGGATCGGAGAGGAGAAGAGGTGGAGAACTGGCAGGACGACAAAGGTCTCATCCTTTTGAACAGTCCCTTTGACTGCCCTACATTCTACTTCAGAAGATGGCACACTACATCAACTCCTGACCTAGCCTTCTGCACGGAAGACATGCACCAGCTAACCAGCAGAGAGGTCGGAGAACAGCTAGGTGGAAGTGACCATCGGCCAGTCTTTTTGACCCTGGGCATGGAGTCATGCACTGAAGCTTCCTTCCCACGGTGGAACTACAAAAGAGCGAACTGGTTCCTCTTTAGACACCACTCCAGCGAACTCACCAAAGACATCAGAGTCGAGGGTCGAGACATCAACATGGTGGCGAAGGACTTCAACATGAGCATCCTCAGAGCAGCGCGTGAGTCCATTCCCAGGGGTGCCAGGAGAGACTATAAGCCCTACTGGAGCAATGAATTGCAGGAACTGGATGATGATCTGGCAGACGCCAGAAGGGAAGCAGAAGTCAACCCGTCACAAAACAACAACATCCGCCTCCAGGAAGCCAAAGCCAAATTTCTCAAGAAGAAGCTACAGTACAGGCAAGACGGAGAAGCTTGCAAGAGAAAACAAGCTCTCTTAACCTTGAGAAGGATGCCAGAAAGCTCTGGAGGCTTACCAAGCAGTTGAATGATGAGAACACCAGCAGAGGAAAGATCACATTAGAAGAGAACGGGAAGGTGCTAACTGGAAAGCATGCTGCCAACCAATTTGCTGAAAGCTATGCAGCTGAGAGCAACCTCCATGTTAGCCCCGAGAAACAGAGAGAAGCAAGAAGAGAGAAAAGAGAGAGACCTGACAGAAAGTCAACAGTGGACGCCATGAGTCAACCACTCACACTCCACGAGCTGCACTCAGCTCTGAAAAAGTTAAAGGCGAAGAAGTCCCCTGGCCCAGACGGCATCACCAACGAGATGCTAACCCACCTTGGTAGTGCAGCAGAGAACAAGCTACTCGAGGTCTTCAACAGCAGCTGGCAAGAAGGATCGCTACCACAACTCTGGCGAGAAGCGATCATGATCCCCATCTTAAAAAAAGGGAAGGATCCAAAGAAGGCCACCAGCTATCGCCCAATCAGCCTCACCAGCTGTGTTGTGAAGACCCTGGAGAGAATTGCGAACGAGCGCCTCCGGTGGTACCTGGAATCCAGGAACCTCCTCGCCCCTGAACAAGCTGGATTCCGACAGTTCCGCAGCACTGAAGATCAGGTCACTTACCTGGCGCAAGAAGTTGAAGATGCCTTTCAGGAACAGAAGCTGGTCTTCGTCACCTGGATAGATCTTCAGAAGGCCTTTGACAAGGTCTGGAAAGATGGACTCCTTGTAAAACTGCTGAGGAAAGGCGTGTCCAGCAACATGTACCAGTGGATTCGCTCCTACCTCTATAACCGCAGGGCAAGAGTTAACGTCGACCAGACCAAAAGCAAGAAGTTCCTCCTTCGTCATGGCGTCCCTCAGGGCGGAGTCCTCTCCCCCACACTCTTCCTTCTCTTCATCGACGATCTGGTGTCTGAGATGCCCAAGGGGATCAAAGCTGCTCTCTACGCAGACGACCTTGTGATCTGGTGCAAGGAGGAGCACGCAAGTACTGCCACCTACAGAATGCAGCAAGCGGCAGATAGGCTGAACGCATGGGCAGAAGATTGGTGCGTCTCCATCAACAAGGAGAAATCCTCCACCACCCTATTCACTCTGTCGCCAAAGCAGAAAGCCGGAACCATTAGGCTTGGTGGAACTCCTCTGAGAGAGGATGAAGAAGCAACGTACCTTGGTGTCACCTTTGATAGACGGCAGACCTGGAAACCACACATTGCACAGGCAGAGACGAAGGCCCGGCGCAAGCTAGCCATACTCAGGAAGCTGGCAGGTACCACCTGGGGAGCGAACGAGAAGATACTGAAGACAGAATACCAGGGAACAATCAGACCCCACCTCGAGTACGGCTCCACAGCGTGGTCAACCTCAGCCAAGACAAACCTGCAGACCCTCGACCGTGTGCAAAACCAGGCCCTCCGACTCATCACTGGTGCAATGAAATCCACGCCCATCAAGGAAATGGAGAAGCTTACCACCATCCAACCCCTCTGTCAGAGAAGAGAAGCCAAGACTATGGTACAGGCCGAGAAGCTCAAGTGCCTACCCGACCACCCCATGAAGCACAGACTGAGAAACCTCACCAAGAACCGGATCAAACGGAGCAGTTTTGTACACGAGAGCAAGATTCTTTCTCGACAGTACAGGGAAGTCCTCCCACAGAATACTCTACCTCTGACTCAAGAAGAAAAGGAAACCCCCAAGGCAACAGAGAAACCAGGCATCCAGATCTGCACCAGTGTTCCACATGTTACCTCAGGAGAAGATCAGAATGACACAGCTCGACAGGCACTCACCTTAGCCCTGATCGGCGAACAGTACCCAAAAGAGGCGTGGATCCATGTATACACCGATGGATCAGCAACTAACGCCGTGCTCAATGGAGGTGCTGGCATTCTGATCCAGTTCCCTGGGGGACATACAGCTACATCCAGCGTTGCCACTGGCAAACACTGCACAAACTATAAAGCAGAAGCAGAAGCTCTCATGCAGGCCGCCTCCTTGGTTCAGGACTCCGCAGACCCTTGCTACCAAGTTGTCTTCCTCTCGGACGCCCTTTCAGTCCTTCAGGCCCTAGAGAACGACAAACTCCCACAGCTGGCCAAAGCATTACAGCTGGTCAGACAAACCAGAAGAGTTGTCCTCCAGTGGATACCAGCACACTGTGGGATACCAGGAAATGAAAGGGCAGATGAGCTGGCGAAAGAAGGAGCCGTGGAAGACCAACCTGAAAACAGTGTCAGCTTTAGTGAGCAGAAGACAATCATCAAGGCATTGATGAGGCCAAGGACAAACAGAGATGACTACCACACAATGTCCAGAGGAGCAGCAAGTCAACCTCATCAGGCTGCGTACTGGCCACAACAGGCTCAATGCTCACATGAACCGAAAGTTCAAGCTGGCGCCATCACCAACCTGTGCCTGCGGTCAAGAAGACCAAACAGCGGAACACATCTTACAGCGATGTCCCTTACTAGATGAGGAACGAAAAGAAGTGTGGCCGTCACCAATTCCCTTGCAGACCAAACTATACGGCAGTCGACAGGAGTTGGAGAAAACGACAACATTTATCACCAGTGCTGGATTGATCGTGTAACCTCTGCGAACGCCAAGAAGAAGAAGAAGCATGGAGGCTTAAAAATTAATTAATGACTTTGGTCATTAAAAATCAGAAAATTGCAATTAAATTTTTGTTTTTTTATAAAACGATCCAAAATTACTTTTATTTTATTCTTCATCATGTTCTGATTCCAGAAACATATAAATATGTTATATTCGGATTAAAAACAAGCTCTGAAAATTAAAAATATAAAAATTATGATTAAAATTAAATTTCCGAAATCGTTTTAAAAACAATTTCATCTTATTCCTTGTCGGTTCCTGATTCCAAAAACATATAGATATGATATGTTTGGATTAAAAACACGCTCAGAAAGTTCAAACGAAGAGAGGTACAGTAAAGCGTGCTATGCAGCACAGCGCAACCGCTACCGCACTAAACAGGCTCGTCACTTTCACTGCCTTTTGCACTAGCGGCGGACTACGGTCATTGTGAAAAAATGCAGTGCGTTCAGTTTCATTCTGTGAGTTCCACAGCTTGACTAAATGTAGTAATTTCGCCTTACGCGACTTGTTTCTTCTCCGGAAGAAAAGTTAAAATGAAACGGAACATTTTGCTTTCTTATACTTAAAATACCATGAGCGTTAAAAAAAAGTCCAGACTCTCCCCGTATCACGTGCACTTGCCAAATAATCGATTTCATGCTTTACTTTTAAAGATGCCCTCCTTCCCATGAAAAGCGATGATCTACCGTCAACTAAGTTTTTGAGCAGCGAGCTGTTTTTGTGGTTATTTCTCTTCATCAAACAGCGATCCATAACAACATTATTTTATCGTCATGTATTTACACTCAACACACAAAATAAAATAAATCCTAGCAGTGACTTCAAGCAGAACGGTGAACAACTCAGCTGTGACCTTGTGATCAATTAATGCGGATCCTTACTGAAGGTGTCTCAGACTGGAAATAAACCATGAAGATAATATCAGCCCGATTAGCTTTAATCACGTTTTTAGAGATTAGGACACGCGGTCTAATTGCCCAGGGGTCATTTAGATATCGCTGACATAACTGTAACATGTTGTTCACCTATAACCTCTCTCCGCCCGGATATACTCAGTCTGTCACAGTGTGTAATTGCTGTTAGGCCCGCGTGAAACGGGGCGGTCGGAGTCATCCCGACTTTGTGCCACCAAACAGGGGCGTAGTGTTGTCCCATGACTCTCCGCCACCCTATCCTCTGTCTCAGTGTCTGTCTGTCTGTCTGCCTCTCTCTCTCTCTCTCACTCTCTCTCTCTCTCTCTCTCTCTCTCTCTCTCGATCTCTCTCTCTCTCTCTCTCTCTCTCTCTCTCTCTCTCTCTCTCTCTCCAGTCTCTCTCTCCTTCTATCGATCCACTCTTTCTCTCAATCTTTCACTTTGTCTCTTTCACTCCGTCTGTCTGTCTCTGTCTGTCTGTCTGTCTATGCATCTGTATCTGTCTCTCTGTCTGTCTCTCTGTCTCTGTCTCTCTCTCTCAGTCTCTCTCTCTCTCTCTCACACACACACACACACACACACACACACACACACACACACACACACACACACACACACACATCGTGCGCGAAAACACACCAAACAAGATATCAACAGTCGCTTAGTCGGCGTCTAGACAATATTAAAACAAACCCAAAAGACACCACAAACATTCCAAATTATCGTCTACAGGAGTCAGGACGTCGCAAGTCGCAACACCTTTTTGAGACATTGATTTGACGTTCCAATTAGTCGGGATGAACCCGGGCGACGCGTCTAAATCCTGCCTAAGTAATTTAAGTTACCAACGCCGGGCACGATTTACATTGAAGTAAATCGACTCCTTGGGCTGTCTTTGTATTGTAATTATCCGCCTTAACATGCGAGATAGCGCTTCTAGTGCTTTCTTATAGCCGATTCGAGTGGGTTTACGGTACCGAAATAGCTGCGGACATCTGTTTACATTCTTTGGGTCTGCCTCAGTGCCCTGGGATTGTGCATGTATGAAGTGGAAATTCTTGGGCGTGAGAGTGAAACTGCTTTAGCTGTTCAGTGGTCTTTTTGGAATGATAGTGTGGGGGTTGGTGCCTGATAAGTTGTGAATTTTAGCCTAAGGTTGGAGACTGTCTGTTGGTCTGTCTGTCTGTAAACCACTCTCTCTCTCTATCCCCCCCTCTCTCTCTCTCTCTCTCTCTCTCTCTCTCTCTCTCTCTCTCTCCCCCAGTTTCTCCTCTCTGTCTCTCTGTCTGTCTGTCTGTCTGTCTGTCTGTCTGTCTGTCTCTCTCTCTCTCTCTCTCTCTCTGAAACAAGGCTTCAGTGCAAGAGTATAACGGTTGTTTTCATCAGTCTATGTAATTATGCCTGCCTATACGTGCGTTTTAGTATTATCGTGTGTTCAGTCGTGCGTGCGTACATGTGCGTGTCTGTGTGTACGGTGAAGTGCGAGCGTGTCTCAACACGAGCACTGATGAATGCACGCATTTATTAGTGTGCATGTGTGTACACAACGTACGTGCGTTCGTGCATGCGCGTACGTCGATGTGCGTGCTTGTGTGTCACTGTATATACATGCACTCAGTGATTGCGTGAAGTTGATCAGATGTGTTCCGCAAGTTACGCGATCGTACCCGCACGCCCACTTGGTTGTCTGCGTGTTGTGTCCGTGCGTGTGTACGTGTGTCAATTGTAGCCTGCCTGTCTGTCTGCTTAGAAGTATATAATATTCAAGTCTTGTTTTACTTTTCTCCGCCTCAGGTCTTGTCTATATCTTGTTAGTGTAACGTACGTCAGTACGATATCTTTGACTGAATGTGATGACATCTTCAAAGAACTGTATTTTTGTGTGTGCACTGATTGGTTCAAGTTATTTCAGGCATTCGTGTCTTTTTTCTGCCTGCTTTTTTTTTTTTTTTTTTTTTTTTTTCCCGTCTGTCGCCATCTTTTTTGAAGATTATTATTGTTTGAATTTGTGTCTAGAAGTCCTGCAATCATTTCAATTAGACCTGCAGTTGTCTTGACTGTGCACACTGTCCTAGCTGCCTTTGCTAACCACTGATGAAATGAAATTTGAATTTTTGTCGCAGGTACGTATATAAAGCGAGATGATACCGACTCAAGCAAGAGATGATTACAAGCAACCACGCGCACGGACTCAACGAAGGATCACGGACTGGTACAGATGCGCCACCGCGGATCCACACATTTTTTTTCCTCCACAAAGATCACATTACACGGAATATGACATAATGGATATCCCTCAGTGAAGGAGGGGGCACAAAACTAAGAAAACTGTGCAGTTCATGGAGGTTGTTCCTGTTTTTTTTAAGCTGACTGTGTTCTTGGAATATTCCTTCGTAACCAACCTTAGAATACAACGACCAAAAAAATCTGCAAGCGAGCATCTCGAAAGCTTAAAAACGTTTGTGCCTGTCCTTACGTCACTGAGTTCCTATTTTTGTCGCAGTGATTTTTTTCCTCGAACACTGTGAATGAATCTGCAAGGGGCATAGGTCTCCCACTGTGAAAGACAAACAGTTGTGTAGCACGTCGTGACGTCACTTCCTGGTTCTCTCACGTGACTGTTCCAAGAATGTTCCTCAAAGCCATCTACTATTGCTTTTGACACATTTTAATAAAGGATACACAGGTTGGATTCATGCACGAAGATGACTTTTCATTCAGTGAAAGTAGCACGCGTGACGAACTGTTGAAGAATCATAAACTTGACTGAGTCACGCCGGGACGCAGAACGGATCAGGTTACTGTGTTATTGATGCCGAGAACTTCGTGTTTCTTAGTTAAGCTTGTAGAATACGTCTTTACAGTCGAGCCTAGAAGCATCGCAGAAAGACGTGATGAAATACACGAATCGTTCAAGTCATCTCAGATTGTGGCCGAGTCTTGTTAGTATTGAAGTCATAGTCCACATCGCTGGTTGAAAACAATGTCTTCAGTGCCTTGGATAAGACACACATCATTGTGCTGAAGACTAAATGCAAAAGCGATGTCAGTCGTGTTGAAGGCAGATTAGTCTTTCTCCATAGTTCGAATTAATATGTTCACTTAACACCGAAGAAGAGCCTTGAAAATAGATCAGTCTTTTACCATAGTTCGAATTGATATCATGTACTCTTAACACAGAAGAAGAGCCTTGAAAATAGATCAGTCTTTTACCATAGTTCGAATTGATATGTACTCTTTGCACAGAAGAAGAGCCTTGAAGACATGATTGAAGAACATTTCCTTTCCGTCAAAACTCAGTCTCATAGCTTGAATGTATTGAACGTATAACAACCCTGATTCCTTGAAGTACTACACTTTTACGTGGAACCTTGACAGCCGGAGAGGTGGTGATCATTTCTCCAAGAGGTCATTGTTTGGACACTGACACTTTCGTCATCGTCACCGTGACGTCATCACCATGAATCGCCAACGTAAAAACAGCGACCAGGCACATCAGCAGCAACAGGAACCCTCCTCCCCCTCCCCTCCTTCGTCCCCAGCTGTCCCTCCACCCCCCTTAGAATGGGAGGACACTCCCCGGTGCCTGGGCCCCATTTTGAGGCACAATTCTCTCCCTTTGGTTGTGATGTGCGACAAGCGTGGCCTCCCGAGCATGGAGAGCGTGAACTTTGACTTCTCGCAGCCATTGTTGCTTCACACACGGAGGACAGTGAGGAAAGTTGTGGCCTCCAGCATTTTGCACGTGAAAAACGAGGGAGTGCCAAGACTGGAGGAAGTGGGAGACCGTCTGCTCGTTCCTGAAGACTACAAAGGTCAGTTGCTTTGAAACTAATAATGATGATGATGATGATGATGATGATGATGATGATGATGATGATGATGATGAGAAGGAGAAGGATAATATGGTTTAAAGAACGTTGATTGAGTAGTTTTTGGATGGAATTATTGAATGGTTGATTGAGTAGATTGTTGGTTGATTGACTGATTGAATGATTGTTTGATTGAATGATTGATTGATTGATTTGTTGGTTGACGGATTGAGTGTCTGATTATAATTGAACGACTGGTTTGTTGACATCAGACCAGTTAAAAAAAGATAAAAAGGTTGACGAAACCTCGCGCCCCCTAATTGGCGTAGAGGCGCGTCCCCCGGGTGGTGGATGGGGGAGCCTTCTCTACTAACTTCTGAGAGAAGGTCGCATCACTCTCGATGCCGTGAACCTAATTAGGATCTTTTTCTTGTTTCTTCTCTATTTCTGCCTCCCCAAAGTCCTTTTACTTTCCTTTTCTCGCCCATAAAATTCTTCACTTATTACCCTTGTTAAGTGGTTCTTGTATAGAATATAGTCAATGTTTGTAAAGATTTTAGTCAAGCAGTATGTAAGAAATGTTTAGTCCTTTGTAC